>NC_087200.1:87269661-87277161 GCF_015104395.2 Macrobrachium nipponense | reverse complement strand
GAGTATGAAATGTGGAATTTCTCGTACCTAACTAAAAATATTACGAAAGAAATTACCACCAAAGCTTAACTGCGCATTAAAATATGGCCACATGTAGACAAGTGGAACCAAAATTCAAACGAATGTGATGGGAAAAGGATATTTGATTACACTATACCCATACCATTCAGTATGTAGTAAGTCCAAAAAACGAACTATGATAACTTATGTAGCTCCCAAAGAAACTACAGACTTTGCAGTGTAGAAGTAGTGAAAAAAAGAAAGAAAAAAAACTTTGAACTGCAACTGACAAATTGGTGAGGCCCTCAGGTTGAACCAAGTGATTGCAGTAGAAGGGCCTCCAAAAATTAACGAAGATAACGACTATAGATATATATACATTTTTTTTTTTTTTTAGTCAGAAGAGCAAATATCTCCATGGTAGCGCTTCTTGTTTATATACCTATATCTGCCCATCTCTTTGAATAATGAAATGACTGTAGACATCTTTATCAGGAGAGTCTTGACCTGCTGCTGTAATTAGTCACGCGTCTCACAATTTGTGGAAACATTAGTCTCCAGTTCTGGGGGATAATAGATAGCTACCTCGGTTATCAGAGGCACCTGGTTAACTTTAGATTAGTAGTCTCGACGTTCAGATGAGAAACAGTGCCGCCTCTCACCTGTCATCCCTTTTTTTTTTTTTTTTTTGGGGGGTGGGGGGGGGGGGGGGGGGGGGGGGGAATATTGTCATTTATAAAATTGTGTCAGCACCAGATTGCGTGTATAATTTGAGCTTGTAGGGATGACGCAGAGGAAAATTATCAGGAGAGTTGGCTCCCTCTTTCAAAGGTGGCTACATAGGAATACCTACCGGAATCAATTTCCTTCTCCGAATCTGCCTTATTTCTAGTATTTTGAGATGAATACATAGACTGCGTAAGGAGTATTAATCTACCTCCTCACCAGGGGTCCTGTGCGTCACAGGAAAAAGACATGATGTTAGACATGTCAAAGATTATATAACCGTATCCACTTTTACGTTTACAGTAAACAGTATTGATGGAATTGTTATCTCAGTGACACCAGCAACAGTGGCCCGCTTTATGATTCTAAGGGTGGTTTTTTTTTTTTTTTTAAGTAGGTCCACCAAATAATTATAGTCCTGAACTATATGCCTGAATGGTCAGTTTAATCCGCTCACATCTCAGTTTTTGCAAACTTGCTCAAAATGTTTTTGTGAAGCTAATTAAGCTTCGTCACAAATTTCATCAGTTTACTTGTTTATATAGCTAATTAAGCTTCGTCACATTTTCATCAGTTTACTAGTTTATATAGATATAACAAAAAAGTAATAAGAAATATCGAAGTTTTAGTTTAGAATAAATTATAGAATAATTTGAGTAGACCGAGATTATATATTGTCTGCTCTCTGTGGGAGTGTACATGGGTGTCTGCCAAATTTTTTGAGTGACTCAGTGTAGGCGATCACGTAAATAACAATCTGTGGTTGTTGGAACTGAAATAAAAACAGAAGACAAGACCAGATACAGCAAGGCAGAAGGCGAGGCAATATCACGTCTCCAGTCGCCTCACCAAGATAGAAAGAAGAGCACAGTGCTTTCAGGTGAATGAAATTTGTTTTAGCGTTTTGCTGCAAGAGAGGAGCCATTCTAATGGCAATCGCTAAATGCCATTTCTATGGGAAAGTCACGTGGATCTGTTGTGATTTTTTTAAAACACACACACACACACACACATATATATATATATATATATATATATATATATATATATATATATATATATATATAATACTTATAATTATAATTATAATTATCTCACCAGGCATAAAGCCACTGGCCATTCACTAACATACCACACCATTCTGTGACGCGACATCAGTTTGAAGCTGTTTTTTAGTCTCCTACTTTCTGTGTATTTTCGGTGCTCCAAATGAGAACTATTTAGTGAATCCTGTGGGTTTTAAATGTTCTACATAAGATATTAATATGCTGTTTGCAATTTTCAAAGTTCAGTCTCGATTTTTAAAACTTATTTTCAGATAAAGGTGTGAAATGGCTGTATATTTGAGTAACACATTTTGGAGAAATTCATAGTCTTAAATAAAAATAGCTGTAAAAGTTACGGTGTTCAGAACGTCATTTGTAAGTCTTCTGAGCATCAAAAGAATGATGTTGCGTCTTTCTTGACAAATTGCAAGATTTTTTATGCTGTCTTCCTTGACCACAATAAATCAAATGACTATTCGTTGTCGCTCTTATCGGATAATTAAACAGACTTCCTTTGTTTCACCATTGCAGCTCCCGTCAAAACTTGACGCATCTGTTCCATTAAACTAGAGCTCCCTCCTTCCTCACCTCCCCCCCCTCTCTCTCTCTCTCTCCATTTTTTTGTGGGGACATTTCTGTTTCTCAGTCCTCATTCTTCTCTTTATATTGTAAGCAGGTATTATATTATGTAATAATATTACTACGTTCAGACTATCTATACTGTCCAAACCATAAAAACCTGTAGCAAAACTTGAAGACTTTTTGATCTTTTATTTGTTGAAAATGTAGATTTATTTTAAATTCTCGGATGACATAATGACATAACCCTTAACACAATTTTTCCATCATGTTATTATGTATGTTTTTATACTCCAGTACCTGTTTTCCTGTTTTGAGAGAGAGAGAGAGAGAGAGAGAGAGAGAGAGAGAGAGAGAGAGAGAGAGAGAAGTATAGTTGGCTTGTAGGTAGGTTTTGTTGATGAAATAATTGAGGAGGGCAGTGTCATTGGTAGCTTTCGCAGATAGGTTTTTGTTGGATGTTTTATGCGGATCGTGTTTTAATGGGTGAATGAAGAAAGGATCATTCCTCTCCTATCTGATTGTATTTGTTCTTTTATTTAAGGCTTTAGAATTGGATTCGATTTTCTTTGTTCGATGGTTTCATAATTTTTTATATTCGTGTAGATGCTTACTCATTTCTTTTATTATTTGACCCGCATTTTAGGCTCATGAATAAAAACGACCGTTTGTGTTGACCACCTAATCAATGCAGCCCTCATAGCAAGGAGCGTGAGTCATTCTTGAGGCCGAAACAGCAGCAGAAGCAGCAAAGAAAAAAGTGAGTATTGTTACTAAAGTACTCGGTGTCATTGGCTGGGCGTCGCCAAGGTTCATTGCGCTAGCAACTGCGATTTGCAATTCGACCTTATTGGCTGCGCTTACGATTAGCTGCTGCTGCTGCTGCTGCTTCTAGCCCCTCTCTATCTGTCTCTTTTGCACATTTTTCCTTTTCTCCTTCTTCTTTCTTTCTTCTCCCTATGCTACTGCTTATCGGCGGTGGCTTCGGCCATAACGCGTCTGCCATCTGCAACCGAACAGGTAATTGCCCGCCACAAAAACTAACAATATCGCCGCTAGCAACGAGCCTTTGAAGATCCTACAACTCTTGTTGCCACATTGGAAGAAGTTGAACATACCCCACACCCCCTTCCCCAGCCCTTTTCTCCCTCGCTCTCCCCGAGCGAGAGTTACAAATCGTCGGTAGTTGCTTTTTATTTTCGCTTCTCTTTTTTCTTTTTCTTTTCTGCCTCATGCAGTGTCTGTAAATCTTAGCTTTGGTTGTTATGGCAGGCGAAGGAGAGCATCGAGAAGATGTGTGATCGGGACATTGTTTGGGAAAAGGAAGCGCGGCGTTCGCGTTGGTGCATTGCCGAGCATTTCTGCGGAATGGATTCTTGTTGCATCTGCAACTGGGTGGATTGTTTTGGGGGTTTCGGACGCTTGGCTGGGGAAGGGGCGGTTTTGTATTTGGACGTCAGCTTGTGTGTAAGTCTGGCCTATGCGGTCGCCACCTCACTCACGACTTAGCGGTTGGCGGAGAGGGACTGATGGGAGGGGGAACGCGTCTTGTTATTCGGGTGGGGTGGGGCAAGGTAGGAGAGTAGCCTTCCTTTTCTTCTTTTTCTTCTTCTTCCTGGAAAATTAGCTAATGAGGGACGCGAGAAACAAAGTCATTGTTGTTGGTGGTAGCGGGTATTCGAATATTATGCTGATGATGATCATTATTACAAATGACATTTTTGTCATTACTGATATCAAAGTTAAACATTAAAAAAAATTGCATTCATTTCAGTCAAATAATATTATTCTAGCATAAACGACAAAAGACTTCTATGTATGTATGATTTTCATTGTACGGTTTAACCTCCAAAACGATATTTGATGCAGCGATTTGAAGAACATGAAAGAAGAGCAGTTGCATAGGTGTTGCTGTGCGTGTGTGTGTGTGTTTTTTTTGGGGGGGAGGGGTTAGGGAGAGGGGATGAGGTGGTTGTTGGTTTGTGTGGGTGGGACGTCCGAGTTTGTGCTGTTTGTGTCTAGCCGCAGTATCGCATGCGGCGAAAAAGCCGCCGCACAGGGAGAATGTCTCTCACCGTCCATTAGGCTGGTTAAGCAGTATGCGGTCGAGGTAATACTCCCTTAATGGCACGACTTAAATGTGCGTCACGACTTTCTTAGGGAAAATTTTCAAGAAGCGCCGTAATTTGTGTTGCCTTTTTTTTCTTTTACATTTCTGGATATTTAAAAAAAAAAGTCTTGGGCGTCCTTACCTTCTCACAGCTGCTGTAGGAAGAGAGGAAAAAAAAGCTGTATTCATACTGTTGTGCTCCTCATTTTAGCAACTTTGTATTGTGTAAAATGTCTGTATTAATAAACTTCGTTTTCGTATTTGAATAGATAGCCCTTCATTCTCCTTATTTAGTTTTCGTTAATGAATGAACGCGTTATTTGAAAATCACCCTGAACGGAGGAGACTGCTTCCTTGTTTAATTTCCCTTCAATATCCCATATATGTCTGGTTATGAAAAAGCAAACATAATTTTATCCAATTGGAGTGTAAGCGTTAGAATAACTACTTTGTGTTCAGTCGCTGCGCTCTTGATTTATCTTTTTGTCAGCAATTACAACTTTAATCACTGCTTTTAAGTTAAAACTGGGCATGTACACGAATTTACGTACAATATATATATATATATATATATATATATATATATATATATATATATATACAGTAAGCTACAAATGTCGTTTAATGTTACTGAAGTCCTGATTTCTCTGTGCGATGGTTTGAATCCACGCGAAGGACATTTGTAGCTTAATGTATGTATGTAAATCACGGTGATGTGATGAAAATTCATACTCACGCGTGCGCGCGCTCACATATTACACACACAAATATAAGCTATCTCGTAAACGTGGTTTGGCTCCAGAAGAGGTTACACACACACACTCACACACACACACTCACACACACACACAGCACACACACATATATATATATATATATATATATATATATATATATATATATATATATATATATATATATGTGTGTGTGTGTGTGTGTGTGTGTGTGTGTGTGTGTGTGTGTGTGTGTGTGTGTGTGTGTAATGTTACGCGGCAGTATAAATTCAGCAAAAACTGTAACAAAAAGGTTTTTCTTTCAGAGATAACCAAATATGTCTGATTACATGAGCACTATAGCATTTGTGTGTGTAAGCAAAAGCGTGGAAAGTAGTTTCCCCCAGTCCCGAGTAGTACTTCGGATGACGTGGAAGGGGTAACATAAGGACGCGGAGTCTGGTAGTCGGCAGGAATGTTTATGAAAGTAGTAGTTAGGTAGGGTTGAGTTGGAAGAGAAAGAAGAGTGGGGGAAGTTGGGGGTGGGGATGGGCTTTGGGGAATGGCGGTAATCTGAGATTTGGTGTCCCTCTTCATTGTCTAGTGTGAGGAGGCTGTATTCCGGTGTCCTATTGCATTTCTTCGCCCGGTCTGGCCTGTCTGTCCCGCGGTTTGATATTAACTCTTCCTCTTGTGCCGTCCCGCGTTGTCTTGACGCCCAATTCAACTCTCTCTCTCTCTCTCTCTCTCTCTCTCTCTCTCTCTCTCTCTCTCTCTCTCTCTCTCTCTCTCTCTCTATATATATATATATATATATATATATAGATAATATATTTAATATATATACTATAAGACATATACATATACATATACTATAATACTTACATATATATAGTTCTGTCTATCCTGTCTTTCTCCCTGGTAGCCTTAATTTTTAATTTTGTAAATCACGCTCGCTTCCGTGGTCAGACAGACGAGCATCTGTGCGTCCAAAAAAATTAACGGTACCTCATATTTAAAGAGGTCATTAGTTTCCAAGTTGGTTAATTTATTACCAAGGAGACGGAGGGAGAGAACTGTTGAGAGATTCGAAATATCACCATTGGGTTTCTGTCATTAACATCTCAGCTCTTATAGGTCGTACTGCTAATAATAAAGATATTAAAGAAAAATAATTTACCTAAGGTTTCCATACTCAAAGGGGCATTACATAATTGTATAATAAATAAATTCAGTGCCCGTGTTCTTGTAAACTCTTGTGTCTTATTTTTTTTCACTTCATCTTCCTATAATTAACACCTGGGTCTATGGAGGGAATTTCTGCTATTTTTATTATGAAAGACTTAATTGATATTTGTAAATTGCGGATTCCCTGCACCGTTCTTTTCGTATACGAATTCGCACGTGAAATTAAGAGATATTTAAAAATAAGCAATAGAATGCTTGAGAAAAAAATTTTAACAGTTTAGAATAATTGAAGCATTGGTAATGAACCACGACTCATATACCGTGTGGGTATTGAGTGGAAAATTCACTCAGGCTTCTTTATCAGAACAGCAGATTTTTCTTCCCCTGTGAATAATAAGTTAAACTACCTGAAAGAGGAGAATATTCTGACCTAATGCCAGCCAGCCTACCTGTCGGGTGAAGGCATAACAACAAAATAATTGCAAATGATTCCAATTTACTTTTTCCCTGTGCAGGAGATTCGATATATATATATAAATATATATATATATATATATATATATATATATATATATGTGTGTGTGTGTGTGTGTGTGTGTGTGTGTGTGTGTGTGTGTGTGTGTGTGTGTGTAGGTTGTTTGAGTGGAAGCAATGCTACAGAAACCAAGATAAGCACTTAGGAATTTGACTGGAGGATTGCGGAAAATTCCACATGGAAATATTTTCAAGTTTCGGTCTTTTTTCGAGATCGTCTAAAATGATCAAATGCTGAAATGTTGAAAATAAGAAAAATACGATTTATAACCAGAAAATCAAAAAGTGTAATTGTATAACAAATAACATTCTAGTTATTACGAAAAAATTTTAACCATTCTTTAATGTTTGTTTATCCTGGACAGTTTGTTTTATTTAGTTTCCGTGGTTGGTTTTCGGATTATTTTTCATATTAAAATGTGCTCATGTGAAGTTATGAACCCGTCACAATAAACAAGTCCCTGTCCTATCAAGACTTAAGGAGGATATAGGCTAATGTTACATGTGAACGTAATGTTCTACTATTCTATTGAATATTTTTATCTAGTAATTTGATGCCAATGTTACTAGTTTTATTCCAGTCCTTCTCGTCATCATCCAGCAT
>NC_087200.1:87227161-87262161 GCF_015104395.2 Macrobrachium nipponense | reverse complement strand
CCCCCCATCCTATCCTCATAAGACTTGTAAAGGGTCTCTCCCAAGTCCCTCCCCTCCCCGTGCAGGGGTGTTCATCCCACCTGTCTTCCCCAATCCCGACGTTTACGCATAACCCTCGTTAACCGCGAAATTACATTATAAAAACGAAGCCCTGAGTCCTGCTCAGAGTGTTGTCGGTCGAGAGTCGGGACTGGAGTAATGACTCTTTATTTTAGTAGCCTCTTTTGACTTCTTTATTTCTGTGCGGGGTAGTTTTCCCTTATTCCCGATTTTTTTTTTCTGCTGTTATTGTAATTTCAGTGGCATTTGTCTTTTTATTTAGTCTCAGTTTCTTATTTGTACTTGAGCGTGTGCTGCAGCAATTAATCCGGGAAAATGTTGAAAGCATGTTAGAACTAACTAATCTGCCCTTTTTATTTCTATTTTTTCCATGGATAGTGACCTCTTTCCCCGATTTTAATTATTCCTGGTACTTACATCATCCTGTCTCCCCGTTAATACCTGTTTAACGTATGTGAGCACATATGCCTCTGTTTGTGGCAGGTGTGGTATGTCATGTGTCTTACGCAAACTGGGGAACATTTAGTAAAAGCCTTTGAATGTGCTATAGTTCTTTTATTATGGCCCTCCAAGGTCTTGAGGGGAAACTCAGACAATTTACATATGTCATTTTCAAGTTTTTTTTTTTTTTTTTTTTTCTCTATATATGAGAGGCATCGAACGAGCTATGTAGTAGATGTTTGATTTGTGAAATTCAGACTGTCAGGTCAAGAATTGGGGCACTTTAGGCCATTCAGTTAAATTGAGGGTAGATTTTGCTGGGTGGCTTTTAACAGGACATTTTCTTCTTTAGCCAAGTTTTTCCTTATTCCTCGCTTCATACTAATGAACTTCATTGTTGTCACTACTGTCCTCCCCATGTTAATGTGATAGTGTTTGTGGAACTCTTTTACCCAATAGGGTATACGAACTCCATGACATGAACCTTTTGTAGCCTTTTTGTAAGCATATATGGTCCTTGAATTATCATGTAAAAACGGGGATTATGTCATTTATGAGAGTGGATACTGTTTTTGTTGAGTTTAATGTTTTTAGATGTTGGTTTTATCTTTAACAGTTTGTCACTGTATGTTTTATGTCGTACATTTATGCGTAATTTTTGTTTCAAGTTAAGTAGAGCCCTGTTTTTTTTTCATTATTAAATATAAAGAAATGCAAGGTGTAAATTTTCAAGTGATAAGTATTAGGACCAGACTTTAGATCTCTTTGGCCTTGCTTCCAAGTAGGATCTGATTATTTGTTTGGATCCCTTCTTTCAAAATGCTTAAGACTGATTTCATCATTCCAGTTGTTCGTAATCCTACCCTTATGCGTCATTGCAGCATATTCATTGGGGTGTCTTGTAGAGAACTTTATCACAGGGTCGACTGTAAATACCACCAAAATGAAGTTTATTGGTACAAAGATATTTGCAAAGATAATGAAGATTCATCCTTTGTCAGAGAAAATTTGCTTTGTATTCTTGCTTGACTGGAAAGCATCAGTTGTTTCTCAGTATGACCAGCGAGCGGTTCAGTAGTTTGGATATAGTTTTGGTAGATGATTTTGTCTTGGGCAAGGAGTGTATTGTCACCTTTAGAATTTCCATAGTAAAGAATGCTAGTGAATCAGTACTACATCCTCGTTAAAAAGATATATTGGGCTAAAATCTCCTTGGTTATCTCTGAGAGCTCAACCCTATAAATAGCTCAGAGTTTGTACTGACTCCCATTTTATGAAGAATTGTAGACCCATCTTCCTATATTTTTCAAAAATCAGAATTCAAACAAATGCTGACCTTTGTTTGAATAATTATGATATATAAAGGTTATTATTGAAGACGGCATCCATAATGGATATGAATCTAAACATGTGTAGGTTGAGTTTAGTCCTACTTTGACTTAGTAAATCAAATTCACTTCTTTTTCAACTTCATAATTTAGGTTAAATGGATATGGTGTCTTGTCGCAGTTACTGAAATGAAAGGCAACTAAAAGGTGTTTTGTACTTTTCTGGAGAGGTTGTCTCTATTTTGTGCTGATAACATGACGACTGGAATTGAAGTATAAGTCAACCAGTAGCAGATCACGAGTGAAGTCGTAAGAAAGAAAGATTAGAACTGAATAGTAAGTGATATATGGTCACTGCACGCTATTCATCTCTAGCTTAACCAAGATATTAGCGACCAGCTGATCTCCGACCGTGCATCAAATCTAATTTTCACTGGTCGTAATAATCTCTGCCAAATTGGTGTTGCGTTTGGCTTAAGTTTGCTGTTCGCGGTATTGAAAAATATACCGTCAAACGTTGATGTAAATGATGGTTGTATATTGAAGGGATATTTGTAACAGGTTATTTAGAATATTTATTCGTACCTGTTCATTAATTATATTTTCTCTCTCTCTCTCTCTCTCTCTCTCTCTCTCTCTCTCTCTCCGAGCATTCCATTCTCTGGAGTCTTGCTAGTGTAGTCGTTCTTTTGACCCACTCTATTAGAATATTTTCATAATATACATGAAAACGGTGACGCGATTAATAAATGCATTTTAATAATTCACACCTTTTCAGCATCTCTCTCAAACCATTTTCAGCTTATATCTCAAGTTTCATTTAATCGCCCCTTCCAAATCGAGTCATCTCTTCTTTGCCCTCTGCACCACTTCTTTTGAGAGGGGAATCCATAAGGAGCGAGGAAATCATGGCTGCAAATGAGGGTAAATTGTTGTCGTTTCCTGTCACTGATTCAAACTCACCAGCCAGCATCGTTTTTTCCCGGCGTAATTGAATGAGCCTCGCAGGATAGACGAGACGTGGAAATGACTCCGGTATTTAATTGGGGATTACAGCATCCACCCCCTCCCCCTCCCTCTACTCCTACCCCCGTATCTCTTCCTGCTCTCTCACCTCTCTTCCTTTCATCGATTGTCGTATCGATTAAGATGATGTAGGGATGAATCCCGTGGAAACGGATGGAGGAAGAGAGAGAGAGAGAGAGAGAGAGAGAGAGAGAGAGAGAGAGAGAGAGTTTTAATTTTGATATTGTGGAGCTCAGACTATTTTAAAAATTTTCTATTGTTTCTTTGTGGGCTGTAAGAAGTTTTTTTTTTTTCCCACCTATCCAAAGTGATCAGTATTATATGCATATCAGTTTCCAAAGGCACACGTGGAAAGCGAGCCCAGATCCGGGCTCAGATGTAGGATTGGGCAAAGAAACTTAAGCTTTCTTTCTCTTGTTGGAATCACTACCAGCCTCTCTCTCTCTCTCTCTCTCTATCTCTCTCTCTCTCATACAGATATATATATATATATATATATAATATATATACAATATATATAACACACATACATACACATATATAGATACATAGTATATATGCATGTATATATATACACATATATGCATATAAACTCATACATATATAATACACACACATATATATATGTATACTATATAGTTATGATTTTTTTTTTATCTATATTTCATGAGTGCCTTAGTAGTGTCCTTCACTCATTCCAGTTCCATGCAAGAGATACCTTATGCCAGTGAATTCCTGTTTGCCGTGTCACCGATGGTATCTGCGTCGGAAAAGATTGGTTAGATTAATGAACTCAACACGGCGGTGATTTAACACTTGATATTGGGTACTGGTTTAAATTGATTTGCATGTTACTCTTGCCTTCCTTCAACATTGGAAACTTTTATTTTTTTAAATTTTTTTTAATAAATTTGGCTACTGATATCATGGTTCGGATTCAGGGGTGACTGTTTTATGTATGTATGTATATTCATATACGTACACATACGTACATACATGTACAGTATATTTATATTATATATACAATTGCATTCACATACACACTCGACAGCGCAAGTACTATAGGCATGCGAATGTTACAACAACCATTGTCTTTCAAAGATGCAAATAATTGTCCACTTGGAGAATAGGGTTATGCCGAATGATGATCTGTGTTCATACGACTGTTGTGACATTTTCTTGGTCTTTCGTTTGACCCTCAGACTTATGAAATATTTATTTTCTTTCACGAAAGTAAAAACAAGGAAAGCCTGGCATTGTTCTTGAATGATGAAACACTACTCAGAATAAACAGAGCTTTGTGTGTAAGGTGGCCCATGTGATTTTTAGAAATTCTTCAAGTATTATTTTAGCGTGTGGTCTTCTTATAACGTGATCTGGGAAAGTCATCGTGCCTCAGCATTTTCTGTTATTTTGCGATGCATAAAAGATTTGGTATCCCATTGCTTGTACTTGACACGCACATTTGATTGGCAGGAATTTTATGTTCATGATGGTGATCCCTTGATAACATGAAGAGGCTGTAAAGTAATAATGACGACTGATGTTAATCCCTAGATTCTTTTAATTCTAATTTGTTGGTTATTCACTTGCTTTAGTAACGTAAGGCTGTTTATACTGTTCTATCTTTTCATACTTGTTTTAACGTAGTGTTATATTTATGTTTATTTTTATTCAGGATGACATTCGTGTTTTGTTTTTTGCTGCTTTTAGGTTCATTTTTGAATCCGGTCCCATTTGGGTCACATTTCCACTTAGGGTTGGGTTCTTCGTGCAGTCAGTGTGTTGTAGAATTGGGTTGTACGTCTTTTCATTTTTATTTTACTTAAAGCTTCAGTCACGCAATATTTACTTCTGGACTGCATTAATGCGAAATTTTGTTGAAGATTATATCTTGTTTTATTTCGCTTCGGTCGTATAGAAGAGGAACATAATTGCTACTTTAGAGGAAACTGGTTTTTTTTCTTTACACGTCTACCTATCTACGCAGCAAGATGGTTTTTAATCAGTAGCATCTAGATAAACGCAGTTCAAAGATGATTAATGTTCATATATAATGACTAGAAGAAGGGGTGAGGTTATGCGATAGCCCTTGTTCAGAAATAAATAATAGTTTTTGGTCAAGTTGCCTCCACTTCTGAATACACCAAGGCTGTGTACTTGTGGATCTTTGGTCAGAATGATTTAATTACAGCCACGCTCAGCTTCACTTATTTCCACTTCAAGAGCAACATGCCCTTTTGCCTATTCTGCGGAACTAAATTTCGGCTATTTTGCAAATCACTACAATTAACAATATACTTATTATGCTGAACCTTGGTCACTAAGGTGTAGATATCTATTCTATAATTATAAGAAATTTAGTTAATTATTGTTTCCAATATGATGAATCCCTTTATTTCGATTGCGTAAGTAGTCCATGCATTTGTTTCAGTATTTATATTATTATTCTATTCATATGTATATAAAGTTTATATATATATATATATAAGATAATTATATAATATAAGATATACATATAGATATATAAATAAAATAAATGATAATAAATATATATTCTAATATTAATATAATATAATTATATATATTATATATAAATTATAGAATCTCTCTCTCTCTCTCTCTCCTCTCTCTCTCTCTCTCATCTCTCTCTCTCTCTCTCTATATATATAAATAATATGTATATATATATATATTATATAAATATATCTATCTAATCTATCTTATCTATCTGATATATATATCTATCTATCTAATCTATATATATATATATAATATATATATATATATTATATATAATATATATATAGTATATTGTTCAGGATTTTAAGCCAGAACCAAGTAAAATACCCCTTTATAAAGAAATTCACATATTCTCGAGTTACCCCTATAAACGGAAAGCCTTCGTTCACTTTAAACCATCTCTATTCTTATTGGCTGCCTTGGAATAAATCTCCACAGGTGTCCTGAATAGGGAGGTGCATCTCTAGGCCGAGATTTTAAAAGGACGAAGCCACAGCAGCTCGTTTATCCAGTTACGGGCTGCTCTAGGAGCAAGAGCCCGTGCCAGCACAAGGCTAGGTTAATCTCCAACAACAACAACAATAATAACAGCTCGTTCTCAGAATTCCCAGACGCATCCTATAGCTCAGACGCCTCTCACCTGGTGAACACCACTTCCCCCTTTTTGCTCCCCTGCTCCACTGGGGATCCCAGTCGTGTTCTTTCACCATCCATAGCGCACAGATCGATCAGCAGAATAGAAGACAACAAGACCACGGATTTCCAGACAAATATTGTGCCTGGTTGTGAGAGAAAAATTGGGAACCCTTGGATACGACGCTTGCATTTAAATAACCCGCTTTGCGCAAATCATATCCCTGGGCCTGGGTCATTTCCCAGCCGCGTGTTTCCAGTGGACCTGCAGTCAACCACCTTCCAGTAATTTCTGGACCTACACGTAATTTAAATGTAAATAAAGTTCATTTAAACTGAAGTCCAGAGTTTTATGTATATTCCTTCTTTCAGTAATATCGGCCTTCAGCCACAGATTTTTGTTTGTTATAACCCTCGTCCCTCCATGCTAGGCCATTTTAGGAGTGCCAGTAAATCACATCCCCACACTTTATACTGAGGGAACGAGCAGTTTATAACGATATATTCCAATGAGGATTGAACAAGCATTGTGGAGTTATTCTACTCTCATGTTTATGTACATTAACATTAGTAATACTACAACTTTTTTAGGTCTTGAAAACTAATGTGAAATCTCAACTATATGATGATGGTTGGGGTCTTAATTGCTTCATTAAAAGTTAGATAAGTCACTGACGATTCTGTTTACTGATTATCATATAGGAGGGTTTTGTAATCTCGAGAAGTTTTGGCTCCGTGTCTAGCTTCCATGTTACTAGAATGAGGTGTAGATTAGGTATTAGTTTTGGACGGGGGTCTTTCAAAGAGATTTTCCCATATTTCATTTAGATTTTAAATGCTTAGACGTAGTTATGCTACGTTTTTCTAGGACATTCTACACGCACACACACACACACACACACACACACACACACACACACACACACACACACACACACACACCTTCCTTCAAAGTATTATGCACTAACTCACATTTACAGTTACTTGAAAAGTTATTCTTGTTTTCATTAATAATTATAACAGTACTTTAAAGAATTTATACTTCTTTCCCCGATAGACTGAAAAAGAAGTGTAAGGCAAGAGTTCAGTTTCATTGATGTATGAAGTTAATTTTCTTGTGTGTGGTGTTGAGCGTATCTTTGTAATAATGTCGTCATAAAGCCGTATTTCTTTGAAACTTCATTTTGGCCCGTGGTGGTAAGAATTGGGCCGTCGGGACACTCCTCCACAAAGAAAGAGCCGTAAAACCATTAGAGTGATACGGGAAGTCGTAACATAGACTTTATTCCCTTATTCCCTTCCTCGCTATAATTACCGTAGGGATCTCACCTTGAACTGAAACGTTAGTTCTTGAGTTGGAGAGCATTATGGTTTTTGCATGAAGGTGACGTGAGCCTTCATTCAACGTTTATAGCGCAAAGAATGTGCCAATTCATGTATCAGCCCAAGATCTTTTGCATAATACCTGGTACCTGGCAATAGAATGTTAATATTCTTGTTAGGCCGGTAAGGGAATGTTCCACTTTTTTTTCACGTATTTCAGACCCAGATTTAATTTTCTTTCTCGCCTAGAAGTTGCAGTCTGTTGATGACAGTTACTTCATGTGTATGATGTTTACCCAATTTTCATTTATTTTTCATGTTATATGTTTATCACTTTTTTTTGCATATTATCCAGTTCGTGTTTATTTTATTCACAATTTTTGTGTGTCGGTGTCAGGTTTTCTTGCGTTGAAACTAGAAACATGCTTTTGTTAAGTTTGAATATGAAGTCTTAAATCATCCTTCATTGCCGGTATTTTTTGTTTTCATGTCGCAGCTTTTGGATTTTTAGTGAGTGAGTCTTTTGTAGCAGATTCATTGCCCGAAGTGACACGTTTAGTGTTGCTGTTGTGAGCAAATAATGAATAATATGTTGGTTATTAAGTATAGGTTGAACTATGATAATCAGGCTTCCAATACGACTGAATGGTGGGAATTCATGTTGTAGTGTTGTCTGTAACAAAAATTCTTATTAAATTTAGTTTTCCTTTCGCCTACATGAAATTTGACAGCGATAATCGTTTAGTGGAAGGTCGATGTGTTACTTAATTGGAAAGGTCAATTGAAATTTCTTCAATTTTTACGAAACCCTGAAGACAGTAAAACAAAGCATGTTGGAAAATGGATACTGAACTTGATATTAAATTTTGGGGCTTATTACTGACTGTGTCTTTCTGTGTTGGGTTTCACCGTCTCATAAATTTACGCTGCAGTTACAAGGTTATACCAACCATATAACTTCCAGTCTGTAACTGGATGCTGTTGGATACCTTTTTATGGGTTTACTTTAGAATGTTACGCAATTCTTGCACGAAGTCGCTCTGCCTTCACTTTGTAGTATGCAGCCAGTTATTCATTTAGTAGTATATCAGTAGATGGAGGTTTATATAGCTATTAGGATTCATTCACCAGATTTGATGCTATTTTTTAATGGCCTCGTGAAGTTCAGGCCAAACTGGGAAAAGAAAAATAGTATTTTTTTCAGAGAGAGAGAGAGAGAGAGAGAGAGAGAGAGAGAGAGAGAGAGAGAGAGAGAGAGAGAGAGAGAGAGATTCTGGGAGTGTGGTCAAACTAAGTATTACGTGTAATGAAAGAAATATTCGTCGAACTAACAAAACCTGGGATTTTCTTCTCACCAACACCATAAAAAAAACGGACGTCAAACGCCGAATAGAACTTGAAGTTATTGCAGTTCATTTTCAGTATTATTATGGCAATCTTACATTGTAAATCGTCGTCTGTAAGGATTTGCGCTTCAGTAGGAAACTATGATTTCTGCATTGACTAACGAAATTTTTTTTTTTTTTACGTAACATTTGCATCTTAGAATATCATCTTATTGCAGTGACAATCTAACGGAATGGTCCGGTAGAAGCTAATGGAACTGGGATAGAAATTTTATGTTGTTGGTGGGAACAAATACTTTTTGAAATTTTATAAGTTTTACACTTTCTCTAAAAGGTTAACATTTCGAGTGAAAACCTTCAGCGGGAAACATGCTGATGACAATCATATCTGCGCACTTTGAAAAGTTTGCCCAGTACTTGGGAAAGCTGCCCATTAGATCGAATTTTATTACTTTCACCAGTAAGCATTTGCTTTGAGTCAGGTTACTTCGTTCATGCAGTCTGCAAATTTCTGAGAAGCTTTTGCGTGTCATTACGAATCTTATCAGAAATCCAAGCTATATTCTGTTACAACTGACCAATCATTCTGTAAGAGGCGGATGTTACGTTATTTTTACAAACCTGATTTTTCTCACACAGGTCCATGTGAAAAGAATAGGTTTATTGAAATGGAGCCAGCGTTTGAAGCCCGAGTGTGGTTTTTAATTGAAAGTCCGTTTCTCTTAGACACATATGTATAATGGATCATTAAGAGGCTTTACATTGGAGTTTGAAAGCCATTATTTTTTTACACTTTTGTTACAGTTCCATTGATTTATTATGACTGTTGTAAACATCAACTTTTAACTTATATACTTATCAAGTCTTGAGAAGGATTTTAGCATACTGAAGCTTTACGCTATAATTCGAGACTTCTTTTGGAAAGTATTCAGAATCGTTAAGTAAATCAGGTTTTGTAGTCAAATTATAAGTCTATATTTTTTGTTTTTTGTACCGTTAAACAAAAATTCATATTCATACCAATTTTCTTATCAGTATTAGTGTGTTGTTTATATCTAATACAGTAAATTATGAATGAACAGAAACATGACGAGCTTAGGAGAAGTTATATTATTTAATCTGCTGATTTTCTTATGGTATATACGGCGTTTATGGATGTATTATAACACTCTACCTCTACCAAACGTTTTGAAGTTTCTTTGTGATTAGCACTTGTATCGGGTGGTGGTTTTCGGTATTGCGCAATTAAGTGAAACTCGGATTTTTCATTATGAGGAATCTTTCTCATTCATTAACAGTTTAAAGTGTACGAGTGTGTTTTGGGTTTCGTGCTCTGGTGCGCGCGTGTGTGTGGAGCGAGGGGCTAACGTCAAGAACATCTTGTGAAGCTCTTATAATTAATGCCACGATACTTGCCTTGGTCCCTTTAAACCAGACAAGTGGTTCTGGAAGTGTGCGGCGGGACACACCTGAAAATGCAAGAAATATTGCTCACATTTTTCGAGAAGTATGTAAGTTTTTATAGGTACTGGTGTATAAACCGGGAACATTTACAAGATAAGTAACATTTCCTAAAGCTGTGATTGCTTGGTGGGGTGAATATTTTAAAACTTTGTCGCAGAAGTTGGGAGTTTATTGTATTGTTACTTAAAACCCCCACCTTTTTTTTTTTTTTTTTTTTTTTAACTAAGGAGATTATTTTTCCAAGTCCGCGTTTGATGCAAATTCATTGGAATCCTGTCATTTGTCAGCAGTTTTGAAGTTTTGTCTGTTATTAAAATGGGCCAATAAGCATCTCAAACATTAATCCGTTTTGCCTCCAAGTGTCTCAGATTTATTCGTTATTTTCTTCCGGGTTTTAGAGTACTTGTGCATATCATGAATTTTTACCATATCACCGTAATTTATATACATGCATTAAGCCACAAAAGTTTTTCAATATCCAATTCGCTCTACCTCGAAATTAATGTTTTAATATATGTTAACTGAAGGGATTTTTTTTTAGTTGATAATGATTTCGTCCTTTCATGGATTCGAACCAGCGCACAGATGAGAAATCAAGACTTAGTGACGTCTTTACCGACTGCAAGCGTAAGGATAAAGCGCCCCCCCCCAAAAAAAAAAATAATAATAATATAAAAAATGCAAAGAAAAAAGAAATATGGGCTGAACAAAGACAATTAATGCTCTCGGGAGTCGGGACGTAGCCTAGTAACCACGGACGGTGTTTTTTTTTTTTTTTTAAAGTGGACTGTGTTTGTAGTATCAGCTTTTCATGGATCAGGTTTTCACGTCATCGTCAGGACTTCTCTGCGAAGCCTTGCGCAAGTAGCAAATGGGGACCGTCTCAACAGACCGCTACGCCAGCAACTACACCTTGAATAGCGTTGCTGTGGAAATGATAAGGTCAGTCGGGTACTTTCATGCGAGCCTTTTAAAACGGGATTTATGTGGCTCCATTGTTTGTCCCAACGGGCACCTGTCGTGTAATGAACCTGTCTGTCCGTCCTTCATCCTTTAACATCACCCTTCGCACTATTGTTAGCTCTCTCCCTTGCCAAGGGTTGGTTACCCACCCTTGGTCAACGGAGTTTGCACATACAACCACACTCAACAAGGGTATGGGAAAAAAAGCGCGGTCTGCGATCACACACAAAGTAAGGGACCCACTTGAGGGGAGTCACACAACGACAAAGTCTGCTGGAGTCTTTTAACTACATTAATCTCTTTTATATTATATGACGGCTTTGTAGGGTGTTTACACGGGCTGTTATTGAGGGCATTTTCTGCCGCCCCGCCGTGGGCATGGTGCTGACAACAATAGGGAGTTGGGACATGTAAGTCTCTCTCTCTCTCTCTCTCTCTCTCTCTCTCTCTCTCTCTCATGTAAGTGAATCACTTTATTTCCCTCTTCTCGAAGGCATTTATTATTGTATATTAAAAATTGGAGAGAAAATCGATAAGTCAAATTATGTTCTCGTGGCTCTTAGAAGAACGTTTTCGGTGAATGTGCTCCGTATCTGTGTGTTTGTATATTATATATATCTTAAAACATCACAGTAGATGCAAGTGACTTCATTATATAAACGAATACCACAGGAAAATGATAGGCAGTGTTCGCGAAAGCGCTTGGTACTGACCTTCTGCCTATCATTTTCCAGTGGTATTCGCTTACACACACACACACATTATATATATATAATATATATATATATATATATATATATATATATATATAATGAACCTCTGTGACCCAGTAATTCCGACATCCTCTCACTCAGAGAGAGACCAGAGGTCAGACGCACGATTTAACAATCAAATCCCTCGCGGTGAAGAAGTGGCGCTTTATCATTCACACACACACACACACACACACACACACACTATATATATATATATATATATATATATATATATATATATATATATATAAATATATATATGTGTGTGTGTGTGTGTGTGCGTGTGTGCGTGTGTGTGGTTGTGAATGATAAAGCGCCACTTCTTCACCGCGAGTAACCTCTGGAATTCTTTTGGGATTTGGTTGTTAAATCGTGCGACTGACCTCTGGTCTCTCGCTGAGTGAAGGGATGTCGGAACTACGAGTTCACGGAGGTCCATATACAGTATTAAAAAGGCCATGCGTTTGGCTATCTCATCCCAAAAGACTTGTAAGAACCGGAAGGCTAACTTCTTTTGACGCCACTCCTTTGAAAGGGACATTTATATAAATAATAGTCGTATCCCCGGTATGTGAGCGTGCCGTGTACATATTATTAATGTAAATAAATGTTGATCTTTTCATCGTTATGAGAAATCTGTATTAATGGAAAGATAGGGTACGAAATAGCATTTCTAGATATCTTTTTATGCTGTATAAAAGTTCTCGTTAAGAATGCATGTGATCTTTGAGAAACACTGAGAGACCGACCACTTGGCGCAGCTAAGAAAGGGGTGGCATTGGAGATACTTCTTGTGAGGGATCGTGTGGTTTTCCACACATGTTCTTTCACCTTCCTCCTGGAGGAGGAGGACATTAATGGACAGACGAACCTCCTCTTGCCTCAGAGGGAGGGGATTAGATCCGCTTCTTCCCTCTCGCTCCCCCTTTCCCCTCTGCGAGGCTTTGTTGAGTGCACGTGGTCACCCCATGCCTAGGATTTTTCCAGAGATTAAAATTTTCGTCGAGGGGCCGGGGGAAGAACGGTGGAGGTGGTGGGCACGGTCCTCCTCGGCTCACCTGTGGGGCGTAAGAGGCAGGATGTAACGACACGTTGTGCCGTTAATGAAGCACCTCTCGGACAAGGCTTGCGTCAATGCTTTTTGCTGTCCCGTCCGGGTGATTGTTTGACCGGTTTATTTACTCTTCGGTATAACCGTGACTCTTATAAGGATGGGAGATTCAGCCTTGATAAAAGAAGAATAATTGATGATCAAGGGCCTCAGGGGAGGTTTTGTTCGTTTGTGTGTTTCAAGGCAAATTATTTATTTATTGATTTTGGTGTCATTTTATACGTTCCCTTTTAATTCTTAATAGTTGTTTATTGAAATGCTTACCCTTGGTGTTTGTTTCTAGAGAGACTTCATATTTCCTTTTTGTGTTATAGGTAACTGTAAGACCAATCTCTCTCTCTCTCTCTCTCTCTCTCTCTCTCTCTCTCTCTCTCTCTCTCTCTCTCTCTGAAATAAACTATTATAGAGTTTACGAAACGATGTAAAAAAATGTTCAATTGAAATCTTCAGTGTAAACATGATAATGATTTCTAACTTCATGCTAATGGGATATACGCAGAAGTAATTTCATTGGTAATGAAGCAGCTCAGGGAAGTATGAAGTTAGTTTTTCTTCACGTCAGTTTCCTTAGCAATTCAATGTTGTCCCGTAGGTTATCCAAGTTTGGGAATGGCAGGAATTCTCCTACAGTAAATAGGAAAACTTGTTACAACGTTCCTCCTTTAAACTGCTCATGCAAAGTTACAGCAATCAGGTGGTTTTACTACAGTTGAGCAAAAAGTATTGCTTCTCGTTCCTCATCAAGTAAGATTATTATTATTATTATTATTATTATTATTATTATTATTATTATTATTATTATTATTATTATTATTATTATTATTGTAATGACCTTTTAGCCTCTTATGAGAGCTTGTTATTATTGTTGTTCTTGTTGTAATGACTATTTAGCCTCTTTCATTAGAGCTTATTATTATTATTGTTGTTGTTGTTGTTGTGGTTCTAATGACTTCCTGGTTCCTTTCATAAATGCTTATTGAAAAATAATAATAGTAATAATATATGGTAGTGCTCAACGACAGAATCCTGTCGCAGTCACTTGCAAAACTACTGCAATGAACTTTCAAAATTCGATAATCGAAGGCTAACTACGTAAACCTGTATACAAACAGTTCTCCTTAGTCTTCGTAGGCTTTCCATTTCCTAATTTTGTTAAGTACTTAGTGTTCATATATATCCAGCATCCATTTGTTCTCCGTCACTTTGCTGACACTCGTCAGCTAGCATCTGCCGTGGTATTTCTTAAATATTACACTGGAAAGTTGGGCGTCAGTCATCCATTTTGTGTTTGTTTTTCCCAGGTGGCTTCTGTCATTCATCTTGGATTTTTTGTAAAGTGAACTTTACGACCAAGCTCATGTAAAGCGTGAGGATTTCCGAAAATTTCTTGTGCAAATTTACTGAATTTAAATATTTGTCACGATTTTCCACTTCTTTTGGAGATCTGAAAATCTGGTTCATGGGATTATAATTCAAAGATAATAAATTTTACATCTTTTTAAGATGCGGTTATATTTTCTAGATAATTTTATGTTTTTTGAGATGGGGTTATAACTTATAGATAATTTTAGATATTTTTAAGATGAGGTTATAATTTAATAATTTGACATTTTTTTTGAGATGGGATTATAATTTATAGAGAATTTTACATCTTTTTTCATAAAAGTTAGTAAGGTTAAACCCTGTGCATGTTAAAATAATCTGACCCTACTTTTATCTCCAAGAAATCTTTCGTTAATTTAAAGAGAACTGGAATCTTGAAGAAGCATTTTTTTTCAATTTCAGGTAAGGGCAAGCGATATCCATTGTATTTATCGTCGAAGACTCGTAGAAGATCTCATTTACTCAGGTTAACCTGAGATGACCTCAACTTTTATTTATTTATTTATGTATTTATATCTGCACTGTACATTCATCAGAGCCATTGGCCCTGTTGTTCTGTCTGTCGTCTTAGTGTCATTATCAATCACTAATTTTTATTTAGTATTCAATCTCTCGCAACCTACTTTTCGCTGTTACTGATAAGTACCATGTTTGTATTTGATTTCATTTCACGCAATTTTCGTATTGGGTCAGTTTAGCCAGAAACGTCGGCATTTAGTGCACCACTCCTATGAAAGATTCATTCTAATTATAATTAAATTACCATTATAATTTTGAAAAAATTAAAATGATAATTTTACTTTAATTAAAATTATAATTTTACTTAAATTGAAATTATAATATAATTATTATTGAATTACAGTTATAATTGTGAAAATAGTTATAATTAAATTTAGAATTAAAATTAAAATTATAATTATAACTAAATTACTTTTATAATTATAGTGAAAATACAATCATAATTATAATTTTAATTACTCCCAGAAATGTATACGAATGAATCCCCTCCATTCCTCCATCATCCGTATGAATATTCAATGCTCCACCTGATGCTTTCCACTGCCGTCGTAACTTTATTCCTGGGCACATTAAGGAGTGAGAAGATGGCAGCCCCATCCCTCACGAAGATTTTTTACGACGCTGCAATACACGAACTGGATCACGATCCTGAAATCTAGCAAATGGATGAATAAAAGAAGGTTGCAGTTGACGCTTGAAAACAGTCGCGTAGGAAATGCCAGTGAAAGATAATGCATAATTGGGTCCGAGAGTTTTAGATATATTCTTTACTTTATCCACGCTGCGTTCTTTCTGTGTTGGTACTTTCATAATTGCTTGAAAGGCGATAAAGCCGCTTGTACAGTACATTCGTAATTAAACTTGTTTTCTTGCATCTTCTTTACTTGTCATTTCCTTAGCTTTTTTTTCTTCTATTTAATACATAGTGAACAATTTGAGAAAAAGTGCTCAGGACCGAAGTCCCCTAGTGATCTAAGACCCGAGATAACTGGTGTTGTTGAAGAGAACTGTAGAGAATCATTTGATTTTTTCTGATTTTAGCGTACAATAATGAAACTTTTCGTATTGTTGAATCATTTTCGGTAGCTCTCATTCGTGACTTGTCTTGCATCTTACTTTTATTGCTTATATTTCTTTAAATTATCTGTCACCGATTGTGTCGGGTAGTCCGCGATGCCGAATGTGTAGACTTGGTCGGTGTAATGTAATATTTCAGTGTCATCTGTAAGGAGGATGTTTAGTCCACACTTACTGAAGTAGCACCGAACACTCTCTTTGTTTTTGTGTTATTTTCCCAACAGCATCATCATTATGCATCCACTGACATGGAGAGGATACCTAATGCCGCAATTAGCTAATGCTTGATCAATCTTTCTTGCACCACCCAGTCATCATTGTTTGGCTTGTTGGTACACGTTCTGTTTATTAGTTTGCGTATGTAACCATCCATTCTGAACAAATTCCCAGACAGTCTTCTTGATATATTGTCTAACGAAAGTCGTGAGCATTGATCAAACTTGCGACATCCATTAGAGTTGCATTTGTAATGTTCCGATATCATATAACTCTCAAGGTTCTTTAAAAGCCAGAATGTTTCCATCTCTGCTGGAACAACTCCACCACTGTTAATTTTCATGACTCATTGATACGCAGATTGTAATTCTAGCATGAAGATGGTTTTAATCTATTCGGAAATCTTGAAGGTCGGTAAACCTTTTGTATTAGTTTGATTCTCAAGCTGTGTAAATGATTCACACTGCCATGAAAACAGCAAAGGGTTTGATGAGTCATACTGTTGTATTAGCCGCTTCAGTTTTCCCGTGATTCATTGTGAGTCCCCTTTCTTCCTCCTTACCTTGAAATTTCATGTCTGCAAGAGAGGGTGCCATTAAGTTTTTACAGTCGCCATTGGTGTATTTAGTACAGAGATCTTTCGAAGAAGTCTCATCAAGGTAATGAACTTCATTGGAGTGAAAGCTGAAAAACGCAGGAGCTTTACAAAATTATATTTAATCTTGATCTTTTGTTTTCATTGTACTTTTTGTATGGATTGATGGCAGTTGCTTGCGCGTGGTGGCTGGGAGCAGTTGCAGGCATGAGCGAGAGAGCTTTCCAAGTTCCAAGTTCTTCATAACACGAAAGAGCCGCGAACGGGTCTCCTATTGCTGGCTGCTAGACTATTTCCTCTAGCAATATCCTGGCGCTAACCGGGCTGTCATCTCCCGTCAGTTTGCCACATGTGAAGCCCTCTTCCACGTGTTAGACTAAATGCATCCTGCGACTACTGTGTGTGTGTGTGTGTGTGAGAGAGAGAGAGAGAGAGAGAGAGAGAGAGAGAGAGACACCTTAGCGGAAATAAATGTAGTTAGAGCGAGTAAAAACTTGGTGATGGAGAGGGGAGGTACACTCACCCTGGGTAAGGGGGCGGAATGTGTGTGTATGTGTGTGTGTGTGTGTGTGTGTGTGAGTGTTCCTTGTATCGGGGTTGTTCCATCCAATTTCCTTAGTGAAAATTGTGGTGAAGAGAGATCAGAGGTTGAACATTATCGCTCTCCGCTTCTCTCATCCAACCCTTTGTTCTCTTCGAGCGGGAAAAAAGAATAAAAAAAAATGATGTGTGTATAACGTGTGTATGTTGGCTTGGCCCGTTGAGGAAGAGAAGAGAAGAGAAGAGGAGGAGGAGGAGGTAGAGGGTTGTTAAGGAGGAATTGGGGAGGGAGGAAGGATTACGAGGGCCGATATTATGGCCAGATCCGAGGAACAACTCCGAGTATTGTATATTGATGACAGAGCGTGATATGGTTAAGAGAATGCTGCCGCGGCGTCAGGCAGGGGAAGGTGGATCCCTTTTCCCCCTTTAATGAGGCCGTGGGTCTCCTCACTTCAGGTGATGTCTGCTGTATTTTGCATTACGGCCTCTAAAGTGGCACGAGTCATGCAATCATTAGAGTAACGCAACAGTTCCAGCCCTCCTCGTGTGTGAAGAGCGCTGCCCGGAGCACTTGTTGCTTCGTCTTCATTATCATACAGGGATCAGCATTAAACGTCGTTGCGTCTTACTGCCTTAGTTTATGTGGCGTTATCATTCGGTACCATTTCATTTTGTTTATTTACTATTTTTTGTGGGTTAAGGGAACATTGAGGACAATTTGTTATTATAAATGAAGATCTCATTTCCTTTACCTTTACTCTTACTAAAATTGCATATATTCTATTCATATGGGTCCCGAAGAGAACGTGGTTACATTTTACTCAGGAGGCAAGTAATGCTTCTTCCTGTTCTTTTTAGTTAAGAAAAAAAAAAGGAAAAATAAAAAAAGGAAGCAGGTAGCATTTTCCATGCGAGTGGGAAACCCCCATTAATATTCTCTCCCAAGATTAGACAGTGCTTTTTCGTTGCGGAAGCAGCGTGCAGATCACTGATGGTGTTATCTAACAACTGCTCTTGGCCATGCCATTAGGGACGACAACTTATGATTCTCTCTCTCTCTCTCTCTCTCTCTCTCTCTCTCTCTCTCTCTCTCTCTCGTACTTCTTACTGATTATCAGTATTTTAGAGATAACCGATTAACTTTGTCAGAAAGGTGTTAGGTTTTCCTCAACTGATACGCTCGCTCTCTCTCTCTCTCTCTCTCTCTCTCTCTCTCTCTCTCTCTCTCTGTCGTTGTCGTATTTCTCACTGATTGTCGGTATTTCAGAGTTAACTGTTTAACTGTCAGAAAGAGGTTAGATTTATCTCTCTCTCGTCTTACAGATTATCTGCATTGCTCGAGTTACTGTTGTAAAATTTATTTTTATCTTTTTTATTGCTGTGCGCTGATAAAAAGCATTCTGGGAAGCAATGGGTATCTTAATTCGCTCTTTCCGTTCTTGCAGTGCTTTCATCTTTGAAGATGATACAATTCCGTTATCCCACATGGAGTAAGCTTGCAGTGTGACCTCATTTGGTCAGGAAGGCCGATAAGAGTCGTTAATTTCATAGGTATTTTAATGTTGTTGACTTGCGTAGACTTCTTTGTTTTCTACTTCGCTCGAGTTCATGCAAATGCGTAAAACATTGTTTTCACACTAATCTTTTGCAGTGTGGAGCTGTTTGTACATGTTTACGCTCTTACGCTCACTAATTTGTTTTATCGTTTGTTGTTGATGTCCACAGCTGTTACTATTTGTTTATATAAAATTCATTATATGCATACATGTTGCATACATATTCATAATATTGTTATTTATGCTTATGCAGGCTGTTATATTAATGCATTATTCTTATAAGAGGTTTAATCCATTGCATTAAATTATTACAGTTTTTTTAAAAGTTTATACCCTCCCTGACAGTCAAATTTTGTTTTGATATGACTTACATCCGTTGTGTTATATTAATGCGTTGTTTTTTCCGTCGAGTGTTTCTGATAGATGACCGAGTATCCAAGTAGCTATTTTGGAGAGTGTTTCCCTTTTGAGTGTGGCCCTTTTAGAGAGGAGATCTGAGGTGAGAGAGAGAGAGAGAGAGGAGAGAGAGAGAGAGAGAGAGAGTGGGGGTGGGGGGGGGGGGGGGGGCACAAAGCGCGCCATAACAATGCCGTTCTTCATCCTGAATGCAAGAAATGCTAGAACAGGAAATCCGGCGTTAGCGTAGTTTTATTCTGCCAGTTACCCGTCGTGGGAGAGGGGAAAAAACAGGGTCCGGTTATTGCTGTAGTATGTTCACCTTTGCAGTAGACGATTACCCGCAATGCACCTTCTTGCGGTTGTCTTTTTTTTTTTCTTTTCTTTTTTTTCCTCCCTCTACGTTGCTTTAGAGTTTGACTTCCCTAATTACTGGCGGTGATGTTTTGGCTTTTGATATTTTAGCGACGTGGCTAAAAATTTATACGTAAAGAAAGGGAAAACTGGTCAAACATATTTTTCTGGTTGTAAATATTGTATATACATTATATATGTTTAATATATTATATGTTATGTATGTCTACATATATATGTGTATATATATACATATACTTACGAATATACACATATGCGTATACACTATATACACACATACTTACGCACATAAATACATATGTATAAATCGTTAACAATGCAACAATACACAGATTACAGCAAAGTAACACCGTGCTTTCATATCTATCTTCGCACAAACACACACACACACACACTTCCATGCTTCCAGGATAATAAGACCCTTTCGTTTCAACGCGTCTGCCCTTCGTGACCTCAGTACTTCTGAAATATACGCCTGGTTCACTAGCTCACCCGAGACGCTTTAATAATTAATCATTTCACCAAGGCTAGTTGACCACATCAGAGTGTTTAATATTTTTTTTCTTGTATCTCATTTTTTAAAATCTTTCAACATTTGCACATTTCCTGTTCATAGACTTCATCGAAACAAATTTCTCCCTTTTTTTCACCTTTCAACTTTAAAAAAAACATAGTACTTTATATAATGTGTCGAGTTTCTCGACCCTTGATGGATTCCCTGCTGCCTTCGTCGCTTAATTCTTTGAATTATCTTTTCCTTCATCGTCACTTTTTCATGGGAAATCACTTGTAAATACCTGCATGCTTAATGATTAATTATCTTACATCTAAATATATATAATAGTTCAGTTCTTCATCATGCGTCTGTCTTTATTTACAGCCTTATACACACACGAACGCACGTGCATAAACGCACACACTTGTTATGTATGTTTGTGTATTTCTGAATAAAAATTCACAAGGTTGGAACGAGGCAGTTAAACAAAATAAAATATGAACATTTAACAAGATGGAGAGAGAGAAAAAAAACTAATTTTACGAGTCGTTAGATCCTGCGATGTATGACTGAGCAGTAAGCTCTCTCTCTCTCTCTCTCTCTCTCTCTCTCTCTCTCTCTCTCTCTCTCTCTCTCTCTCTCTCTCTCATAAATCCCCTCCTTGAGGAACTGCATGTAATTCGTACGCTCTTAGCATTGACCTTTGTCATTCTAACCCGTAATCGCCTCTCGTTAAGTTCGACATCCCCGTAAACTGGTTTTGAACCGTGTTAGTTATTGTTTCTTAATATCTAGTTTTTTTCTCTCTCTCCAGGAGTCTGGGACGATCTAGCCTCCAAGCATGAGACGCAATTGCTCCAGGCTTCTAAGGTATTATCAAGCACAGATCTCAGTATAGCTGAACGTTTTAACTCCTGGCAGTGTTGATAACTGACAAAACGTTTAAAAGTGTGCTGTCTCAGTACGATAGAAATATGGAAACACCTCAATATGTGCAGTTTTTTTTTTTTACAACTGTTAATTTACAAGTCTACAATAAAACTAGGTACTCTTTTATATATATATATATATATAATATATGATATATATATATATATATATATATATATATATATATATATAAATATAGATATATATATATATATATATATATATATATATATATATATCTATATATATATATATATCTATCTATCATTATATATATAATATATATATATATATATATATATATATATATATATATATATATAAATTTTTATACTGCATAGGTAAAAGCTCTAACGAACTGAATTTGTGGAGTATGTTGCCTACTGGTTAAGAACAAATAAAAACATTATCAATTTCTTATTCGTAATTGTAAGTGTTTCCAGGAGTTTTGTGTCCTTTGTACTCGTATTTTACATTAAAATTTAATCCATCACTGGGTAAACTAATCAATTGACAATGTTAATTTGTCAATTTGTCAAGAAAGTTACCATTTACCATCAAACGTTTGCATTACCTATGTGTATTTATTGACTCTTATTTTCCAGAAAAAGTATATGCATTTATACACAGATCAAATGAGACCGTCAGTAAAAATGAAATATTAAGTAAAGCAGTGAATAACCAAAACGAACGTGAACGGTTGATTTCCTTCCTTTGAAACTTCTGAAGGAATGAGTCGAAAAGTCATATCCCGTAGGCGTGGCCGCTGGTGGCCGAAATCACTTTTGGAAGCCGAGGTCGGCCAGGTGTATCGCGCAATTGATAGAAAATGGACGAATGTGTCTGCATTTTTAATGGAACCTTTCATTTCCCAAAGAAAATTGCTGAATTATCCTCCTGCTTTGTAATTATTTCCAGGTTTACTTCCACGGAACTAAACAGGACTTTGAAGGATCAGTTTCTCTCTCTCTCTCTCTCTCTCTCTCTCTCTCTCTCTCTCTCTCTAGTCCTCGTGGTGCAATACCGACGATCTCGGCTAACAGCCGAGAAACCCGGATTTGATCCTGGCGAGGGAAGGAATGGTATGAGAACGTTTCCTTAATAATACAGTATGTCGCTGTTGAAGTGAATTAGATACCTGGTTCATATTTGGTTGTTGTGGGTCGTTAAGAGCAGAGAGAGAGAGAGAGAGAGAGAGAGAGAGAGAGAGAGAGAGAGTAGATGAGGAGAGGAAAAGAAAAGCGAGAGAGAGAGAGAGAGAGAGAGAGAGAGAGAGAGGTGGAATTAACAAACTTGAGTGATCACTGTTGTGAAACTAATACAATCATATCCATTAAAAACCTGGAGAGCCTCACCCAGGTATTTCTCATTCACACCTTTTCATTAGATTTTCTTTCTGTCGCTCTTTCAGATTTTTTAAAAAATATTGTTTTAATATTCTCCCATGTGCGGTAGGCTGACTTTTTAAACGTTTGTAATTGAAGGAATGTGTACTGGATCGAAATGTCATTAAAATAACACACACACACACACACACACACACAACTCATTCTTCTCTAGTTCTGTATTCCGTATACTGCTTTCAGGGGCACCTCGGGACATATGTAATTTTTTTATTTTTTTTATTTTTTTTTAGCACTGACCTAGGTCCTTCACGTTTGCATTTGAAGAAAATCTTTCGAAATGGCCAACGACGTTCGAGGTTACAGAACTGCATCCTTGACGGTGGCCAAATTACTTTCAAATTTGTTAATGGCTGTTCTCAATCTCCAGATTTGGGTAGGTTTATAATTTTTCCGGGCAGCAGAGTGGAAAGGTCACTTTGATATATTGTAATTACTTGCGGCGTAATCGTATCTTATTCAGATTTAATAATGGAGTTAGTGTTCGTGTTGCCATTATCATAATTAGTTTTATTACTCCCGTAATGTCCGGGTGAATATAACGTTTCGTTGCAGTGATTCACGTGAGTTAATTATAATGCTTTATTTAGGAAATCTTTTCGCTGCACAGTAATGCGCAGAAATTCTGGTCCTTCATAAACTGTTATTGTACGCTGAGAAAAAAAAAAAAAATTAGAATTCTCAATATCTTTTCCCATGTGACACACTCCTTATTGTCAGCTACTCTTCTTATTATGTAATACTCCTGAGGTTTGTTGAGTTTTTTTTTTTTTTTTTTGTAATTTTATCACTTCAGATTAAAAATGGATCATGCATGGCTCCATATTAAATTTTTTTTCCTCGCTCTAGATATAGGAAAGTATTGTAGGTCTAACCTTATTGTACATGTAAAATGAAGAGTATTTCCTTTTTTATTGTTATTTTTGGTTCTTATCGATATTTAAATTCTGATTGAACCTGTTTTTGATATTTCGTAAAGCTTGCATGGATGTCGATTATTTTCCTTAAGGAAATGAGGTAAGTGTGGGTGATATATATACGTATGTCTTTGTCAGATTTATTCTTATTGTTGCCTTTTTTAAAGTTCCATTGCCGTTTTATTATTATTATTATTATTATTATTATTATTATTATTATTATTATTATTATTATTATTATTATTATTTAGGAGCGCTGTTCTTAACTGCTGAAACCGCAATCCAGTGCACTAACGCGGCTGGTAGTATTGACTTTGCATGACAAAAGTGCATAAATTACCCCCCTGACGATGGTGTTTACGATTATGTGGCAGGTATCGGAGATTTTCTCTTCACCAATTAGAGCTGTTTATCGCGCGGTCCCTCTCCACCTCAACAAACAGGCCCTTCCTCCCTCCTCCCCCGTCTCTCCCGATTCCCCAACCACCTCCTCCTCCCTACGGCCCCTCACCCGTGCCACCCGCGTGAGCCCTCGCCGTATTGCTTTTTAATTGAGTCATTTACCGCGTCATTTCTCCTGTGTTAATCTCAAGGCAAGAACTGTTATTAGTGAATGAGACGCTGGGTTGCATTTGAATGTTTCCGCTTATTAGCGATTCATTTTTTATTCAGTTTTTTATTAGTTTGAAATTTGAGAGTTTCAAGTCTCTCTCTCTCTCTCTCCTCTCTCTCTCTCTCTCTCTCTCTCTCGTGGTTGATTATTTATTATCGCTAGTAGTGGAAAAGGTTATACCCGATTTTTTGAGAATAGTGTTTTTCAAGGCAAGTCCATTATTTAATTAGAGATTGTTTTATTCCTCTCTCTCTCTCTCTCTCTCTCTCTCTCTCTCTCTCTCTCTCTCTCTCTTATTGTTATAAAGAATGAAAATATTTTTCATAAGTTTTATGAGTATCGTATTTTTCATGGGAAGTCAATGTTAATTATTAACTTTTTCATTAAATAACACTATTTTCCCCTCATTCTAGTTTTTTTGTGATATAGAGGAGGCAAGGCGTGATAAAGAAGAAAGGAATGGTTACGATGGTCTTTAGATAAGGGGAAATGGTCTGATGGAGATAGAGAGGGAGAGAGGGAGGGAGGGAGGGAGACAGAAAGATGGAGAGATGATGATGATATCAGGGAAAGGGATGACGGAAGGCTGGTGGCTGTCAGCCTCTTGCTTATATATAGATTTGCATAATTAACCACATTTTTGTCGTTAGTGATGAATGATAATATTTTATGTATTAAATTTGGTGCAACTGAGGTTTTATTTTAGTTTTAAGGATTTTCGTTACCTTTGTTTATATGTGAAATTTTTCAGTATGAATCCAGACAAGACACGCAAATAAAGTTGTGTTAGAATGAAAAAGCTACCACTTTTTCTCTGTTGTATTGGAAAACGAGGAGATAATATAACAACAACCGCAAGTCACATATTATGTTTTGAGCGGAGGTCGCTGGTTTGAAATGACAAACGCGAGAAACGGATTTCTTTTATACTTTCTGCTGCATACTTGATACGAGCAGCACGCCAAGTACATTGAGTACGAACTTTATTTAGTCTTGTTTTAGTTTTCATGCGAGAATTGCTTGAGGTTTTTTAGGCGTGCATACAGATCATATAAATATATACATACCGATATTTATGCATACATAGAGCATTTGTGCGCAATCACTTCCCTTATTCTGACATTAATATTCTTCTGCTACCAATAGCCTCGTAAATATTACATTAGGAAGTACTTCCAAGACTTGAAAAGAATTCGACAGTAACCGCATATGACGATGAATTATTGGAATTTATGACAAAAGCGATCTTTTAAGTGTAAATGGGCCAACGATTTAACATGTGGTGCAGGATTAAGTTCTAAATGAGCCGTGAAAGCATTAAAAGAAAACAGTATTTAAGCAGTTAGTTTTTTAAAACTAATTTTATCAGTTTCCTATTATTCAAGTTGTCTGTAACCTAGAATATATTTGCGGCTTCGATGACGGTAATATCTGAGATGGTAGTTTAGCTAGACCAATCAGGCAGTGGCATTCGGGGCTTGTTTATTAGGAAACATGCGTTTTGAACTGAACGACAGGCAAGGTCTGAAATATCTGTCGCAGGTTATGATATAACAAAAAATTATCGCTTTCACTTCTGTACAAGAAAACATTTCAAGAGGAGTGAAAGTTTTCAAGAACTTTCCAACTTTCCTTAAAAGGTTTAATTTATAGTTTATGTTCCTGTGAAATCCAGTATTGAAGAGACGGTTAGATTCATTGTCTAGGCTCTTATCATATCAATTTACAGAATTTTAGCATTGATAATCCTTACTGAAACTTGATTTTAAGGTTTTCCTCTTAAACATGCTTTAGCTTTCCTCTTAGACATGCTTTACATTACTGGCGGAAGTTATACAACTCCCAAAGATTTCCCGGACAAAGTTAAAAACGAATACTTGTTTAAAGAAGACTAATATAAATTTTGGTTAATTTCTCCCTTCTCTGAAAAGATAATTAAATGTACTAAGCCAGTTGAGATTTCTCTTGTATTTTGCATTGGGATAAGTCGGTGAAAATGAGGAATTAACTCGAGAGATATCGGTGTCATACGTTGGATCTACCTTTTTTCATAACGACTTCAAAAATTATCAGTAAAATTATGGCCAATATGACTTCTCAGTTGCACAGCCGTCAATCTTACAAGAAAATAACCATTATAAAAATTCTGTTGTCAGGAATTTTTTCGTCCTCAAAGTCAATTACTGCTTCATTCAGTGGAAATAATGGAAATCATTCTTTTACATATTTTCAGTAGTATCTGCAAAATTTTTATGTATAAGAAATATTGAATTTATTAAAACTATCATTTACACGTCTGGAAACCCAGATCAGGGAGTTGTAAAAAATGGAATTCATCCGCAAATGGAACTGATCAATGAAACTGAGTATAATAGTGTGAAGAGTTGGCTGAAATTCATTGCGAATAAGAATATAAGGATAAAGAGAGGAGGATTTGAGAGAGAGAGAAGAGAGACGAGAGAGAGAGAGAGAGAGAGGACGAGAGAGAGAGAGGGAAGGAGGAGAAGAGAAGAAGGGGAGAAAGAGAAGAGAGAGAGCATTTCTGTTATTTATTCGTAAATGAATCTACAGAGAGGAAGTATGAGGAGGACGCAGTAGAAATAGTTTACAGTAACACAAGCCCGTACCAGACTCATGAATGCCTTTACAGATAACAGTATTGTAAACAAAAGGTTCTTTGGGACTCACATAAGAAAAAAAAAAAAAAAACTACCAAACACCGGAAGTAAATAGTGAAGAATCAATATGTTGAGTGTGGAGAAAGGTTTGGAAACTTTCAAATTAGTAAAATTTACTGCTGTATGTTGGTCGTTGGTTGGTACAATTAAAACAGTTAGCGTGGTTTAAGAGGAGGTCCAGGTGCAGACGTATCATGGTGGAAAGCATTGGATCTAGTTTACAGGTATCTCATTAACTTTCAACAATAGCTACAACAAGTGAATAAAATAACAATTATTAATGGACCAATTTCACCCAGTACGTGTAAGCAGTCACAAATAAAAAAAAAACCGTTCCGAAGACATCCTGTAATCTTTATTAAAAAAAAAAAAAAAGCAGTTTTGAGCCACACTATGCTCCTCTTCGGGTGAATGTAAAAACAAGAATGCAGATACGAAAGACAAGAAGATTACAGAGAAGGAAAATACGAATATATATATATATATATATATATATATATATATATATATATATATATATATATATATATATATATATATAGATATATCAACGATTTGGAGATCACCAAAGTCACACTAGATTGGCCATTTAAAACAATATTACAAAGATTGGCATCTCTGAAAACGTGAGAAGTCATAAGGCTGTCAAGTTTGTAACGACCATCGTTCAAATTCGTACTAAGGATTTTCTTCTGAAACTTGTTTTTATGCAACATTACAAATTTATACCAGTTAATAGTATATATTTTCGGACACATGAATATATAGACCGTTGTCTGTAACACCATTTCTAATTTATCTTATGTTCAGTTCGACGATGGCATACTGATCAACCTGCTTCTCCCATGTAAACACTAGAAAAATCTTCACAAGGATCACAGTAAACCCCTGAAGTACAGCAGATGAAAAGCACAGCAAGAAATCTAAATTTCAACAATTGTGTAGCAATTTCAGCACAAAGTAGGAAGATTATTTCTATTCTTGTTATCCAGTCATTTTTGACTTTTACTTCGGCTGTGTTGGTTTAATGGTAGTTTCATTTTGAGTGGTGGAATAATTAATACTAAAGTTTTGGTTTACAAACTTTTCTGAAAACGGAATAAGGGAGTAATTAGACCCAATCAAAATTATTTTCCCTAATCTAAGAGGTCTTACGTGCCAGGGTGTTGTCTACCGTGGCCTAAGAGTTGTAATGTAAGGCATTAGTGTAGCAATCAATAGCCGAAATAATTTTTTAGTGTCAAAACGCTTTCACTTACTTTTCCATGGTCTGAGTCACTCGTCATCCCAAACTTGAAACCTATGAAAGCAATTTTACCTGGAGGGCAGCAATTTTATAATCTTATTTAATATAACATGGTTTGATGTACCCCATGTTGTGTGAATTTCACTAAACTCGTTACTCTATTTTTGACTTTAATGTGGCGAAATCATTTCTCTGGATTGGTAGGGAATGGAATAGAGGGTTCATACTGAATTAAGAACAAGCCCCTATCTATCCCTTCAGTGCTAAATAACGTTCCTAAGACGAATTAATTATTAACTGAAATATTAGTTTAAGTACATTGAATATAGATATCCAGTATATAGTAAATAAAATTTAAGTATATATGTGTATGTATGTATGTGTGTATCATGTACGAGTATATGATATAAAATGTAGATGTGTATGTTTAATTATAATAACCCAACGCCCACATAAGTTATCGATGTCTTCACACTTAGGATACATTTGACACTACGAAGCTTGAGATTCAGATGAAGAAAGAAATGAAGAAATTCTGATGCACGGGCAAGGTTTAAACCCGCATTCGGAATATCAGAACAAGGTAATGATATCCACCTGGGTATCACAATTTAGTCTGTTCTTTCTTTATTTGGATCTCAGGCTTCGTAGCGACAAGCGTATCCAAAGCGTGAAGATATCGAGAAGTTAAAAAGGGCTTTATGGTTATTGACAATTACACACACACATTATATATATATATATATATATATATATATATATATATATATATATATATATATATTCTATATCTATATCTATATATATATATATATATATATATGTGTGTGTGGTGTGTGTGTGTGTGTGTGTGTGTATGTATAACTGAATCACGAAAATATGAAACGTGATGAATATATTAATAAGGAAAAAATCCAGGAAGGGAAGTGAAACAATGGAGCATCGCTGTGAGGCCTTTCGATTTCTCATCCTTTACTAAGCAGACAGTAAAGGACGAGAAGTCGAAATGTCTGGCAGCATACTCCATTGTTTCACTTTCCTTCCTGGATTTTGTCTTTATATAAATATATAATATATATATATATACATACATACATATGTACATATACACACATACATACATACATTCATATATAGTACATACCGTGACACCTCACCCCAGCTTAGTAGATTAGCGGACCGAGTTCTGATCAGTTTGTTATTAAGATTTTTTGCTATGCCACCGTTTTAGATGTGATTAATTTTTAGATAAATGTCATAAATTGAATGTTAAGGGTGATGGATAGATTTATCTAGGCAAGAAACCATGTATTATGGTGTTAACTGTAAGACATCTAGAAAATATACAAGTGCAAGCTATAATATGGGGTCTTCGATCCTTAACAAACTTTCGATTTACTGCTAAGTAAAGGACAGTAAGTCGAAAGGCCTAGCTCTACTCCGCTGTTTCACTTTCCTTTGTGGCATTTGCCTTTATTTATGTAATTCATCATGTTCCATTTTTCCATATTTTCGTGATTCAGTTATATATATGTGTGTGTGTGCGTGTGCGTGCGTGCGTGTGTGTTTGTGTTTTTGTTTTTTGTTTGCTTTTTTTGTATGTAATGCATGCATGTATATAATTTTTCATTTATCTTAAACTTACTTCTATATTTAGCTTTGCAAAACTTTTTATTGGTAAATATAGGGTATCATTTTACTTTTCCATTGCAGAATTATTCAGCTGATATTAATTGAAAATATCTTTAATATTAATTGACTATTTAGAATTAATTTTATGTGTTATGAGCTATTTGTTTCTGTTAACAACAATAACAACAAAAATTGGCAACATTTCATCGTTACGATAGAAAAATTCAGTAAGCAGAAGTGGAACTGGCGCTCTGTGTTCTGTTATATAAAAGTTTATACTCCAGCAATAGTTCAAATATATGATGGGATTATTGAGCCACCCCTCCTCTATGTAAGTGAGATGTTGGCGAGTGAATACAAGAGAATGGTAGACATATTTAAGGTCATCAGCGCTTTGTGGTGGTTTGATCAAATGGAGATAATGGAGGCGAATTGTGGGTGAAAAGTGTGTGGCTTGGAAGTTTTGCGAGAGAGTATTAGCGGGAGATCGAGAATATATAGGTCAATTGTCATGGAATGATTATTATAAAGGAAATGATTTCATATCCAAGAAGCAGTGGAGTGGGCGCAAGACACTGGTGAGTTTTTCTGTAGGTACGTGAAAGGGCTGGCGTCATGAAATGTGTCTTCAGAGGGGATTATCCCAGCTTCAGCATTTAATGTGTGAACATGACAGTCCCTTTTTGTTTTCCTCAGGACTCAACCTTCAGTAAAAATGCTTATCGAAAAAGGGGTGGAATTAAGTAGAGGAAAACGGAAAAGTCATAACTACCTTATTAATTTTTTTATTGCTTATTTTTGGAAAAACCTCCTGCCCATATAACAGTGACGTCTCATCTGCAGACGGCAACCCGGCCCCCCTCCCGTCCACTTCATCCCATGCAGTCTTCAAGTTCTTAAGTGTTATTATTATTGAAAATGTCTGTGAACTTTTTGAATCTGCAAAGCAGTTTTTAAGTTGCCATGAAAAAGAATCTCTCTATTTTGGTCAGAGAGGAGCTAGGGTTCCCCGCTTTCTTCGCTGTAGGGTTACACGACTGGTGACAGCACCCATTTGTGTGTGTCGGTGTTTAGACGGAGGTGGGGCTTATCCACCTTACATGGCTGTATGACTTGTGTCTCCTAGGAACGTTTTTCTTGCTTAGCCAGCGGTCCATGTTTGCATTCAATAAAAAGGCGCTCCCTTTGCACTTGTCCATTGACCTCTTGAAACTGTCCTTCGGACGCCTTCATAAAAGCTTTCCTTCGGGACATTTCTTGTTGTCGTCTGCTGGTAAGTGAAATCGACCCCCGAAGGACATTGGCCGGATTGGTTTCCAAGGGGGATGCAGTCGGTCTTTCCCCCCGCCCCCTTTCCCCCCTCCTCACATCCCCCTCGCAATACTTCTTCGGCTAGAATGGTCGTATTACAAGTCTCTAATTATAGGTAACTCCATCACACAACGCCAAGGTCCTCTTACTGCTTGTTTTTCCTCCAGTTGTTGGTCTCGCCTCTTCTCATCTTCAGTTTTTTTTTTTTTTTTTTTTTTTTTTTTTTTTTTTTTTTTTTTATTTTTTTTAAATTATGCTTTACTAATCGTATTGTTTCGACTATATTCGCCCAGATTTTTTTTTTTTTTTTTTTTTTCATGTTGTTGCAGGCCAATGACTTTTCGACCTCGTTGTCCTGCACATTCCCTTGTCTTCTCCTCCTGCCGATTTTGGCTCATGTCGAGTTGGTCCCAGACAGCAACTCATGACGACAACTCCCGCTCTACCTCCACGTCCTCGGCAGGCCTTGGAAGAGAACACTGAACCTCCTCCATTCCAAGGCTGCTCACACACACACACACACACCAGCAGCAAACTAATACACACACATAAACACACCCGGAGGTATTTTCCCTCATGCGTCCTTCTGCACATCATATATGCACGTTCACCAGCGGACTGTCTGTCTGGCCGCCGTCAGCCCAATCACTCACACTTACACACACGTTTGTAAGGAAGTGATCATTACACAGATTTCCGCCTGCAGTTACATGTAGTTCATGCTTTCACAGGTATGAGTGAGAACGCTCTTGCGTGCGTGCTGCCTGTGTGGTACTTTTGTTTATTTAGTTTATAATGTTCGTACGGTAGACAGCGATGCTCTCATCTGATGAATGAAAATGCCCCCCCACTCCCCTTCTCTCTCTCTCTCTCTCTCTCTCTCTCTCTCTCTCTCTCTCTCTCCGTTGAGCCAATGATTTATTTGTGGTTTTTCATTGCAAATGTGCAGTGAACTAGGCATACATCGTTAACATAGTTTAGAATAATCTCATATTGTAACTGCAATCTGTATTATAGCATGCCAGTGGAAAAATATTTTTAAAATTCGGAACTATAGTTGTAAGTCTTTAGGAGAAATACAAGCGAAATTGATTTGCGGGATAAGCCGTGGCTTATCTGTTTTGTTATTGCCACCTGTTCCATTAAATACATTAACGCTGACATGTTTTTGATAACATTTTGATTACTTTTTTATTGCTGTTTTGTATCGTATTTGTGGTAGATAAATTTTTTTTCGCTTGTTCCCTATTGGCCATTTTTTGCACTCTTGTGTTTTCTCATCTTCCTCCTCCTAAATGTGTAGATGTCTGCTCTCAATCGAGTATCAAGACTTAAAAAGCTTGTTTTTGCGCGCGCGCGTTCAAGCGTAGCTCAAGTAAACAGAGTAAGTTGTAATTTACGCGGTTGTGTGTGAACTGAAATGACCTAATACACCGAACATTCCTCCGAAAAGGGAAGAAATATCTAAATAGTGACTTATAACAAGAATAAGAGCCGGATTTAATTTTAACAAGGAAATGCAGGTCATGGGAAAGTCAGGGAAATTCTTTCCAAGAAATGACACATCTTCCCTGAAGAGATTTGTCTCGTCTTAATTTGTTAGTTGTAAAAGATAATCTCACGTACTAATTGCTGAAGCAGACCGTATTTTTTGTTTGTGTTGGTAAGCGAAGCGATTTATCGGAGATACGGTCTGCTGAGAGAGAGAGAGAGAGAGAGAGAGAGAGAGAGAGAGAGAGATGAATCACTCCTGTCATTTTCTTTTGTGTTTGATCAGTCACGACTTCAGATCTTCACCCTTGAGAGAAGTGGTTTTATTCTATGTCTGCAGGGAAACCCATCTTTCTCCCCTCTGTATGATTAAGTGGTCATGATCGCTAGTCTTGAGGAGCTCTCTCTCTCTCTCTCTCTCTCTCTCTCTCTCTCTCTCTCTCGTCTTCCTCTTTGTCTTAGTCTTGAAGAATCTCTCTCTCTCTCTCTCTCTCTCTCTCTCTCTCTCTCTCTCTCTCTCTCTCTCTTCTTTAGCTTTGAAGTGTCTGCTTTCTTTTTCCGATAAATATGTACGTTGCTAAATATGCCACGACAATTCTGAAAATGTAAGTAACGATGAAATTACCTTAATTTAATGTGATATAATAATAATACTAATATAATAATAATAATAATAATACCTAATAATAATAATAACTAATAATAATAATAATAATAATAATAATAATTATTATTATTATTATTATTATTATTATTATTATTATTATTTTATTATTATTATTATTATTATTTTTTAAAAGGAAAATTTGTTAAAATGATCTTTCATTTCTTTATACAGCTGACTGATTGGGCTGCAATTCAACCGGCCAGTTTATGAAGGCGATTTAGGAATGAGATGTGATTATTTGAACAGTGTAGTTGGCGCAGTTTGTTTACGCACGACTGTTTGCACACTTTCGTAAAACCGAGACCGCTTTCATGTCTGCATCTGCAGTATATTATGAATCAAGATATAATTGAAGCATAGTGTTAGATATTGCGCTAATAAGATAGAGAGTACCTTCAGTGTATTTTCATTGAGGCCAAGATTTATGAGCTGCGGTGATCTAAGTCATTTTTATGAATGTGAGTTTGCTAATCAGAGGCATTGTGTATGTAATGGTCATGGGTAGGGGATATTATGATGATTGATAGCTGCAGTCTTTGATGAGAATGCTAGTGTTCCCCTGACTGGGAAAAATTGCTGACCGTTAGCAGTACAATGTTTTATAATATTGATCGTTCAAATTATGTGTTGTAGCTTTTTGTCCAGTCCTTTGTAACTATATGAAAATATATTTTATAAATATATGAGACAGGTGAAAGTTTAAAAGGGTAAGAGGGGACCTTTAATGCTAGCGTGACTTATGTTGTTGGATTGAATGGCAACGGAAGATGGAACAAAGTTAATAGTACCGATGATGGAAGAGTGGTATTGCTTGATTCCTAAAGGTATTTGAGTAAAACGCATTGGGTGAGACAGGCAGAAAGTCACGGAATAGGCGAAGCGGATTTGAAGGAGAAGGGACATGTTTATGGAAGCCTAAGGTGAAAAAAAAATGAAGGATTGTTGAGCAACCTCTCCTTTATGGATGCAAATTGCATGAATAAAATATGTATAATTAAAGCGCTAAAAATTGGAGAAAAAAAAAATAAAATAAAACAGCAGCGTAGGTGAGTAAGTGGATCAGAAGGTTGTGAGGTGATTAGAAAGTGGAGCGAACTGAGGGTGGTATTTTGGAGGAGAAGCAGTACTATCATTCGGACGTTGTTTTGGGGGATGAGGAGAGGGACACAGAGAAAGTACTGCCTCAATTGTGCGGAATGTATTGGAACGGATGGGCCATATCCATGAAGCTATAGTTTGTGTGCGTGTGTTTTTATGCGTTTTGCACCGTTTGCCAATGGGCAATGAGTCCCTTACGTGCAATATGACAAAATTTTCAAGTGATTTATATTTTTCCTAACATACAAACCCTCGGAATTTGCATGAGGCTGAAAGTTAATCCCATATGTAAAATCCTGTATGTAAAGACGTCAGGTTTGTATGTTAGGAAAGATACAAATTACGAACATACTGAAGAAAAACTTTTCTCTGACATTTGCTTCCTTTTCAAGAAACAAGCAAGGCGGTGTAGATTCTGTGGTAAGTTGGGAACTGCATAGCAAATACAGTCTCTCTCTCTCTCTCTCTCTCTCTCTCTCTCTCTCTCTCTCTCTCTCTCTCTCTCTCTGTGTGTGTGTGTGTGTGTGTGTGCACCGATTGTTGTAACCTCCTGTTGGTGATACCCTGATACAATCTCTAGCAAGTGAGATTTTCAACTTTTAATGCTAACTAGGTAGTAGTAGTTAATGGACTCGTTCCTTGCCTCGTTAGGAACTAGTTGCATTAATTCACCGTCTAGTTGCTTTGAATTTTATGGGCCTTACTACTGCTCTATCACTGCTGTGGCCGCTTTGAGACATTTTCCGTCTGACATTTAATATATACCTGATAGAGAATCACTTCATTAAAACGCTATGATATGAAAGTACGTAATTATCTTGAATCGCGACTTCAGTAGCAGTAATCAACTCATTACAGAATTCAGTAACAGTTTGATGTGGCATT
>NC_087200.1:87187161-87222161 GCF_015104395.2 Macrobrachium nipponense | reverse complement strand
CAGAAGCGAGAGGGCGATATCAACTTGCAGTGAAGAGCGGCATTAAGAGATGAGAGACACGACGGGGGCTATAATTGGACGAATTGCGTTCGATCTCATCCTGTCGAGAGGGAAACTAGACCTTAAAAATTGCTGTAGCAATTGGGAAGAAGCAAATGATTTGTGGTATCTTAATAACTGTGGTAAATTCTTAAAAGTATATTATCTCTCTTAAGATAAGTTTGTAATAAAGATGTGCTGGCATTTTTTTGCGACAGCAATTTTACAAAATAAGAAAACTGAACGAAACTACATGTTTGTAGACATACCGAGCTTGCAGGCTAATATGCGATTTATCATTTAGTGGGAAGTAGATCGTAATGATCACTTTGCTTTTACCATGAACTGATTATCTTTGAAGTTTTTAGAAGTCATGGTTCACCTCCTGCCAAGTGGCACGACGAAATTGGTGATATGTGAACTTCATTTCCAGGATTTTCCTGCCTCAAAATAGACTATACCTTTATGATATCTGATTGTATTACAGTAAACAGTGGAATTTCTCACTCTCTGTCTCTCTCTCTCTCTCTCTCTCTCTCATTGATACACATTACTATCAAATACTCCGTATTCATTTCAAGTTAGTTTTAATATATTCATTGCCTTGTTGTTAAGAGAATCGTTATAGTCCCATTCTATTTGGTTGTTTATTTGTATAACCTTGCTTGGAATGTAGCATTGTAGAAGCTAAAAATGGAGACAAAACCCTTGTGAGGGTGTAAGTGAATTCAATATACAGCCATGATATTATAGTATTAAAAAAACTATGAACAAAAGAAGAAAAATATTATCTAGTTTTTTTGTTTGTGATGTCATCTAATTACTGGAAGCAAAGGCATTTGTTCATGCGAATAACATAGCAACAATAAATGGCAATAACAAATATTTACTCTGTTTTTATATAATATTGTAAAGTAAGTTATTTTAAACACACACACACACACACACTGTGAGTGACTGAGTGATTGTGCACAGTAAAAAAACCCATGAAACAAAAGCCATGGAAATAAGCTTCATTACCAAGTGCTTGGTCCTTGTTCATCTAATGGTCTTCCTAAAAGAAGAAGGCCCTGGCAATACTCATGTCAAGAAGTGTTGCTCTGATAAGGGATGGTGTTGAAAGTGAGTCCAAAGAAAGTTCTGTCATTTGAGTCGTCCCAAGGGTGCTGTAACTTTTTCATTCTCCTTCATGTAAATTCATGCCACTGTCCGACTGAAATATGGCTGCTTCAGTTAATTGTAAAGTATTATAAAGAGTTTATACCGTAAATATCTTTAATTTATTTCTCGTGTATTTTGGTACGTTGTCAGATAAGTGCAAGTATTTTTTCATGAAATTTTGAGATATATCAGCTACAGATAAATAGAGAGGCAAGTAATTTTTCCTTTCGTATAGTGATGCTGAGAGGTAGTGATTATTTTTAGCGACGTTTGAATTTTTTTATCATAACTCGATAACTCAATTTATCTCAAATGACTGACTTTTTCTTTTTTATTTTAGCGTGCCCCCCCCCCACTTTTTTTTTTTTTCTTTTTTTTTACTCGAGAACCCAGTTTATCTTAATGAATTTTTATTAAGCGCGCGATTTTTTCGTTAACGTTCGATAACGAGTTTATCACAAATGATTGACTCCATTTTTGAGCATGCTTTTATTTTTCCTTCGACGCTCTAAAACCCAGTTCACCTTAATTGGGTGATATTTTTATTTTTATTTTATATAACTCGATAACCCAGTTCATCTGAAATGATGGGCTTTTTGAACGCGTGATTTTTTTCTTTGACACACGATAATCCAGTATATTTTCATGGCTGACTTTTTGAGCGAGCGTTCTTTTTCCTTAACGGTCGATAACTCATTTAATCCTAAATGACAGATTTTTTTTAGCGCGTTTTTTCTTTGACGCACGATAACTCAGTTCATCTTAGCTAACTTTTTATGCGCGCGTTCTTTTTTGATAACTCATTTTATCGTAAATGACTAACTTTTTTGGGCGCGTTTGTATTTCTTAAGTTGTCGATAACCCAGTTCATCATCTTAAATGCGTGTCTTACTGAACGCGCATTTGTTTTTTCTTCAGCGCTCGATAACCCACTTCATCTGAAATGACTGACTTTTTTGAGCGGGCGTTTTTTTCCTTTAATCCTCGATATCCCAGTTCATCTTGTTAGCTGGCCAAGAAAGCAAAATGTTTTGTATTAAGTGGTAAGAGATTGTAATTAAGCCAAAACTAATGTTTTCTTTGAAACTAGCCGTGCATCCTTTTGATTGGCTTTTTGATCCTATTATTAGAATTTTATTGTTAGGTTCAGTTAGGATTTCGGGATATTTGGCCGTAGGGTGAGTTTTACTTGCTGTAATTTAATGAGACGGTGTTCGCATTCCGCTGTATTGTGTGTCCTAAAGTTTTACAACTCCTAGGTTATGTCTTGGTGAAGTCTTAGCTGAGAGTAAATTGCAATCTGCCGTCGTGGATGCTTACTTGTGATAAAATGAAGTAAAAATGTCGGGATGTTGGATTAATTTCCCGTTTTTAATTGGAAGTTTGTTGTTTACTCTTCATATTTAAGTGTAGCTTCATGAACGACACAAGTTTCACCGAAACTTTCAGAATACACAAAAATTATTGTATATTTACCAGAGAAAGATGGATACCGTTATTAATACATTTTATCTTATTTGGATCTTAATTTTATCTGTGAACGATCATATTACTGATACCTTATCCTTGATTTTTGGGTTGATGGCATATTATATACATTTGGTAAAATTAAGAAACCTGTTGATATACGTATGTGTCGGAGTCATCATTTTTATATGTCAATATTTCATTGGTCTAATTTTATCATCTGTGACTGAAACTGTTTTGGGACCGGATTAGCTTCGCTTTCAATAACTGAATTATTTTTTCAAAGCTTCAAAGGATTTCCTGTGTAAAAGTTTTGTACGGTAATGATTCTTACTTTCCATCATTTACGTTTCATCTGCTCTTGGGTTATGAAGATTATTCGCAAGTCATATACTAGCTGCCATTGCAGTTATTCTTTGCTCAGAAATTAAGTTAGGCAAAATGAGAGAGAAAAAAATCTGATCCATGGTAATTCTTATACTAGGTTTCAATTGCGTAGCCATTGTCTGTTCCACTATGTTAATGGTGTCATTGTCTTCGTACAGAGCTGTTAGCGGCAGTAATTTTATTAGTATATATATGTCGTAATTTTCCGTATTAATGTCTTTTTGGAACGTGGTCTCCTTATATTGGAAACATTTTTTCTTTACTAATTTTCCCCATTACTTTTTAAGAGCTAAATGGAAATATTATTTATGTGCTATTTGTAATTGTACAGCTTGTTAGTTTGGGCACAATCTCATTAAAACTCGTTATACATTGTAATAAATACCTCCACTTATATTGCAGGTTAGTGTGAAAGTTAATATTTTGCTGCTGTCATTGGGTATTGGAATATGAAAATATTACCTCCTGTCACTTTAAAGGGCGTGAATTACGCCTGACCAGTCTTAGAAGGGCTGTCGTGATCTCAATTGCTCCAGGTGTTCATGCCTTGATATTATTTATTTTTATCAGTCACTTCCTGGTGGCCAGAAGACTCTATATGTTAGTCTTGGTCACGGAGTCTAATGAAATGCACATCTCTTAGTGCTGGAGAAGGAAATTGTCTAAATATATACTTTTTTTTTTTTTTAAGAGAAGATCTATATCACTTTCAAATGATATCCATATGAAACAGATTTTTGCGTAATATTTGTTGTATGTTATTGATAAGTGCATTGAAAGTAGTTTTACGTACATCGTGTGTGTGTGTATGTATATCAATCTATGAAGTTTTGATACAGTCATGCTTCATGGCGTGAACATTATACACAGCCTGTAAATGTTTGATATGGAAATAACGGTCACCTCTTTGGTTGCTGATGGGCATTAGCTTTTTCCAGCAAGACGCTTTTCCCCCCTCTAGCTGGGGATTAAAATTGGGGATGATTTAATCAGTTGACATGTGTAACCTGTCGTAGCCAGTGATTAGTTGTCGAAGCTGTTGTTGGGCGAAAGAATGAGAGGAAACTATTCTCTTGTTTTTTTCCATCTGTCCACCCGCCTGTGGTGTTTGCACATGGTAACACTGCGTCCCGGGCTTTAGATAGTTACGCTATGTGTAAGTTTTAGGTAAATAAAATGATATCTTGGTGTACATTTGCAACTGAAAAGTGTTTTAATAATTTACTGTATGCGAATTACACCGTTAATATTCGAAGTAGGATATTGTTATTATTGTTAAATGTAAGCTGAATGTAACTATCTAAAGCCTGGAACGCTGTGTTACCATACGCAAACACCACTGCCGGGTGGACAGATGGAAAAAAACCGAGTATAGTTAGGCTAAAGGCAGATGAAAGAATGATCAGTGGAAGGTTCAAGATTGCGGTTAGAGGTTGTTTGCCAGCCTCTGAAGTTGAAGAAAGGAATGCCATAGTGTGAGCTCTGTGAAAAAGATGTCACTAACCTGAAGCTTAGGCCAGCGCTGCTCGTCAACTCTGACAGTTGCGTCAACTTCGTCGCAGCTGTTGAAGTGCGTTGTAAACACCGTGGTCTCACTATAATTTGCAGGTGAGGCGATAGGCTGCTAACCGCAGCAGTATTTTGTGTGCGACCCCCCGAGGTCACCGATGTTTGCGACATTGCTGCCGATGACAACAGATGTCCACAACCGCCTAATGAATAGAATTTCCTTTTGGAGGACGCATTTCAGCATGGTAGAAAGATGTAAGAACATATATATTTTACGCTTCAGTAGTTTCTTTACTAGCTACTGACTAGACCTAACGTCTTAACTTTTCGGATCTAATAACAAGCAGCATAATTACCCTATAACTGACACACTCATACATATATATGTGTGTGTTTATTGTATATAATATATACAATATGTGTGTGTGTATATATATGCATATATATATATATATATATATATATATATATATATCATACACACACACACACACACACACACACACACACATATATATATATATATATATATATATATATATATATATATATATATATAGTTTTACGTATGACGGTGATTGTTTGACAAGATGTTGATTTTAATACCTTTTAATACTTTTGTATACAGTCCATATACTCATTTACTCGCACCATAAGATTTTGTTGAATAGAAGAATGGACTTAAAAACGGAAGATGTGCAGTCTCCAGTGGTTGAATGTATTACATAAAGGAGGACGGGATCGACTTTCAGCAGCCACATTTTTTTGCTAGTAGAAGAATTGTAAGCTAAACTTACTGCCTTCTGTATTCATGTATGCTTAATGAATTATAAGTGTTGATGATTATATATATATATATATATATATATATATATATATATATATATATATATATATATATATATATATATATATTAATCTTAAGAACTCATTGAAACTTGGAACATGTTTAGGGAACTTTATTGCAAGAAGGAAAGGAATAAGTAAAAAATTATTTGCCCTGATATAATTACTTGGAAATGTATGTGTGTGTGTGTGTTGTGTGTGTGTGTGGAGGAGAGAGAGAGAGAGAGAGAGAGAGAGAGAGAGAGAGAGAGAATATGTTTGTCATTCTCAGAGCTTGACCGACTTTGACGGAAATAAGAAAATAGAAGGGAAAAAAGGTGAAGAGTTAAGACGAAAGTAGACTTCTTATGTTGACATGTGGCTGCCTTATGCTGGGCCAAATATACAAAAGCACATTAAACGTGTCTCTCATCCGGCTGATGTTGGATGGATCGGGTTTTGTTTGTTTTATCTTGGAAGTGCTTTAAAATGTAATGGAGTTCTTCACTTGTGTCATTGTTGATTTAAATCCCTAGATTACTTCGAGGGAAATGAATATTTGCCATTTTACTCGTACACACACACATGTTATGTGTGCATATATAATATATATATATATTATAGTATATATATATATATCTATATATATGTGTGTGTGGTGTGTGTGTGTGTGTGTGTGTGTGTGTGTGTGTGTGTGCATGTTTGTGTTAAAGTGAATGCTACAGTTATTTTAAAATTAAGATTTCGCTCCACATTATTGCACAGGAGCCAGACTCGAAACCGTCCTGTTCATGATGAACATGAATTCGTCCTGAAACTCATCGTGTCTGCTGACAGAGAGAGAGAGAGAGAGAGAGAGAGAGAGAGAGAGAGAGAGAGAGAGAGAGGCTTAAGAATATAAATGATAAAGGCTCTTTTTAAGTTCTCTGCGGCAAGATTGAGAGCATGATTAAGACACTAAGTTGAATTGCTTACGCTCACGTAATCTAGATTGAAGGTATTGATAATAGTCTTATGAGTGTTGCTTTAGATTTTCAAATAGCTAGGATTGATTAATTTTTAAAATATTTTTAATATGAATATAATAATAGCTGTTTTAGGCCATATACACGCCACACCCATAAGTGTGTGTGCCTTCTCTGCCAAATGAATTATAACTAGATTAGTGTGTCAGATATGGTCATGCCTTGGTAATTAAAGGTCATCTTGAATGGTCGGAAGAGATTGTTAAAGACGTCGAAAGGAAGGTAGAAAATGCTTCATCATGAATGACTTGAGAAAATGTCGAAAAGAGTCGAGATAGAAACATTAGTTTCGTGTGTGTTTTTGGTGATGACGGGAGGAGTATAGGCACCGTTATAGTGTGTATGTGCCGTGTGGGGTACGCGTGGGTTTCGTCACCCACACTGTAACCCCGTTAACTGGTGTTATCAATGAAGCTCTAGTTGCCAGGTACAAGAATAAAGACTCAGTGATAGTTACTGAGCTGTTTTGTGGGACTCAGCGGGAATGTGATAGAGTGATAGTTGCTGTTGTCGTATCCTGAGCCATACATGTTATTTTTTGAGAATTGACGCTCCTCTTCGACTCATTGAATGCTGTTGAAGAAGCGAGAGAAATGAAAAGAATTGCTGTGATATAATACCAAAGAGTTGGCGAGAACGGCATCTGTGAACGGGGCTACTGTGCCACACAGTCTATATCATGTTAGCGGTGCCAGAAGCACACGCGGAAATGGCCCTTGCGAGCCATGTAAGGAAGGTCTTCGCCACCCTTGATGCCTGCCGTGGGTTTGGGCCTTACGCCGAATTAAAATTTGTGAGGCTAATTGCAGCGAGCTGTCTCGCAGCAAAGAAACCTGAGTTCTAAACCATTTTATTGTAAGGGTCGTTGTGGTGTGGCGGCATTTGGTTGGGATGTGGCAGGCCCCAGACAAGGATCAGTTGACTTCGTAGCGTCAACACAATGCTGATTTATCCGTGGCTGGGTGCTGTTTTCGCTGGCGTCCTGTTTTGCTGATCTCGTTGCTGTTGCTGTTACTACCTGTTTTCCATTGTGAAGTTGGCTGACTTGGCCCGCAAAGTCATGCTAATCAGCTTTGCTTTGACTAGTCTCGAAGGCCTCTCACCTCCGGAGCTTCCCACCCCCCCCCCCCCCCCCCCCCCCTCTCTCTCTCTCTCTCTTCTCTCTCTCTCTCTCTCTCCTCTCTCTCTCTTCCTTGTTCATCTCGTTGGTCGGAAGGTTTGGCGTGCACCCGGCTACAACTACAAGTCCGATTTCAGATCCGAGCGATCATAGCCCTCGCCAAGTTAATGCTTCCACGACTACTACTTACTCACTCTTGCGTTGCCAGATTAAGTTATTGCCTTGCTTACTTAGAGGCATCCTCCCCTTGGGGGATCCCCTCCCCTCGCTCTATGGGTTGATTTGTTTGGCCATCTATCAGAGGCTTTCTTATGTTTTACTCTTCTAATCTAATTAGGTCTCTCTCTCTCTCTCTCTCTCTCTCTCTCTCTCTCTCTCTCTCGTGCTGTTGTATATTCACCTCTGAATATGCATTCAGTTACTGCCGTCACTTTTTTTCTTTCTTCCTTTGTAGAAGAGGATACTCTAAGCATCTAACAGATTGAGGTCGTTGCAACTTGCAAAAGAAAAGGGGTGCAGATTAACGTCTTAAATGACAACGAGGACACAGTAGTAGATTTTTGACGGACGACAACTGCATAGATTTATCCAAGAGACTTTATGCTCTTGTGAGTGAAAACAACGATTTGAGCTTAATGTGGAGCGAATGCTGATGTTATCGTAGCGAAATGGGGCGATATGTTGTTTCTCTATCGTTATGAAATGTTAGGTCTCGCAACGTTTGTGCAGATGGCGAGTCCACTTCGTAACTGTTAAGTGATGAAGGCTCTCTCTCTCTCTCTCTCTCTCTCTCTCTCTCTCCAGGATGTATAGAATTCCTCATGAAATCCATGCGTGCTTCGTGATTCTTATGACTGTGCATGTTTAGATTAGTGTAGTCTACACACTGTAGGGTGATACTTGGAGACAGACACAGCAGCGATCTGAAGACGAGGGACAAGAGACATGACACTGACGATCATTATCGCCTCGAGTGTCACAAGATTTCGTTTTTTTATTTAAATTTTTTTTTGTTCGTTCTTGAAGGATTAGCGTATGACGCGTTCCCCATTTAGATGTTAAAAGATGAATTTCGAGATGATTCGCGCATTTGTGCCTTCATGTTTATAATTTTCACATAATATAATTTAATATGTTTTAGATACTGATTTTCAAGTACGTTCACAATTAAAAACGGATTTTGACCGCTGCTCTGATAAGGTTATGGAAGTGGCTTCAAAAAAAAGATTATGTTCGTATTTTCCGTATTTTGTTAATAAATTTTGTTAATAAATTTTGTATGATAAAAACTGATACCAAATCTGTAGGTTTGTTTGTCAATGTGTATCGTTAATGACTTTTCATACACAAGTACAAGATATGCTGTAATATGCTTCTCTCTCTCTCTCTCTCTCTCTCTCTCTCTCTCTCTCTCTCTCTCTCTCTCTCAGTATTTGTCTTTTTCTTGTTTTGAATCGTAAGATCTCATTACGGCATTGTATATTTTCTATCATGAGAGGTTGTAAGTGACAGTCTAAAACATGGTTGAGTGCTTTTATGCTGCAGTGCTCTCTCTCTCTCTCTCTCTCTCTCTCTCTCTCTCTCTCTCTCTCTCTCTCTCTGAGAAAGTTTTTAGATGTGTTCACCCTCAGTAGCGTATGAAGGCAGTCTCCATCTTACTGAAAATCTAATAATGTTTATCAAATGTGACCTTTTATAATCCTTGAAGAGAAGGGTGTGTGGTTGACATTTGGACACTCCTTAAAAATTATTATTATTATTAGTATTATTATTTAAAAATAGTTAATTCTATTATGAATACTCACGTTCTTTAAAGATGAATACGGAATAAGACCCTCTTCTTGTTTGAAAGTCATACTATATTGTAAAAAATTCTCTCTGACGACAAGGACAGTGGTTCTCGTAAAGCTAAATGATTTGAAGTGTATTTTTAACATTATTCTATGAGTTACACAAGAAAAGGGTCGTATTTTATACTCATCGTTATTATTATCGTCAAGAGATTTCTGCAGGGGGAAGCAGAGGACATCAAGAATATTGGAATGTCAAACAAGACATTTGCATTTTACTACCTTGGAGGCAATGCAATATAGTAATAATAATTAAAAAATCCTCATAGTAGCACGAGTCTTCAAATGGAGAAACAAATTCACTGTTATGTAAATGTACATATATTTAAATTTAAAAACAGCAAGGGTAGCTTTCGGGAATCGGTTCGGTTCCTCTTATCCTGTTTTTAAATTTAAATATATGTACATTTACATAAATGTGGATTTGTTTCTCCAATAATACTAATAATGAGTAATAATAATAAAATGTAATAGTAATAATACTTAATAATAATAATGAATAATAATAATAAAATTAATTAGTTATTATTATTATTATTTATATTATTATTGTTTTTTTATTTTTTTATTTTATTTATTTATTTAGTTTTTTTGCTCTATCACAGTCCTCCAATTCGACTGGGTGGTATTTATTGTGTGGGGTTCCGGGTTGCATCCTGCATTCTTAGGAGTCCATCACTTTTCTTACTATGTGCGCCGTTTCTAGGATCACACTCTTCTGCATGAGTCCTGGAGCTACTTCAGCCTCTAGTTTTTCTTGATTCCTTTTCAGGGATCTTGGGATCGTGCCTAGTGCTCCTATGATTATGGGTACAATTTCCACTGGTATATCCCATATCCTTCTTATTTCTATTTTCAGATCTTGATACTTATCCATTTTTCCCTCTCTTTCTCTTCAACTCTGGTGTCCCATGGTATTGCGACATCAATGAATGATACTTTCTTCTTGACTTTGTCAATCAACGTCACGTCTGGTCTATTTGCACGTATCACCCTATCTGTTCTAATACCATAGTCCCAGAGGATCTTTGCCTGATCGTTTTCTATCACTCCCTCAGGTTGGTGCTTGTACCACTTATTACTGCAAGGTAGCTGATGTTTCTTGCACAGGCTCCAGTGGAGGGCTTTTGCCACTGAATCATGCCTCTTTTTGTACTGGTTCTGTGCAAGTGCCGGGCATTCGCTTGCCATGATACAATCCTTACAGTCTGGATTAGGGTATCTGTTTCCTTGATGCTCATACCATACAGCTTGATGTCGTCCATGAACATCGGATGGTTGATTTTGTTGCCTCTTTTCTTGAGTTGGTACCCGGCATCCATCTTCTGTAGTACTTTTGTCATGGGAATCATGGCTACTACGAAGAGTAGTGGAGACAGTGAGTCGCCCTGGAAGATCCCTCTCCTGATATTAACCTCTGCTAGTCTTATTCCAGAGCTTGTAAGCATTGTATTCCAGTTGCGCATTGCATTTTTGAGTATTATTATTATTATTATTATTATTATTATTATTATTTGAGAAGTTAATTATGGCCAAACCCCTTTTGTCTGGATCGTCATTTTATTTTCAATCCAGTCTGTTGTCAGGTAATCATCGATTATTAAATTATGTGTCAACACCCATAATCCATCTTTGATCAGTTTAATAGTTTGAATTTTAGTACTGTTCTTCTTCTAGCGCCTCAGTGGCGTGATCGGTATGGTCTTGACCTGCCACCTCGGTTGCCGCGAGTTCGGTTTCCGGGCATTCCATTGAGGTGTTAGAAAAGTGTATTTCTGGTGGTTTAAGTTCACTCTCGACGTGGTTCGGAAGTCACGTAAAGCCGTTTGTCTCGTTGCTGAATAACCACTGGTTCCATGCAACGTCAAAACACCAAACAAGCGAACAGTAATGTTCTTCTGATGCCTTTGAATGAATATGGTACAATATTTTAATGTCTCCTGAATTTTGATATTTACTTTCATTTCGGACAGAGCCGATTTCATAATTACCTGGTGCTTATTCTATTGAAGGTCGCGAATTATTACCATATGATATAGTTTGGGGTGCCCCTGGAACAGGCAATTTTGTAGTTTATTGTCAAAGTGCATTCATAGATCCGCTTCCCATTTGGACTTCATCATGGTAATTTTTATGAAAAATGAAAGACTAACAGTTTCTTTCAGTAATATGTTACTTTAATCTACGAAAGAATTTTTTTTTTCTTAGATCGTTGAAAGTTCGGCAACATGGAAAATTTAAGTATTTAGAAGTCTTTCCAACTGACTTTTTTCATTTGCCTTTTATAGTCTTGGTCATTTCTTAAGAGGAACGCCACTTCAGTCGTACCTCCTTTTATAATTACTATTCTATATCAGATGTGCCAATGTATATATATTGGAAAATGATTTTTTTTCTGTTGAATTCTTCATATCATTAATGGAAAGACCACTTAAGTATAGCATGCAATTCAACAAAATGTTCATACTGTTATTGCAGGAGGCCATGTCAAGGTAGTGCAAAAGTTAACGTGATACTATTTTTTAATCTTTTGTATTCCTCAATATTGTTGTTTACAGAGAAGCTATAACGTAAGGAAAATCAATTCGAATTTCAGGTTCATCTTCGTCAGAAGTATCTGCATTCTTCTACTATGATATTGATTTCTGTGATCCAATAACTTGTTTGTATGCCAGATTGGTCAAATTTGAGCCTTCTTTTCTTGTCATGGTTGACGATTGATAGAATAAAGTTTGGGACCATGTTCATATTTTTACATACCATCGAAAAGAATTATTCAAAGAATTTCACTGCAGTAAAGTTGTATTACATTTACCCTAGTCTCTTGCGGTTAAATTACAGACAATCAACTGGACACTTAAGTACACTAGTATCGATTTCTTTTTTTATTCGGGAAAAAGGAAAGAAAAGTTGTATTGATTATAAGATCATGGAATTTGGTACTTCGTGATTCAAGTAGAATTACTCACTAGAACTTAAGCCTATCATACTGTAAAGTCGGAACGATTTTTACGTTTGATATGTGTATAAGTAGTAATTCACAAAGTTGTTGTTGTTGTTGTTGTGTGTGTGTGTTTTTTTCTTTTTTTTTTTGTACTCTTCCGGCATAACTATCCAACTCCTGTAGTTTATGTCCCGCTTTACGTTTCGCCCCCAAAGTCCATTAGTAAATCAGAAAGTGAAATTTAGTTGTCCTGTTAAACTATTTTATCGTCATTATTGAAATAAAGCCTCTTCGAGGCCTAAAACTTTTCATTTGTAGTCTTTCAGATGTGAGCAAAAATCTCTGGATGCCGAAACATGCCGAGCTTCAGATAATTCCCTTTAACACCGAGAATTTTGCTAAGTATTCCGCTGGGACCTTGTAAGTATTTGCTTAGCTTACAACGACTCCAAGGGTCCTCTGAGAACTCTCAGCCAGTTGCGAATTTGCTCAACAGTGTAAACACGGCTGAACATCGAAACAGTTGATTCAAGTCAGAACTGTCAGAGGCATGTTTGGTGTTGCAGATCAAGACCGAAGATTTCTTGCAGAATTCTAAGAAATTATGTTTGATGCTTTCAGATATTAACTGATGGTAACATTACTCGATAAAGTAATTAGATTATAAGGTCAGATCACCAGATTGGATGGTAAATGTAAAAACTGCCAATAAAAAGCTCATAAAAAATTCTTACGGTGGGTGCGAAGTTTCTGGCTGGTTTGCTTGTACGTATGTATAAATATGTTTATAATTACTTATACATATGTACATATGCATAAATGTTTGTATATGTATGTATGTCTTCGTATGCTTAACATTTCGGTAGGTATAAATATGAAAGAAATTATTGTCTATTATCGGTCAGGTTTACGCCTATTGATAAGTGGTCTCAATATAACAATATAAGTTATTGTATCAAGAAGTAATGGTCTTTTTACAGCAATAAAGTTAGTAAATTAAGAAATAATTGAAAACATTCATAACAATTTCAGCATATTTACATCGTTACTTTAGTTTGTATGGAGATGCTGACATTATATTTAACTTCCGTATTTAATAAACCACATAGATCTATTCGCAAGACAAGCTTAAAAATATGTAATTGATTTCTTTTTATTTAATCCAAGGTCGAATCCTTCAAAGTTTTGGTCACTGAATTAAGATGACTATCATTGATGAGACAGTAAGTACAAATTGCGAGTTTTTATAGGCAAGACCGAGGCATGTAACCTTTTCGTTTCTTATATTTACAAATGTAATTTGATTTACATCTATCTTTTTTCATTCAAAAATTTTTTTTTTAAGAATTGCCTTTTGACATGTCGTTCACAAATGTTATATTATCACGGACATTGCACAAGCGTCGGAAGGCCACTTGACTGCATAGATTTCGAAGCTTCTTTCAGAAAGAAGTCTTGTTTGAGCAGGGTTGCTTCCTTCGTCGATTACTCCGGCGTATGTAATATGGGACGGAAAAGTTAAAGGCCTTTTTTGTAAGATGCATAGTTTAAGGACGCTACGGCATCTCGGTTTTATTTTCCTTGAAGTGACTCGAGACGCCGGTATGCGTTTCGGGGAGTCTCTTCATACATCATCATCATCATCTTGGCAGAATAAACAGATGTTTAAAGAAAAACAACGGAGGCGTCGGGCTGAAAGGGAATCTTTCTCTCTCTCTCTCTCTCTCCCGACTACGGTCTCCAATTTCGGATAACTCTTTCCGTCTGCAGAGGGAAGACAGCAGCCACCAGGATGGGAAAAGGGAATTTAGGACGCACTCATTCACAGAAAGAAAGATTAGATAGACAATCAAGATTAAGGCCTTTTTTTTCTTATTCAAATTTGCTCGCAAAATACGTCAGTCGTGTCTTCTTGCAATAAACAAACGGCTTCAGAAGAGAAGAAAAAGAAGTAGAACGCACTTGGGAGGGCCAGTAGGATTTAGTGTAAATATTGGTTTAAGACCCAGAACGAATCGTCATCCAGAGGAAATGTGATTTCATACTCAAGCGGGACGGAAGGGGTTTCTGTTGAGGCTTTGCCAACATATGACCGGATTTGAGGTTTGCATTTGGCTCTCTCTCTCTCTCTCTCTCTCTCTCTCTCTCTCTCTCTCTCTCTCTCTCTCTCTGGTCTCTCTCTCTCTCTCTCTCTCTCAATATCTTGGTGTTTCAACCTTTTGGGTTTAATACGATTTATCGTCATCTTCATTTTTAAAAAGCTGTTTTATCTTGACAGTGATTTTGCGGTTCATGTTTGATGTTTCTTCAGATTAATAGAATAATCATGCATGCACTATATATATATATATATAATATATATATAATATATATATATATATATATATATATATATATATATTATATATATACACACACACAACACATCATATACGCTTAAAAAAATCACAGCAGATGCACGTGACTTCATTAAATAAGCGAATACCACAAGAAAATGATAGGCAGAAATCCAAGCGCTTTCGTCATTACAAGGAACGAATGAAATAGAGTGGGAAAGAAAGTTATCAGGTAAACAACAAGATCAAGAATACCAAATGGTTAATTGTCAAAAGGGTAAAAATGAAAGAGATAATCCAGGATTATCGGATGTAACACGGTCACAAACTTAAACATAGATTTAACCCTAACAGAAACTACAACATATCATATAGTCCAAAACATGTAAAAACTGAATATATTAATTTTGTTGCTTATATTTACGTTGTAGTTTCTGTTAGGGTTAAATCTGTAGTTTGTGACCGTGTGATATCCGATAATCCTGGATTATCTCTTTAATTTTTACCCTTTTGACAATTAACCATCTGGTATTCTTGATCTTGTTGTTTACCTGATAACTTTCTTTCCAACTGTATCTCATTCGTTCCTTGACAATGTTTTAGTAAAGACGAAAGCGCTTGGATTTCTGCCTATCATTTTCCTGTGGTATTCGCTTGCATACATATACACACACACATATACTTATATATATATAATATATACATATATAGTATATATATATATATATATATATATAATATTACACACATACATACATACATACATACATCATATATACGATACATACATAACATACATACATTCGTACATATATACATACCTACATATTTATTTATATATAAGGAGGTACAGATTAGCCAGATGTGGTAATATTGCAGACATTATTTTTTCTTAGAATAAAACAGCTTTCGGGAATACAGAACTTTTCCCATCATCAGGGTCACTTTGTGTATTCTAGGAAATAATAATGTTTGCAATATATATTATATATATATATATATCATATATATATATATTTATATATATATATATATATATATATATATATATATATAATATAATATATAATATAATATATATAATGTGCTGACTCATTTATTGATTTATGATATTTACGCTTTCACGACAAGCACTGGGGCACTTTGGCCATCCCGCGCTTAAAACATACTATAAAATTTGAATCTGGAGTGCCTGGATAGCAAGATAGTGAAATCCAGAAAATATAACCAGAAATAAAGTAAAAGGATACAGGGGCATACTAACAAACCTGGAGAAAATACGCTGGAAAGGAAATGAAAGAAAAGGCTATAAAGTGAATGCTTCATTAATGCCTACAGAGCACCACCTGAGGAGCACTAGCGTTAATAACCCTCTTCATATATTAATATATATATATATATATATATATATATATATATATATGAACTTAGTTTTTGGCAAATACTCTTATCTTGTATGATAACCCGAATCATTTTGTAAAGGCTATCTCTCCCTACCAGGATTCAAGCCAATGCTTTTTCTGGTGAGAACAGAGATGCATTTTTTAATTATATTAACCCGAATTATAAGTGATCTACCCTAACTAGGTTGATTCGACTTATCCACCTGAGCGGATGCAACGATCTGTTCTAATTCCCCTTGGCTGTAATTTATTCACAACCTGAATTGATTAGACATGGAGTGATATGTGTGGCTTAACATTTGTAAGTATAAAAAATTCGAAGGACACAGGCATTTTTGGAGTCGAAACTTCAGAAGTATATATATATATATATATATATATATATATATATATATATATATATTAATTTTTCATGTGAATTACCCAAAGGCACAAGTTTCATCGAAATCAAAACTAGAAGTATTTGATTGTTTGTATATATATATATATATATATAATATATATATATATATATAGATATATATATATATATATATAAATATATATTTCCAGTATGATTTCCTTCTTTGATCAATCTGTGTTTTTACAGGAAAACTACACTTGTGATATCTAGGTATGCCGAGTAAATGATCCACCTTTGAGGTTTAAAAAGGTAAAAACTCTCTCTCTTTCTCTCTCTCTCTCTCTCTATCTCTCTCTCTCTCATCTCTCTCTCTCGCTCTCTCTCTCTGTAATATATATATATATATATATATATATATATATCTATATTATCAATATATATATATATATATACACACACACTTATACATGTAGCTATACTGGATTAGTACTTAATATGTAATTTTTTTTAGTAACTGAGTTGTCCTCTTCTGCAAAACGGATAAACCTTTGCTAAATGTGAGTAATTTCAGTCCATTGAAATAGTAGTTTTATTTAAGGGTTCCGTCATTATTTGGGTGAGATGCTGGAGTATGGTATCTTGGCTTCTTTGAAAAAGTCAGACTTTCTGTAATTCAGAGTTTTTGTGGAATGACCACTAAAATTTTGTTGTTTTGGATTCGTAGTTTCCTATTGAATATTTAAATTAACCTGATTACCTTTACCATTTTCATGCAAATAGTACTTACCGATCAACTTTCCTATCGTGCTTAATTGTTTTTATCTCCGATTTCTTCATATAACACAGCAGTCTGCAAAAGCTGTGTTTGGCTTAGATCTTTCTTTTCATTTCCTCTCTGTTTATAGTTTTAATCAGTTTTCTGAATGTTGTCTCAGCCTTTATTCATCACTGATCATAAGTGGTCTAAATTTTCAATGTTTCATTCTTTTGCAGTGATTCCAGTCTCTATATTCATTTCTTCGTTTACTTGAAACCCAGTACTTTTGTTGACTTAAGTTCTTCCAAGACAGTTTCTGTCTATTTCTAGTTTACGCTGCCATTTTGGTTCTTAATTCCCGATATGTGCAGTTACGCATTAACATAACATACTATACATGTGAAAAGATCTTCATGGTAGTGTTAGGGTGGTGGACACCCTTGAATTTTAGAGAGCTGTGGAGTTTTCCAATTCTCTGTTGCTGTCCTTCAGCTTTCATGACACATATTTTGTATATATATATATATATATATATATATATATATATATATATATATATATATATATATATATATATATATATATATATATATATATATATTATATATTTGCAGACCCTCTCCCGGTCTTGATTAGCTCATGCAGCTGGCTACATTCATCTGGCGGTTACAGTGAACAGTTTTGTCGAGTAACTGCCTTTCTTTGAAAAGATATGTTTAGTTTCCTCTTAACTCTTCTTTTAATAGTTTGCTTACCTCGCGGGGCAACTTATTAAATAGTTTGGTTTTACGTTTTATGTATTCAAGTATGTATTTCCCAATATTTTTTGTTCACCTCAGTCTATATTTATCCTCACTCATACGTATATTCATATTTACGGTCATATATTTATGTAATGTGTGAGAGTATTCTTAAATAGTTTTTAAATTACTACGTGTCTTAGTATTGATCACCTACATATGTTTAGTATTATATCATGCCAACGCAGTTTTTGGAGAGAGAGAGAGAGAGAGAGAGAGAGAGAGAGAGAGAGAGAGAGAGAGAGAGAGAGAGAGCGGTTATGGAACGTGATCTGAATATGTTACCAAACAGATGTGATGGGAACTTCCGTATAAGTGAAGGCATCATGTTATAAACTCACAATGAGATTAAGGTTTTTAAGTCAGGTAGAAACAGAAGTCGACGGCCTCTGTATTGTTTAGAAGGCGAAGGATGAAAAAATCAAGCGAAGGTAACCTAAGAAAAAAAAAGGATGGCGGGATGATTTTACTTTCCTTGACATTTCAAGTGCAGTTCCTTGTTCATTTCCGAGAAACAAAAGAAGCGAAATGACTGTAGATAAGATAGAATTGCAAATGAAAATTATCGATAAGCAAAGTTGATCAAGAGCTTCCTGATTTTTATTTCGTTCGCGTGAGAACTGATAAGTGGCATGTAATGATTAGCTGCGCGTGTGCAGCTCTAATTAGAAGTGGATATCTATTGTGAGGGAAGGATCAGTTTAAAGAGCAATCCATTCACCAAAGTGCATTTTTGACATTGATGATGTTTCTCCTTCAGTATATATATATATATATATATATATATATATATATATATATATATATTATAGATATATATAGATATAGATATATATTATATATATGCATATATATATATATATATATAATATATATATATATATATATATATATATACATATATAAATATATATATATATATATATATATATATATATATATATATATATATATATATATATGCATATATATAATATATATCTATATCTATATCTATATATATATATATATATATATATATATATATATATATATATATATATATATATATATGAGATGAGAGAGAGAGAGAGAGAGAGAGAGAGAGAGAGAGAGTTTCGGTAATGCTGAACGATTTCTCTCTGTCGTATCTGAATCCGGATGTAACCAAGATAGGCCCCCCAATTAGAAGATTGTTTCTTTACCCTGGAAATTTCGTAAAATTAGTCCACTTGTGTATGTTGCCTTATACTTTGGTGAAACTGCATTGTGTTCTCTTGCTGAATTCGGAACCTGTGTTCGTCCGAGGCCAATTTCTTTCTGACTTGGCAAAGTTCCCAGATCGCTCTCACAAAATGCAAGTGGACTAGTCCTTGGTCTGTATAACCTTCGATGTAAAAAAAAAAATAAAATAAAATAAATATAAATGGAAAATTAACGTTTTCAGGAGCATATTGAGAATAATTTTAGTTATCAACTGTTATTTTGAAGTAAAGTATGAATAAAGAATCAATTGGAAACACGGTCTGTGGCTTTTGTGCCTCTTTCATGAACTATTTCAATTTAATTCCTACCGTAATGTCCATTTTTATGGCTACGGTAAGATTTGACGTGAGACTTGATGACTCCACGGTAAGACTTGATGTTAAACATAACATCCTGGGAAAAGACGAAGTTATATGTATTCATATTTCAGAAACCTTTGATATGTATAAAATGGAAAGGACAAAATCATCTGCAGTGTTTAAAAGCACACTTCTTTGATCGATATTATAATGCAATATGTATTTATAAATGTAAAGTTTTTTCCTAACAAGGTTCAATAGTCTACAGACTTCACCCAAAATTAATATTGATATGGAAAAGGACAGGTCTTTCCTAAAATAAAAAGGCAATGTTGTTTTGGTAATTTCGTTTTGTCCAGAATCAACCGTCCACATTTACAAAACCATTCCTCCTGGCCTGGTAACTCGTTCTGTTCGCAAAGTTTTTTTGGGAAAAAAAGAGAGCAAGAGACTTGAGGAGAGCAAAAAGCTGGTTTTTAGAGACGTCAACATCAAAACTGAAGGACATAAGAACATAAGAAACAGGCAAGGACAACCTTGATGGCATTTGTAGGACGGCCAAGCAGATGAGTAACACAGCATCAGGAGATAATCATCATTACCATCAACCCACAGATAACTTGCCTCTTTTATACTTACAGGGATAGACACACACACATACACACATGTACATGTATAATATATGTTTATAAATTTGTTAAAACTTTGAATTTTTATAAAATAAATTTTTTAAACTCTCATAAATTTTAAAGAACGAGAGTCGTGGTTAAAAAGTTTTTCTTTCTTTTCTTTTTTATTCAAAGTCTAAAAAAGATTCTATGCTTATTTGCAGGTTCATGTGAAGATTTTTAAGCGTTAAATGTGGTAAAAGATATTTCGACCTTAGGTTGACTGAAGGTTGTTCTTTATTTATTCACACTTCCAGGCAGACAAAGACAAATAAATACACACACACACACACACACCCACACACAGAAAAATAGACTACATTATTTTAGGAGCAAATAATTTAGATTATTTAAAACTTTACCTGTTATCAGTTGATTTTTAATGTGCAGATAAAATAAGCTAAAATAAATGTTCCTTCAATTCGAGAGAGTTTTGAGGTCTGCGATTAATTAATTATTCGACATTGCTGTTTTTCAAGGAACGTTTTGATATGCAAAATTAAAGGAAATAAAATGACGGCTTCGTAAGTCTTCTGAATACATCCGAGGGCTATTAGTCGAATTTTAGTGATTCATCTGTGCTCAAATTAAACTAGTAAACGCTCAATGAACCTGGGTCCCTTCAGCATTAATTATTTAGACTAAATTTAGGTCCAGAAATAAAACTATATGTAGATGCTTAGGAGTTGAAATAATTTTCTATTTTCAATTCGATGTTAAATCTGTCCTAACCAGGGATAAGATTTGACCTTTTGTATTTATAAATCTAAAGTTATTTTAATGGATATAAGTTGAATAGTGAGTTCAATTTTATTAAAATTCTATACATGAAAATAGAACCAAGCTCGTTCATGAAATTGTAGATTTTATCAAGACCAGTCGAGCGCTTTAATGTAGCCTCCTCTACTTGATTACCAGATATTTTTAAGCAGAAATAGTAATTTTCAAAAGTGGCTCCGCTGAAAGGGGTTAGTTTGCCAAACCTTGAAATTAAATTTTAAGTCACTGTTTGGTGGGTGTGATCATATTTCCACTGTCTAGACATCCTTTTTCCTGTTGGGGGCGGAGGGCCTTAGTGCTGTCAGTGAACCTCCCACCATGCACTGTAGGCATTACTTAATCTTCTTTGCAGCGTCCTTTGGGTCCCTAGTTGCAACCCCCTTTCGTTCCTTTTACTGTATCTCCATTCATATTCATATTGTCTTTCTTCCATCTTATTTTCCACCCTCTCCATGTCGCAACTGAAAGGTTTTCCTCCTATTACTCCTCTCAGACTTTTCCACTCTCAGTTTCCCTTTCAGCGCTGAATGACCTCATAGGTCACAGCGCTTGGCCTTTGGTCTAAATTCTGTATTCTATTCTATTTCTTTTAATATAATTAAGACAAAGTGGAGGAAACCGGATGTATTTTATGACCAAGTAGATAAAAAATACTGTGATTTATAAATAAATTTGGTTTTGGCCCATCATTTTAACATAGCATTATTGAATAGCGTGATTTACATTTCATCCATGTGTTTTGCTCTGATATTCGTTAACTGCTCAGATTCTGGTTTTCCGAACTTAAATATTGAATTAACTGGTGGAGAAACCTTAGTTCGGAGATTATTTTCTGTAGGAACGTATTACGGAAACCTTTTCATTCAAATGGAATGGTGTACGGTATATGAGGTGTTTCTAATTTTCTTTTTCTTTTTTGTTATAATTTTTAAGGAAAGTTCCAACATCAGAGATTTTAAGTTTCAGAGCGTATATTCAAGATTTAGATCTTTATGTCTTTTTCTGCTATTTTTTTTCTTGTAGGATATTCAAGACGAGTTTCAAGATGTGCTTATCACAGTGTATTTTTAAGCAAGGCGTTGTAATTCTAATATTGGGATGGTCCTTGGCTGTTTCTTACTTACGTGCTGCTTAATGGTTTTCCTTGAAAAATCTCATCTTATGATGCTAAGATTACATATCCTCACACTTTGTCCTAAGGTACGATTCTAGTAGCTGTAACCTGAAACCATATTTCCTACTGTAAGTTTTTTTGGCCATGAATTACTACTTGGTGTTTATCCAGATAGCTGATCTCCACATATCCTTTTTAGATACTTATTGTTAAGTTCTAACATTGTTTTCGTATGTGGCAAATACGAGAGAGGCTCAGCAGGATACTACTTCATTATCTGATTTGTTAGAGGTTGTGGTAAGCTCAAGTGCATGCTTCATTTGTTCCTGTGCGTGGGATGGGGTGGTTGGGGGAGGCATATTATGCAAGGCATCCTGAAGAAATGATTGTAAGGTACAGTCATTATTTTTTCAGCGGTATGGTTCGTTGGCGGCTCGATGTATTTTTACTCTTCCCGGGACAATGAAAGCTGCTGCCATAATATTGTTACGTCCCTGTATGTGAGAAATGGGCAAAAATGAAATCTTACAACCTTACCCCTTGACTGAGTTGTAATAAAAGAATGTCCTTTAAAGTCATTCTCTTTGTATTGCGTCAGTTGCTGTCAATTTTAGAGTAGACGGAATATTGATGTTATAGGCTGTTGATCTTGGTTTTTGTTTTTCTTTTTCATGTATGCTCTTTCCCTGTTAGAGAATTTGCTATAAATACTTTGTTGCTATTCATGCATTGTATAAGATATTTTTTACATTAATTAATCTATGGCAGGCTGTATTATCAGGTTATGAAAATACAGCGATTTTACTGGATAGAATATAAACAGATGTTAAGGAATTTTATGCCGCGTCTAAGAGCAAGGAATCAAGAGGTTATCATTAAGCTGAGATATTCATTTCTATGTTTCAAATATGACCTTGATTTTGGTATGGCCTATATCTTTTTAACATTGTTTTGAAGGTTGGTCATGGCTGTCTATATAATTGTGAGTCCCATACTCCACTGGGTGTTATATACCATATTTTTTAAGCATAGACTTGAATTGCTCTTGTTATTACACAAATTGTTATTTATTTATTTATAGTAATGATGTGGATCTAGTTGATTTTGGAAAATATTTGAACCCTGTTTTAAGAATAAACCAGTTTTGGCTTGGCATTCCGAGGGTTTATAAAAATACTAGAAGTTTGTCAGTATAGTGCTATGTTATGAGACTCCCATAAAAATGTCTCTTAATGCCGCTATTTTTGTAAAAAATATAAAGTTTTATAGATTGTATGTTGCAGCCTCTGTAATGCTTACATACCTTGATTTTGGAGGCCGGCCCTGTGATTTTGTGACGCCATAAAGGGCATTACAGTTCGTTTTTGTAATGCATGCCGTAGGATGGTATGAGAATGTTCGCGGACAAGTTGTTTCAGGAAAGATTTTGAAAAAAAAAAATAATAACCAAAACTTTTGGGGTAAACGTATATTATATAATGTATCATATAATATCTGGTATCTGGGGATGTTGGTAAAGATTATATGTATTTGCCTGTAGCAGGTATGCATTTCCCGTTACATCAGTGAAACAATATAGATCTCGTCCCACTGTTATAATGTTATTGGAAATGTGTAATTCCGGGGCACATGATATACCCGTACGTTGACGTTAATTTTGGAGGTTGATTTAATAAGACATTTATCCCCATACATGCTTACATTACTTGAATATTGCAATATGATATGGTACCCACACTACCAAAAGGATATTGCACTAACAGAGAGTGTACAGTATAGTGTATCTATAAGTTTCCCTATGGTCAATTTATTGTCTTTAAGGAACTCCAGATTCTCGCTGTTTTCATCCCTAGAGAATGATCATTGCCAATTTTGGATGATTATAGGGGGGGGGGGGGGTTGCGTTCTTGGCCGCTTAATGTAACAGAGATTGTATGTTCCCATGGAATAGTTTAAATTGAAAAGATTTACAAGGAGATGCGTATCAGAATGAACAAATATAATGAAAGTAATTGAATAGAAGTGATTTGAGGTTTTTAGTTGGGAAATGGACCTCATTGTAAATATTAGAAATGTCTTGCATAAAATGTAAGGGGATTTTGTGATGAGGACAATGGCCGGCACAATAACGGATTCTTTAAACATAAGAGACTTTCTTATGGTTGCTGGGCAGTTCCTTGCGCGAGTTTGACTCCTTTATGACCTCAATCAAGTTTCTCGCTCTCCCTTTCTCTCACTTTAGAGATGAAAATTCGAAAATTAGCTGTTAATCATTTGAAATGATCAACAAAACATACATGTTTCCATCCTCCTTTAAGTTTTGCTGTATGATGGAGACACGAGTTACTTCTGTTTTTGGCTATTCTCATGAATACCTTTCAAGGATCGTTGTTTAAAGGTAATACTAAGCTATTTCAGGATACTTTAAAAAGCCGTTGTTATCGAAGGATTGAAAGTCCTCTTTCAAAATTTTGGGTTTGCATGGGAGGATTTTGAATCATCAGATTGATGTACGCCAATGATTCATACTCTAATCAGCCAGTTACGAATATGCATCAGAAGTTACATCAAGAATATTGGATTCTGAATAGTACAGTAAGCATTACCCCCTTCTTTTACACTGTTCTGCAATACTTGAGACTATAAAAGTCCCAGTTTATCAATTAACAGGACTGCGGAAGACACACATCAGAGGTGGAAAGCATCTGAAAATAAAGAAATTTGATAAAAAATGAAGGAAATATTAGAAATTAATGAAACAGAACTATAAGTGTAAGTTCTTAGAGCGCGAAGGAAAAGAGGAACGCCAAATTTACTCAGTTCAATAAGAGTGGACGAGAACACTGACGAGTGGAGGGAAGAAGCAAAGAAAAGGAAAGAAAAGAAAGGAGCCACGTCCTTTCCCCTGCTCAGGCCTTGATCCCCCTCCCTTCCCCGTCGTGGCCCCTCCACCTTTTAACAAGAGCAGTTTTATGTCCTTAACAAGGTGCCCTCATGAAGGTGTTGTTGTCCCTCATACAATGTTGACGAGACAAGAAGAGGATGAAGGATAACCCGTCCTCCAATAGAAGGACAGCTGAGAAAGCAACGCAAATATAGGTCCCAATAGGTGATGCACTGATATTTATTGCTTCTTGTTGGTCCCCCACTCTATCTCTATTGTGTTTTGTGCCTCTCTATGGAATGCTTGCAGCCGTTGCTTTTTTTTTTTTTTTTTTTTCGTACGTATGGCGTAATTGCTAGATTTGTTTTCCGTGTACATATAGTATTTACGAACCAGCTTTTTTGTGTGTGTGAATGAAATACTTGCCAGTATTTTTTATTTCGTGTTTGAAAGATACTTGTATGGTTTTTTGTATGTGTGGATTACGAACTGGCGGGACGTTTTTTATTTTATAGCGAATACTTGGAAGATTTTTAGTGTAAATAATAATTCGGTAGGTTTGTTATGGCTGCTACTTGGGTTTGCATAGTGTCGAGTAAAATTATTGTTTCAATTAGATTGCGTTAACTCAAGATAACACAATTGATTATCCGGAATTTTTTTTTATTAAGTGTGTGTTATTTTTGTTATTTTGTGGACTACCACGTTTTACTGTGAAATAAAAGTATATATATAAAGAGGTTTTAATACACCAAATTGGATATGTAATAAAAATGTTAACACACGGCGACTGACTCGCACTAGTCCTGTACATAAGACATTTAGCTCCTAAATATTAAAACTTATTTTATTTGGGGGTGGGCGGGGCTACCGTAACGGAAGCATGGTGTGTTTTTATTATAAAATTGGTCCACTTATCCTTTAATCCATTTTACAATTTCTTGTGGACCCCAACCTCCTCGGATGTAATCCTTCCATTATTACGAATGCGGAACTGCGAAGACTTTCCTCAGTCTTGGCGAAGGTCCTGCTTTTAGAACAAAGGACAGAGCACTGCGATGTCCTGGGACTTTTAAGATTTGAGTACAGGTCAGTTCGAGCTCCTTCGCTTTGACTAGGCAGTGAATGATGGAACATTCCTAATGATTGGTATTGAGAAAGTGGTTTCATCAACTTGGCTTCCCTTACGTGTGTTGGATTTGATGCGGTGGGAGGGGTGGTTCTTTGTGGAAACGTTTGATGTGATATATATGTAATTTTATTCACGATGATACAGTTACTTCAAAACATAGGAGCAATTTACTTACCATATATATATTATACATATACAAATATATATGTGTATGTGACACACACACACACACACACACACACATATATATATATATATATATATATATATATATATATAATAATAGATAATAGATAGATAGATAGATAGATAGATAGATATTGATAAGTAAGTAGATTGTTCCTATGTTTTAAAATAACTGTATTTTATTGTAAATTAAATTATTGCCCAATTCCGAAAGTTCACTAATGAGTATCTACTAGTAACAATCTGACTCATTTACGTAGTTTTTCAGGTGATTGCTACTACTGCTGTTGTAATTTTAGTTACAAATGCGGTCGATATTGATGTAATTCTAGTTTCACAGAGGCTACTGTGATGATTTTTCCGCATGTGTCTGATTTATAAGCAGAATTCCTGAATGCTTGTGGGATGCAGAAATTACTAAGGTTGTTTTGACATCATTTGAGTATAGTTTTGCGGTTTTTAGAATTATTAGGGTTATATCACTATTATGTCGTTGTGGGCTCGTCTGTATGATGAGTGGAGCACTAAAAAGACTATCTAAATAATGTTTAGAGTTCATAGCGTAGAATTAAGTATTGGTTTTATTGCCTGTCTGTTTGGTATAATTGTTTTAACTTGTCTCATTCCTCCGCACTTGATGTTAGGATGCCTGCTTAACGTGTAAATAGAAGATTGCTGTCAATTCCAGTGATTTCCAACTCTCCAATGCATATGTGTTTAAATTTCTCTCAGTATTTTACAAGTGTACAACAAAAATCAGAAGCTATACTAAACCGCTCATTTCCTCGCAGTAAGTTGTATGGTATTACGAAGTAGAAGAAAGGTTTTTAATTTTGCTCATATGATCACTGCCTGATAAGCGTTGAACAATAAGAACGCTGTTTTATCTCACCTGGGTCCCACCTCTGACGGTTGACTGGTGAAACTTTAAGTGAAGGGCACCCTGGAGAAGGTTGGCTTTCGAATAGATTAGGTGCTTTAAAAACAAATCTAGGTTCATCTTTTGGCCTTGCAAAATAGCAGACGATAGCAATGAAATAACATGAGACTTGTACGTACACACATCGTTTTTCCTGCGATGAAGCCCAATCAGCGGAATTGGATTTGTTTGATTGGGACGAAGACTGCTTTGGACGAGGACGGTTTCTTCCACTTAATGTCATTTAAAGGGTGACAGGGGGCCCTCGCGTTCTGAAGTCACGTCTTTTTATATCTTTCACGTTATGTGTCAGACATTGCACGCTTTTATAAATGGCTGGCCTTCAATTCCAAGTGATGAAATATTTCTTTTAGATGATCGAAGCTTACGTTTATAAGATAGCTCTTCGTTTTACTGTTTAATTGGAAGCTCTTCGTTTTACTGTTTCATTGGAGGTGACGTGTAGGAGAAGTAAAAATCACATAACATTTCAAGGTATCTTCATTTACAAGACATGATGTAACATTATTATGACCTTTCAAATTATAGTTTGACACACAAATACATATTTACACATGCATATACATATACATATACATATACATACATACATACATAATAACGACGTGCTTTATACATATTTTTGACTCTCAAGATATAGATACTGACAAGACATGTTTTGTAAATGTTTTAAACTTCTAAGATATATTTAGTGACGGGACACGGTGCGTATTTGATTTAATTACTCAAGATGCATATAATGTGTGTGACATGATGCATAATGTTTTAGCCTTTGAAACTGTGTTAATGTTTGATACGCTCAATATATATTTAATGACAATACCATCATCGCCTCCAAAGCCATGCGTTGTCCCTCATGGCTCCTGTGCTTGCACTTTTACAAATCTGCAGTCATCTTGAGCCATCCGCCAGATTGTTCTCATCCTATTGAGCCATGTTTTTCATCTCTTTTGGTGCTTGAAGGAGCTCAGCTGACACTATCACGTATTATTCTCCTCTGAGTGGGGAGAGGCACATGTTTAAGCAACTGCGTCTCCCCTTCATAATTTTATGGAAGTTGACTCTTGATGTTCTTGAAGCATTATTCTGAAATCGGAAAAATATTTTAGAAACAGTTTCATGATCACGCAATTCATTACCTTATAGCAAAGATGATTGTGAGATTAGTGTATTCTTGAGTTTATAGCAACTCTTTTCCATTTGATTTCCTAATCTTATTCAACCTGCTGCCCTCCCCTCCCCTCCCCTCCCTTTTTACCCCCAGAAAAGACACGAGGCTTAAATGTTGTAGCTCCTCAAGAATCGTTAATTACAAGACACGATGTGTGAATATTTTAACCTCTCAAGATAATGATAAGCCGATGTGTAAATGGTTCAGCCTCTCGAGACATGTTTAATAGAAAGGCACTATGTAAAATTCTTGTAGCCTCTCATGTTATGTTTAATAATAAGTCATTGAGTATATGTTTTAGCCCGTTAAGATATATTCAGTGAGAGGTCCTCTCTTTCAGCTTAATTAGATTAATAATACGTAGTTTCATGTTATTATTTTGATGGTTGAAATGCTAGTCGATCATGGCTTTTTCGTTATTGATATTGATTGTACTCCTTCGTTAACAAGGTCATGCTTACTGCATGGACACCACGCAGTTATTGTGATTGCGTTTTCCCGTTACTGTCATTCATGTCAAGTTGCTCTCTCATTTGGAGATATGTCATCATACAAGCACGGCTTCCCTTGGGTTGCATCAGCGGTCATGTCAAGATAGAGAGCAAGTTCTGACGAGACCTAAAAGCCAAGAAGAAGAGTAGTTGCGAAGACAACGTCGTACTCAGAGGAAAAACTCGACGATAAGTAAATTAGTTTCTTAGATAGGATATCAGTGAGTGACGGCTTTCATTTTAGAGTTGTGAAAAATTAATATGTCAACAAGTGTCACAGTTTAATCTCACTGGTAAGAAAAGATAGTGTCCCTCTATCATGTGCTGAGTGATTGATGAATTCAGGTTGCAATTGTTTTATGACATTAAAGTTAAAGGCGATGTTATTTCTTTAGAAGAGATTACTACGTGAGATTTCCAATTGAATTGTTTGTCAGTGGAAGAGAGTGCAGTTTTCCCATCTGTATGTAAGTTTGTCACATCGAACAGTGTGAAGTAATCGATCCGTTTATTCAAAATGCTAAATGATTCAGGAATCGCACCCCTCTATTTGAAACGTGAAATGGTATCTATCGGAGTCTGTGTAAGCTAAAGAAACTTAATTTAGTATTATTTTAGGTCTTGGCTAGTAGGATATCTTTTCATTGCAAATAGTGTAGTAGCCATTAGATTTTTCCAATTGAAACAGTCTGAAAGAATATCAGTCTGTTAGTCTTTATAGAAAGCTATGATTAATGTTATGTATCCTTAATTAAGGTGTTTAAGAAAGATCAGTTTTATGTCATCATTAGAAGTAGGAAAAGTCAGATAGGTATGTTTGAAAATGCGGAACAGTGCCAAGTTAAGGCAGTTGAGTTTAGCGCAATGGATTTAAGGAAAGTATGTCATTGTTTTGTAGCCGAAAATTTCCAGTATTTTTACCAGTTTATACATAGAGACGCACCAGATTGCGATTGTGGTAGCATTCTGAAACGTTCGTTGTGCATTTTCTGTTGATGTTTTTTTGCAACTTTATATAAATGTCAATACAATGAATTATATTCTGCTTAATAAATAGGTCGACTTTTCTAATATTTCACAGCTATGAAATAATTTTTTGAAATCTTTGGAAATTAGATGTTAAGGTTATTTCTAGATTATTGTATTTGTTTACATTTTGTCGGTCTGAGTGCATCTTATGAATGGGAATCTATCGGATAAGACTACCTAAAATGAAGTGTCCAATGAAGGCCATGATTAATTGATTAACCTCATTGTGGACATCGTGATTCCGATCGTATTCATTTTCCATGGAAAGTATATGTATGTGGCGAGTGTAAGGGAAATATTTATACTCTGGGCAATAGATGGCGTTAGTGGCTTAGCAGTCAGTTGCTTCTCCTGTTGGTGAACTAGGAGATCTTGTTAAGGGAACTGTATCGGGAGAATTATGTTTTGGGAATCGTTTGTTCTGGTTGACAACCCCACCTGGCCTACTTTATGCACTAGCCCAATGTGTGATGCCCAACATAGTGGCTTGTGTTCTGCAGTAGCGCCACTGCAAGCTGTTAATTAATAGCCAGAAGTGCCTGAAGTAGGAATGATTTCACTGATAAGGATATACCACTGGACGACTAGTTACTGATATGATATGCCGTTAAGGTTTTTTGTGTTAATATTCAAATGTCGAGTTGTTGATGAAAGTGATGATAAGCATGCTTTGGCCTAGGGTACTGATGTCATTAAACTAATTTTCTTGTGTAATTAGGATAAGTGATGAAGGGTATTTCTAAAGTTTGTGTTAAAAATGATTGTAATAAAGGTATTTTCAGTGGTTGTGTCTGTCCCTTGTCCAAATTACCTGAAATTTAATTTTAATTGAATATCCTTGACATATTGTGGCGATACTTGCCAGGATCTGTTTACATATTCAGTTCACAATTAGCAAGTTGATGAGGTGATCAGTGTTAAGGAAATATTTGAATAGGCACTGAAGGTGTATGATTTAGAGGATATCTGTGTAATTGTGCAAAGTCAATGAGTTCGTAGGATACTGAGAGGCAGGGTCCTGAAGAAGGCTACTTGTTGCAGATTGCAATTTATTAGTACATTTGTTTAGCATTGTACTACAGGTATGAAGTTTGGGCAGTGTAAATGACCAGTTTATAGTTTACTGGAAGTTGTGTGCATTGTAACTCGTACCGAATTGGAAAATGGTTCATATTCGCAATGGAGTCCTTTAGTTTTTGGGAAGAGAAAGGTAAAGGTCTTGGATTACATGGGGAGCAACTCTTTCAGTTCATAGAAATGAAAGAAAGAGAAGCCAGAGATAGAGATAGGGAAGCTAGGGAGAGAGAGGAAAGATGTGATACGCGACAATTAGGGAAAATGAAAATAGAGAGGGAGGAAGATCAGAAACAGGGATCATGATTTGGCATTAGCACAAATTCGATGTAATACCCAGTCAGGACCAGTAACGGTGACCTTGGATCTAACTAGACTAGACCATTACCATATAAAGATGGGGAGGATGTTACTGCTTATATACAGAGATTTGAAATGATTGCTGAACTGCTTAAATGGGAAAAAACAATTTGGGCTGTAAAGCTAGGATCTTTACTTCAAGGTAGGGCTTTGACCATATTTACTTCTCTTGATGAAACCGTGATCTCCGATTATGTTAGTCTTAAAGCAGCTTTGCTAAAGGGTTTTGGAAAAAATCCACACCAATATCGAAAGGATTTCAGGAGTACTCGTATTGGAACTGATATGAATTATGAACAGTTCATGTTTTCCCTTTTCAGGCTATTTGACCGTTGGTATGACAGTACGAAGTTTGGAAAATCTTTTGAGGGAGTTCGAAAACTTATAGTTGTGGATCAATTTATGCCTTCTATTTCATCAGAAATGAGATTATATATTAAGGAAAGAAACCCAGAAACGCCAGAAGAAATTTCTAGGTTAGCAGATAATTATGCTTCAGCTAGAAAACTTTATCCTAAATCGGGTTCAAAGACTACTGTTAATAAGGCTGACATTAAGAATGAAAGTGTAAAAACATAGACTAAAGAGGGCAATGCTGTGACTAGACGTACTCAATGTAAAACCTTAAGAAAATGTTTTATTTGTGGGGATGAAAATCATTTTAAAGCAAATTGTCCAAAGGTTGTAGCTTCCCATGAAGCCAAAAATGTATTATCTCATAATGGAGTGAATGGGCCAATGATATCTGGTACTATTAATGGAAAACATGTTTCTACCATTCTTCGAGACGACACAGGTTGTACTGGTGTAATAGTTTCTGAAGATGTAGTAAGTTTACGTAAGGGTAAGAACCTCACTTTTGCAATATTGATTGATTACCTTGGTAGAGAAGACCATTTTCCTATTGTTAAGTTTTATATTAATTCTGTATTTACTGGATGGGTTGAAGCAGTCAGAGCCCCCATCAAATATTGTACTGTATTATTGGGTAATATTGCAGGTGTTGCTCCTATGTCAGTATTAGAGTGTGACATTCCACAACATACACATGTAAGGGCTGTTACAAGAACAGGTTTTAGGAGAGAAGTTTCTCATCCACTGGTTGTATCTGAATTAGCAAATGTAAATCTGTCATTCTCAGAATTTAAGCAAGCACAACATACTTGCCCAACTTTAACTAAATATTGGGAGCAATACTATAACTCTACAGAGGTTTGTGGAAAAGATGGTTTAGTTATAAAATATGTATGTGAAAATGATCTACTTTTCAGAAAAGTTATGATGTCTCCCAATAAAACTCAAATTGACAATAAGGTATTGGTGGTTCCTGAGAAGTGTAGGCCTACTGTTCTTAAGGCCTCTCATGAAATTCCGGTAGCAGGACATTTTTCCCACAGGAAGACTTACAGGAAAATTTTAAGTAAGTTTTGGTGGCCAGGTATGACTCAGGACATAAGCAAATTTTGTCAATCTTGTGGTGTATGCCAAAGGACCTCAGCCAGAGGTTAGGTGAAGCCTGTTCCTTTGGAAAAGATACCAGTTATATCTACACCTTTTTTCAGAAGGTCATAAGTATATACTGACCCTTGTAGTTTATGCTTCAAGTTTCCCAGAAGCAGTACCCTTGAAAAATATCGCATCCATTGATATTGCCGAAACCATGATATCTATTTTTGCTAGGGTTGGAATTCCTAAAGAGGTATTAACGGACAGAGGTCCTCAGTTTATTTCAGATCTCATGTTTCAAATTCACAGGTTGATTGGAGTTGAACCTTTATTTACCACACCTTACCATCCTGCCTGCAATGGAAGGATAGAGAGAGAACATGCCACGCTGAAAGCAATTTTAAGGAAGCTATGTTTTCTGAAACCCAGAGATTGGTATAGCACTGTTTGCAATGAGAGAACTACCTAGTGACAGTCTAGGATTTTCCCCATTTGAATTGTTGTATGGACACCAAGTACGTGGCCACATAGCTGTTTTGCACGAATTGAGGGCTAAACCTGATTTAACTGAAGACATTGTTAGCAGCTATAATTTCGTTTTCGAATTATGGGAAAGGTTAGCTGAATCGGCTGAAGTCGCTAAACATAACATGGAGATATCCTCTCAAAAATACAAAACTTACTTTGATCTTAAGACTGGTAAATGTAATCTCAAGGTTGGTGATGAAGTTCTTGTTCTTTTACCTGTATCCAATAATAAATTACAGATGACTTGGAGTGGACCTTACAAAGTTACAGGAAGAAAAGGAAATGTTGATTATTATGTAGATGTTAAAGGTAAAATCAAGCTGTTTCACATAAATATTTAAAGAAGTATTTCAGACGTGTTACGGCCTATAATCTTCACGTTGCAGATGATGTTTGGCCTGATGAACTAGGAACAGAATTTCAGGTGCATAAAGTATGTGTTATTGAAGAAGAGGGAGACTTTTCTCCTGAAATTGTTGTGGTAGAGCCTGAAGAAACTAAAGTAAATGTTAATCCAGAATTATCCAGAGATATCCAGGAAGACATTTCGAAGCTAGTTCATGAATTTTCTGATGTTTTTTCTGACATTCCAGGATCTACCACTAGAATAGAGCACCACAAAGATATAGCTACATGAGCAATTCTCGAAAAAATGTTACCCAATTCCTTTACATTTAAGGAATTAATTTGACAAGGAGATAAAATCACTGCTTGAACTCGGAATTATTGAACCTTCATCATCTTATTCATCCCCTCCTGTTATGATACGGAAGCCCGATAACACCTATATGTTGGTCATTGATTTTCATTCTTTAAACAGTATTTCAGACAAAGATGCTGAGCCTATGCCAACATTGGAAGAGAACCTCTACAAGTTTAGTAAGGTTCAATATACTACTGAGATTGATATAACGAAAGCATATCGTCAGGTTCCACTAACAGAGAGCAGTCATAGGTAAACAGCTTTTCCTACTAATTTTGGTCTTATGCAATATAAAAGGATGCCATTCGGATTATTAACTGCTCCGGCTACTTATATCAGATTAATGAGGATGGTTCTAGCAAAGAATGAGAATGTTGTATTTTATTTCGACGATATTTTTGTAGCTTCCAAAGACTGGTTTAATCATTTGAAGGATGTCAGGTCAGTTTTGTTAAGTCTTGGAAAGCATGGGTTAACAGCTAAACTTGGTAAGTGTTTTTTGGCTTTTGAGGAAATTTGCTATCTGGGTTTAAAGATTGGTCGTAATAATATTACACCACTCAGTGATAAACTAAATGATATACAAGAAATTTCTTGTCCACATAAAAAATTGTTAAGAAGTTTTTTAGGCTCTAAATTTTTAACGTTGATTTTTACCAGAGTTGGCAGATAAAACTTTAACCTTAACAAGCTACCTTGCAAAACAATTAAAGGAACCTTTTGAACTGTTAGAAACGGCTAAGACAGCGTTTGAAAATTTGAAGTTGATGTTAACTAAACCTCCAATCCTTAAGATTCCTGATTAAGGACAGATGTACCTTCTACTGGTCTAGGAGCTGTTCTTTTCCAGTACTATAATGGTTACCCACGCCAGTGGCCTATGCAAGTAAGAAACTATTGGAACGTGAGCGAAAATACTCTGCTATAGAGAGAGAAGGTCTTGCGATAGTCTGGGGGTGAAGCATTTCATGTACTATCTGTATG
>NC_087200.1:87164661-87182161 GCF_015104395.2 Macrobrachium nipponense | reverse complement strand
AATTTTGATGAGACTTTAAACTGTTAACCATCAATACCAAATAAGAGAAATAAAAAAACCGTCGGGCTTAAAAGGTGTATACCCATAAGTAGACATTATAATTCACAGCAAACTTATGTTAGTAATTGTTGGCTTGTTCTGTGATTGCAGTAAAGCCCGAAAGAATTTAAATGAAACCAGAATAACTTATCCTTTTATAGTTTAGAGTGGGTGTGGAAGAGAGTGCTTCATTTGTTTTACAAGTTGTTGACCCTTGGAGGAAACCTCCAAGGTAGGTAACTTGATTTTATAAGTTGTTGTAGATCTTTTGATTATGTTATGAGTATGCATGCCAGGATATTATGTTTATAGTAATTTAAGTATGAAATTTGTATTTTCCATATGTATATATATACACATATATATTACATACACAGTGTGTATATCAGATTAACTCTTGAACTCCTGCTTTTTTCACATATATGTTTTGTTGTTTTATTTTTATTATACATTTGCAGACATCTTTACGATGTAGTGAATGTTAGTGTCATGTCATCTCTTTGTAAGGCCAAAAGCGTGTGGTCATTATGATATCCAATGCTGAAAAAAATGCGTGTTGAATTACTTGAGAAGTCTCTGAAGAAATACCGTAACACACAATTAATTAGGTATTTGTAAGGATTTCCAAGATAAGGCAGAGGGATGACATTTGGAATATCGAATCTCAAGACGTGACTGCATAGTATTTACAGTGCATCATGCACACGCGAGGCGGTTTAAGACTTAAAACGCATTGTTTTAAGAAGCAACATGTTTTTCTTGTGACTTGTTCGAGAAAAAGCATGCGATTTTGTAATCACAGTGGCTTGAAGACTGAGAAAACACCCTAAAAGGAGAAAATATAATCACTGGCAGATGATTTGAGCTTGTTAATTGCGTGTTTCAGCACTTGGGAGGTGGGTTGGTAGGGGGGGGGGTTGAATTACAAGTAGTGGTTTGTTCAGTGCGAGATGAAATAATGAACGCTCGGGAAAATTATCATCTTATGGTGGTCTCCTCCTCAAGTGGAACACGTTTGAGAGTCGAGTTATCTGATATTATATTCAGTGTTATGATAATTTCTTTTGCTTTGAAAATGACCCTCTCATGGTGGTCCTCTCTTCAAGTGCATTACGTTTGAGGAATTCCGCGCAAACATGAAGGATTTTTTATGTTATTTACTCAGTTATGATGGTTTCTATTTGCTTGGGATGTGAACATCATAAGTGAAATGATGATTTGAGCCATTCAGTGAGCGCCAGGGCAACCTGGAGAAGGACCAGAAAAAAAGAGGGACCCCCGAGAAGGGTTTAATCAAGGAGAAGAAAATTCGCATTTTATGGCGGTGTTCCCTTGTCATACTTTGCATTCGAAGGATCGCTTCATTCTTTTAGTCTCTTTGATAATCTGGTGTCCCTGTGAAAAAAAAACATGATTATATATAGTTTCTTTTAATATTTCAAGTATTTTTTATGGAAAGATGATTTGCATTTGTAAAGATCTGCAAGTTTTCACGCTCCCCAAGTTCTATCGTTTTGTAATTTTGCTTCCATGTCACTGCTTTTTTTTTCCCCGACCTGAATTCGCGAATCGTTGTGTTCTTGACTTTTCAAAAAAGGGCATTTCATGTTTCCCTTTCTCCCATTCGGTTTTATTTGCAGTTTTCAAATGTAGTAAATCATCATTAGCTGATTCATTTCTTGCTTGACTATATTTATTCACTTTTAAAACTTTTCTTCTTATAAAACATCGTTTGGTGAAGCTGTATCCCGTGTACATTGTTATTATTATTATTATTATTATTATTATTATTATTATTATTATTATTATTATTATTATTATTATTATTCGTTTACTGTAAAGGAGTGAAACTGATAAACCTGTTTAGTATACTTACACAGCAGCCAATTCATATATTGGCATAGAAGGCTCACCAGCATCATGTCGAACCCCTTCTTACACACTGCTACACATCTCCATCTCGCACACACGTTAAGTCTTCCTGGTTTGTTATTATTATTATTACTAGAAATCATCTCACTGTTCAGTAAGAAAGTTCTCCCTCGTCCTTGTATCTAATGTGATCGGGTTGGTAGCGATTATTATTAGTATTCTATATAAAAAAATGTTCTAGGTAAAAAGAAAAAAAAAGGAATCTATTTTACATTGTTTTTAGTAAAGGATTCATTTCTCTCTCTGCTTTACTTATAAATATGGTCCAAATTGGCGGCGGGACCGTCGCCGGTGCCGCCTCTCTCTCTCTCTCTCTCTCTCTCTCTCTCTCTCTCTCTCTCTCTCTCTCTCTCTCTCTCTCTCTCCTTTCGAAGGCATCATTTTTCGCTCTTCATTTTGGGCCACGGATTTTCTGAACACAATCACAAGGATAATAAGACTGAATTTCAATTAAGTTAGGTGTTCTCACGATCCTTGGGTGTTCTTATCCCTTTTTACTCCTCGGCTTTCAAAGGCTTCTTACCCGCTCCCCCGTGTTCTCTAAATCTGTACAAGTCAAATTTCTCATTAATTCTTTCAGTATCACTGTGTTGTGCTTGGTACAATAAGATAACTGCTTGTGTATGTTTGGAAAGATGTAATCTGTTTGCAGTATGCGGCTGTGTTGTGATTACATAATTAATCGATGTCGAAGGCAAGTTCCCGTGATACTGTAAAAAGACTGCTCCTCTTATGCAGCTTCATTTTTTCTTTTTTACAGCCGATTTTTTATTTTATTTATTTATTTATTTTTTATGTAGCCCTTTGAATACTGAGATAGCCTGTGTGTATGCCGATAGAGAAGTTTGAAAAGATACTTTTGATTTTAGCGTGCTGATTTTAATATTCATCAAGGTTCAAAGAACTTTGCTTAACAAGATGTAAACAGAAGAAAAAGGGCAAACCAAACTTGACAGTCACCTTGCAGACGCACAAAACGCACCGCCGATCATTTTTTTGGCGCGATAGTGACAGGCATTAGCCTTGACTGAAGATGAAGTTCTAGCGGATATCTGACGTCCGCATCTGTGTCCGTCTCTTCCCCCAGCAAACCTGTATTATGAAAGCCTCCTTTAATTCGGTATGTGCAGCCGAATATGGGAACCGGGTGGATTTCGCTCGTCGCTATTATACGAAAGTGGATTTAACTGTTGTTGGGTTGGAGCATCGGAGGTCGCCAACCTCGCCACGGGTTCAGATAAACCGAACCACTTCTTCTTTGGAGGTAGCGCCGCTCTTCAGCGACTCTGGAGTCGGACTGGTTGGCCATGTTTGTCAGTCCCACTTACCAGTGCCACGCTCCTAATTATTCTTGGGATGAAGTCTTTGGCTTTGGAAAGGGATGAATGTCTAGTTAGAAACCCTCGACAATTAGGTCATCATTTTTTGTGACGAGTTCACATTATTCTCGCTTTGCGCTGTTAGTAATGTTTTAATTATGAAATTATTTTCTATGTGAAGTTTTTGTGGATATTATCATTTCATAAACACTTGATTGGGTGCCGATGTCATATCTGAATTTCAGTTTCACCTACTCCAACTTCTGTTCTGACATATTTTCGTGGGTAATGAGGTACTTACAAAACCTTCCGTAAAAGCAAGGAATCTCAGATGTAACAGATCTCACATTCTCTTAGGAATAAGATAAGTATATTCTTCCGAAGCCATTTGCTGGCATTCACTAAAATTGAGAAAGAACAAGAGATTGCTAAAAATATTAAAGTTTTAGAAGTTCAAAATTACTCGAAGTTGCGTTTTCTCCTCTTCATTTCAAACCGATCTTTAGATCATGAGAGGTTTTATATTTCTCTTCTTGGGTTGTCTCTGCTTTTCCAGGAATAGTATCAAATTGCTACAAATGCAGTCAGGTAGTTTTTCAGAAACTGCGGCTACGTGCCAATGCAAGCTATCTTGTTCTTAGGACTTTTGCGTCACCGTAAGAAGTAAAGGATTCAATTCTCGCACAAGTCTGAACGCTTAGTTAGGCATGAGTAAGTATTTCATCTGTTTACGCGGAAATGTTTATGCTAATGGGCTTTTCACTCCCTGAATGTTTTCCCCTTTATTTTGAAATCTGAAGGCAACAAACTTCAAGAGTGATTATGATAATGGTTTAAGGTTGCAAGCCCGATATTGACTTCGTGTGCTGTATATGTTTGTTGATTGTATACTCGTTGTTTTGTTAATCGTAACGTTTCGTTTCGATGGTGCGTTGTTTATACCCATAAGCTCATGTTAAGAATGGTTTAATTAAAAGCAAAAACTGTTCCTTTACCTACAACTTTTAATGTTTCCTTCCAAAGCACATTTTATGTAAGTTGCCGAAGATTGATAAGTCAGGTTATCTAATATTATAACCATGAAAACATATGATCTTATCCTTCAGTGTTGCTTAAATTCATTTCTTTTGCAGTCCTAAATGCAATAGTGTATCTTGCGGAGAAAAAGAAAGAAAAAATCTTGCAATCCGTGGGCCCCTTTTAGTTTATTACTCTTCCAGAGAATTTTCATTACCTTTCTTGATTTCTGTTACCATTCAAGAAAATCAGTCCCTTGAAGCATAGGCATAAATAAACGTATCATATGTTTTTTTCACATGCAGGGAATTTTTCTAATTTTCTGACCAAGAGCCGTTTTTCTTTTGTCCCTTAAGAGTCGAATATTCTTATATATATATAATATATATACTATATATATATATATATAATATATATATATATATATTATATGTATATATATATTATATATATATATATATATATATATATATATATATATAAATGTAAATATATATATATATATTATTATATATAATATATATATAATATAATATATATATATATATAATATATATTAATACATGTATGTATGTTTATATATGCTTCTATCTTTTTATAGTTTTTTTTTTGCCAACTACGTACTAGAAAACCTACTCTCTCTCTCTCTCTCTCTCTCTCTCTCTCTCTCTCTCTCTCTCTCTCTCTCTCTCTCTAATATGCTTATCTATATGACACCTTGCCTCTACTCTTTTAAATACATTTCATCCCATGGGATCCATAGCCTAATGTTAGTTTTAAGACACTAACCCATTTTACTTTCCAGAGGAGCTTTATATTAATGGTTACGACCTTTATTTTATTTTAATTTATCATTTTTTTTCAAACGTATTGTTATCATTAGGAAGAAAGGTATCAGATGCGTTGATTGATTTAATGTAGTTTCAACGTGATGTGTTATCCATGCGATATAAGCAGAGTGAAAGAGAGAAGGAATGGTAGGGTAATTTCCTGCAGCTGCTTTTTTGTTGCGCTAACTAAGATTGTATTATACATGTGTCAGTCAGATACGATCTAAATAAAAAGTTGCCTGTTTGAATTTCAGTCCCATTTAATATACCGTGAGCACTTGTGGAATAGATTAAACATTTTTTTATACTTTTCTTCAAGATTATGTGACTGCGTTTTTTTTTCTAGATCCATATTTTCATATATGTTAAGTTTTTGTTAGTTACAACGCGTGTAGCTGTTCTGCGCTCTCATATTTTTAATGAAGAGCCAAAGAAAGATTCAGACTTCACGTAGGTATGTTGGTTCTCAATTGTGTTTGGCTATTTGGCCGAATTGGCCACCTCGGTTGCCTGGGAATGATTGACGGCAAGCTTGTATTTTGTTCTTGCAGTTTGTTGTAACCTCGAGCTATTTCTTGGTATTTTCCTTTTAGATTATAATTATTCATAGTGATGTCAACTGCAGTAATAGGCGAAGATATGTGATTTCTATCGTCTTTAGGTATGTGTTGGCTTTTTGTAAAGTAGTCCGAACTCCCGTATTCTTCCTATAAAAGCCAATCGTTTTCATGATACTGCATTGGTTGGATTGCATTTCTCTTGTTATTTTGGAAAGGTGGCGCCTTGTATTTAAGCTTAAAGCTATGTAATTGATGAACTTTTAATAGGGCTTTTAATTCATGAAATTTGATAGCACTCAAGATCCCATTTCTGTGGAGTTGTAATTCGTGTGCCAATATTTCTTGGAATTCTGATGGGTAACATTTCTCTCTCTCTCTCTCTCTCTCTCTCTCTCTCTCTCTCTCTCTCTCTCAACTGAAAACGCGTGTGCATGTAATGGTGTGGGTAGGCAGTATAAATACATTTTTGATGATCGCAAATACTGTTGTTAACAGCAAATGCACCATCTTCAAGAGGTAAATGTATATAATTAGAACTCCGTCGGTTGGCAATGTTTTGCAGCCTTCCAAATACCATATGGTGACCGGTCTCCCCAGAGGCTTTGAATGATGCACGATACTTAATGCCAAGTTAATTGCTACCGAATCGGTAGCCAATAGACCCAGTTTCTTCCTCCTCTTGACTTTTGTGCAGAAGTACCGGAGGTAATCATAGATCTCCGTTTGTCATGGTTAGCGCCTTTAGATGGGCATGATGATTTTTTTTTATATGTGGCCGGAACGGCAATGTAAAAACCGACTTATTGGCTAATGGAAATGATAAAACTTTGGAGGCTGTGAATGATAAGGCGATGGATTTGGTTGATAAATATGAAGTGAAGTAATCTTCGGGAAATGCAGGTAAGGACTCTTGATATTAATATTGGGGGAGTAATTAGAATTTAAGTAAATAATGTGAAGAAGGATTAATTAGATGACGTTTTTATAAGTGTCAGTAGTTTGAGAAAATGTTAGGTTGTAAATGAAGTTTTATAAGCTTTAGGAATATGAGAAATTGGTAAGGGATTTTGATCAGTCAGATGGGAATATGTACACAGACAGAGGTAATATATTCACAAGTAAGAGTGATTAGGTGATAAATACTGTAGAGTAAACAGTGTGAAAGATTTGGAGAAGGAGCCTTGATAAGATGACAGAAAAGATCTGATGAGTATGAACGTGGATAGCAAATGAATTATAAGGAGTAATAAGATTAAAAACTGCTGAAAAATAGAACGAAATCGAGGAAATGCCGAGGAAGATAAATAAGAATATATGCAATAAGTTGTCGTAAAAATATAGAGAAATGTAAAGGAAAAACAGTAAGAAGCTATATTGTGAAGCGTTGTTAATTATACTAAAAGTGTTAAAGAGCGAGTGATTTAGAGAGTGAGAGAGTATTAAGAAGGAGAAGTAATGAAGAAGAGAAAACGCTGATGATGATGATGATGAGAGGAGGAGGAGGAGGGGAGGAGCAACGCCGGAGACATCTTGTGCATTCTTGAAAACCCGCATTGTTGCCTCAGCCACTTCAAATGACGCTCCTTTATTTAAGTGGCAATGCAAGAGCCATCAGTCAGTGTCGCGCCCGAGAAGGTGGATAATCCTAAGGTATGCCTCCAACAACAAGTTGCTGGGGCAGACAGACTCGTGGGGGGTGTTTATCGGGGGGGTGAGGGGTGAGCCAGACTAGCACCTTGGGCTGTATGGGCGCGAGCTTATGCGCGCGCTCATTCCAGCGGTTGCGTACACACACACACACACACACACACTCACTCTCACTTAAAAAGTTATTGTGTTACCTTGTCTTTGTATTGTCACATCGTTTCTTGTTAATCTTAATTATGTTATTGTAGTTTTACTTTCGAATGATCTTCCTGCCACTTTAATGAGAACTCTACCTGTGCTGTATGGGAGGCAAGGCTACGAAATTTATGTAAATTTTCGTGTAATGTATCCTTATATATTAATCGGAGAGGTCATTAATATGTCAGAAGCTGGCAAAAATTAGAAGGTCAGTATTTAGACAATAAATTAATTAATAAATAAAACAAGAGACAGAGAAGGTAAAAATATTGCTCAAGCATCGATGAATTCCACAGCAGTTGGTCATAACATTATCGGGAAACCTCTCTAAAACTGGATACGTTGACCCAGTGGCACTGGAAGTGAAAATGAATACTTGGGTCACTTCTAGTACCCAAGCCTACTGCCTCTTCCTAAAATTGATCGAAAGGGTCCAGTTGAAATAAAGATCCTGTAGGATCTGACTAAGCAGGTTACCATTCATCGATGGTGTAAGGTTGGAAAAAGCTCAACAAAAGATAAAAAGCGGCTTTTAATACTTTCTGGAGACATAAGAATCCTTAAGAACAGTTCACATATGAAGTAATGTCATATTTTAGTCAGAATGAAGTACGGCGTTACGGGAAAGTACTGAGTCAAGGTAACTATTCAAGTAATTCCCGATTTTAACAGTAATTCTCCACTATCAAGACAAAGTAGTAGGCTGTTCTAGCTCCTTTGTAAAAACCGCATCTACTTCCTAGTACGCTAGATGAGATTGAATGTTTTGCATTAGAGGAGCTTGAGTAAGTATAGCAATGGTTTAAATTCACTGCATTATTCTGTGAAGCGTAAGGCAAGATTGTGTTATGGAACAGCACACTGAAAAGGGTTTTAAACTCACTTAAGAACGAACGTCATGGTCAACAATTATGTTGTTCCTTATTTTCAAAATCACTGTGATGGATTTGACGGACTTGACTAAAACAGAAAGTGAGTAATTATGCTCTAATATATGTATTTTAAATTCTCTCATATATTTATAGTTTGGTCAGTAACAACATTTAATTAGAACGATATAAAAGTTATACCCATATATAATGGTCTCGAGTAACGCTAGCTAGTACCTTAATTGTTTCTCGCATGATGATAAATAATAAGTCGTTCTTTATAGTAACCTGTTATAGTTTATAAATATGTAACTGTATAGTAACCTGTTATAGTTTATGAATATGTACTGTTTAAAAGACATGTCATATTTGGAACGATGACATTTAAGGACTTAAGAAGTTTGTTCCAAAACCTTGCGAATTTTTTTTCCATTAAAAGGAGTTGCACAGTTAGGTTGACATTCGGTGTTGGCTTGAAAGAATTAGTGGTCTTGAAATCATGCTGCAGATGACGCAGAAAACAGTAAATTTATGCACAACTTCTAACTATATACGATAATATGAACTATGAAAGGCATCACTTTAATTCGCTAAAGCAGTGAATTAAACATATGGACATACTCGGGAAACAAACAGATAAAGGGTAGTACTGCGAAGTCCTGTAGGACTCTTCACATCAGCTGCCTGAAGGCAGTAATGATGAAATTGACATATGGAAGTAAGAAAACTGAATTTAGGAAAGAGGCTGCGTAGAAGGATTTCTGATTTTCATGAATCACTTTTTGACAAAACGTGAAGAAGGGTGCCTTCGCCAAAGACAGTTAAGAACCTCGATAATGAACCCCAACCCCTGAACCCATGACCCACCCCAAGGTTTGAAAACACGGTTGTATGGTCACAACCTGGTGCAAGGGAATTTTTTGTTGCATTTCAAAGATTTGATAGGCACTAATAGCGGAACAATCCATCTCCTCTGCAAAACGTGTTAGGTAGAATGGAAAATTCAATTCCCAAATCACCAATAAAACCGATATTTAGTTCTAGTTCACTGGTAATCGATTTTAATAGAGTCAGTTCAGTCATTCACAGTGAATATGAAAATAAGGAACCACGAAAATGTGTATTCTTTAGTATCGTATACATTACAGCTGAAATTCCCTTTCGTAATGCAGGACACTAATGCAAGAATCAAAAGGTACCCGTCCAATACGACGTGTAGCATATGCTCTGAGAATATTGAATATAAAACGAGACGGATTCTGATATCTGTCAGTATTCCAGTTTTTTAATGACTGGTATTATCATCATTGTCTGTATTGACTGCTGCTTTGGAATTACCCACTACTCCATTTTTTCTAGTTATTATTTTGTAAAACATCCCGATAAGGTTAGCTATAAAGTTCAAGTTTGTGTGAGCCTGTTTAACATAAGCAGACACACAAAACTAATCGTAACATGGCAGCGAGAGAAGTTTTCATTCCACAGGAACCACCTCATCGAAGGGAAAAATTATGTGAATGGGGAAATGATCTGGGCTAAGTGAAATATGATGACGACGTGTTTTGCTTTTGCTTTATAAACTTGATGTAAGATTCATGAATTGCGATTGATGATTTACAGCATGTGGTATATGTATTTTATTACTACTGTTATTAGTTTTTTACGGAGACTGGAAATGATCACCTTTGGTTTTGCATGTTACGTCGTCTGTTACAAACCAGTGCATGTTGGAGATTGTGAGAGTATGTATCATTTTCTCCTTGGGATTAAAAAGAACGATTTTCCGATTTTTTTGGGGAGAGGGAAGTGTTACGATCGGTTGCAGTCCCATGGAAAATCTTCACAAGAAAATGTGTAGACTTTGGTAAAAAATATTTCCCATTTTACCAAGGTCGATTATGAAATAGAAAGAGGGTAAAACAGCACTCGTGTAGTGTATTCATTTTTAGTTTCAAAAATATAGAGGAAACAGCATCGTAGCAAACTCTGTACTTTCAAGGAGGCAGTCAGATGTTGGTAACACTGTGACACTGCGTGCTTGCACGCTCCCCTGCAAGATAAGAGACCGATAAGGCAGAAGTCTGGGGCGGACCTCTAGGGGAAAGAGAGTTTTTTTTTTCTTTCTTTTTGTGCGTGTGGTGGGGGTAGGGGGCGGGGGTTAAAAAGAGGGGGGAGAGGGGGTCAAAGAAAAGATGTTTGGCCACATCATGGAAGTGTGGCCGAGGTTGGCGGTGTGTCTGCCGGTCTTGAGGTAAATAATAGAGCAGAAAAGGGGAGGTTTTTGGGGGGAGGGAGAGGAGGATCTCTTAAGCCACTTAAGTGAAGCGTGCTGAACTCCAGGTTGCTTATTTATTTATTCATTCAGCTTCTCTCGCAAACACACACACACACACACACCTACCTGAATGCACCACACGAATGCACGTTTGACATATTTGTCTATCATGTAGTTTTGTTTTTGGTTTTCTTATTTGTGGATGCTTATGAGGTTTAGGTTTTCTTCTGTGTACTATATACAGTTTTCTTTTGCTCTTAGATTTATGACTCTTCTTTTTAAGCGGTCCCTCTTTATTCATTTTTTTTAATTTTTTTAATCGTCCAAAAATTAATTTTGACTCGGTCTTGTTGTTTCCTGTAGTTTTTTTTATTAATTAATATATTTTAGTTGTACTGAATGTTTTTTTTTTAGATCAACTAACATGAATCATTGTATTGCGAGTGCATTATTTGTGGCCATAATTGCCTCTCCATGTATTTTGAAGAGGATACAATATATATATATATATATATATATATATATATATATATATATATATATATATAATATACATATATACATACATATCATATCAATTCAAGCTACAAATGTCCTTTAATATCTAAATTCACTTTACCTCCCAAATGATATATTTTCATATATGTACCGAAGGGGAATTTTTTTGTTATCAACTTAAAAATTCCCCTTCGGTACATATATGAAAAATATATCATTTGGAGGTAAAGTGAATTTAGATATTAAAGGACATTTGTAGCTGAATTTGAATATATAAAAAAATATATAAATGGATCACGGTTCGATGTGATAAGTATTCACATACATATACATATATACATATATATACATACATATATATATATATATATATATATATTATATATATAATCCATTTTTATTGAATTTAGTCCAGATAAGAAATTATTTACACAGTACAATTTTATGCCGGTCGTAAACCCTCCCCCCGCGCTCCCACCTCGAAGTCACAGGCGCGCGTCAACTAGCAGATTCCCGAAGTGAGATATATAAGTGAGAGCGAGGCAGCATAAATACAAATCGACAGAAAACAAAACCCTTTAGTGTCCAAGAGATGAGCGTACGATGAAGTAAAGTGATTTAAATGAGCATTAATTCATTTACGTGATTAATAGTTTAGATGAGTTGGCCCTGGTGGGTGTTTTCAATTAATTGGACGCAGAATGAAAATTAACGACCTTATTTTAATGATCAGATGGCTAAAGACAGATACTTTGGATATTTCTCGTCCCTGCTACTGACGCGACATGGTTATGTAGCATGTGGGTGTTTATGCGAGTGTGCATTATGTGTGTATCACTCCACATTTACAGACAGATACAGACAGCACTTTAAGAGTTGCAGCTTCAGGGTAACATTGACCGTTTGACATTGCAATGCTAACTTCAATTGTTCGAACAATCCTTACTCGTTGCTCCTTCAAATTTTCGCATCAATGTTCACCTTTCAGTTTTAGAGACTAGTTTGACAATAAGATAATCGGGTAATAATCAAAGTTAACTTTCCTTTCTCTCGTGTTTACGAACCCACAGCCGTATACTGCTCCCCCCTTCTGGACGCAGGGTCCTGTCCACGCTGAACAGGTCGAATCGTCTGGTGGGTGAGGAGGGTCCTGTGCATCATGGAAAGTTCCTGAAGGAAATTCTTTCGGAAATGTCTATGCAAATACTGCAGCGTGGAGGATGTCGTGGACGAAATCCTAACGATGCCCCGTCTGTTTAAGGGGAGTTATATGAAAGCACTTGTAAAGTAAACAGATACAGAAACGGCAGTATGTAGTTATATCCACCGCCATCAGTAAGTCTTTGGCTATGGCATCTGAAGTATTTCAGTAGGCGAAAGTATTTGCTAATACAGAGTTCAGCTACAGGACAATGAAACGGCATCAAGCCAAAGTGGCAACGGGTTCATTGGAGCGAATTCATTAAAAACAGCGTTTCAGACATGTAGATAATCATGTAACAGCCCTTGTTGTGTAGTATTGATAACTGCCCCGACTTTTGGGGTGAATATATCAGAGTTAGCGCCCTAAAATCAAGACAGCAAATGCCCTCCGGACGGGAACCTTGATGTCAACGATATCCAAGTCTAGAAACATAACCTGTCGCAGATTTATGGAGGATATTAAAAAAAATTTACAATGAAATTGCCAAATAAGTCTGGAGGATATTTACTAAAAAAATTTACAATGAAATTGCCAAATAAGTCTGAAAAGGCAAATTATACCATCAGATTCAAGATAAATATTCTCTTTCTGTCTAACAAAAGAAAACAAATTTCAATCAAAGATGAAAATTAACACTAAGAATGAAAAAAAAAAAGATCAAACTTTAGACAACGAATTATTGTAATGTTTGGACGAGCTATCGTCGTTGGTGACAGTTGAGAAGATCCCTCCTCAATTGAGCAAAGAAGAATGATTGGCTTAGGAATTCTTGAGGACCCCGTCTCAAACAACCATTCTCTCTCTCTCTCTCTCTCTCTCTCTCTCTCTCTCTCTCTCTCTCTCTCTCTCTCTCAGTATTAAAGTGTTTCAGAAATGTAAACTCTGGAGAGCAGAGATGGTTAAATTGACCAAAAAATGACCCTTACCAATGAAAGAGGAAAATGACTGGGTAATGAGGGTATTTTGTAGCGAGACCAGTTCTTTGATGCGTCATTTTATCACTTAATGGTACCGTCAATTTGTCTTCGGTGCAAAGGGTAATGCGTAATGGATGAGGAGTGAGGATAAGATGTGTTGTGGTGACAAAGAACCAATTTAAATCTCGCCCCATAAAGCGACTGTCCGTGCCAGTTGCTGTTGTGGAGTCATTATATTTTTAGATATTTTTATTTGTGAGTATATATATATATATATATATATATATATATATATATATATATATATATATATATATACATACACACACACACCTCTCTTGGCAGCCCAGTGGTAAAATTACTTAAAGTCGCAGGTTCTCACTAACGGTAGTTCGGATTTCCTAGTTATATTTCCCCTTCATGTTACTTCTGAGGTAGAGCGAATTGGATATGTAACGACGTTTGTAGCTTAATATATGTGAATATGAAAAATGTCACGGTTTTTGATAATATATTATATATATATATATATATATATATTATATATGTTCATATATATAAATTTTGTTTACGAAAACATTTATCCTTGCCGTCGTTCAGCCTGTGCTAGCCTGTCTCACTAATGACACCGTATATAAATAAATCTGCAGAGTGAATGTACCTCGGTTGAATCCTCCGGTATGTTCGAGTACGCAGCGACTCTGGTGCCAAGACTTATCTCGGCCTTCTCTTATTACTGACATATGAGAAAAGCATGGATGTGTCATTTTAATTTTATCAAAAAGAACATCTGCGTTTTAAAACATCTTTATTAACTTCAATATTATCAGCGTGTTCAAAACCATTCTTGCTGAATCCTCTAGCACATCTATAGCAATTATTTTTCGTCCTGTATTCGTTGTCATTTCTGTTTCATTGTCGTTTCTCTGTCAGTAAACCTTAACCGAATACACCTTGTAGTTTATTTTTCTCACCAACTTTCTTTTTTTTTCTATCAGGCACGTATTGCACGCACGGCTTGCTTTTGTAAGGAACACGCAATTCGGTCACATCATAAATCCCAAGTTTTGCTGCTTGAGAAACGTACTGCGTCAGAGCTTTTGCAAAGGTCTTACTTAACCTGTTCTAGGCTCAGGTCTTTACTCTTGTTACATAATGTCATCGATTATGTATTTCACGAAACTTGGAAGTTGACTGCTTCCTTTTTATTATTTTTCATCTCCATACAGGGTCTTTTACGTCACATCAAACGTCATGGTATGTTAGCGTTCCCTTTTTGCTTCACCTCAATACTTATTCCAGGTGAACTATGAAATTCTTTAGTCAATTTAACAATACGACAGCTTTCCATCTTATTAGCTCTTCATAGTACCTTCCCATAGTAAAATATTATATTTATTTTATTCAGGCTTATAATTGTTTCAGCAGCATCATAGTGAACATTATTAACACCAGCTCATTTCTGTTATTCAGTGTTTTTCCTATCGTTTTTATATTCTCTGTGACATACCTGCTACAATCTTCCTATCGTTTTTATATTCTCTGTGGCATACTTGCTACAAGAACTTAACATCCTTCGATTCTGTATTCTTCTTTGATTTTCATTATTTAGTATCCTCTACATTCTCTTTTTATCATTGTTCATTTCACGTCTTTTGTCCCGACAACTTTCTACATTGACTTATCTGTAAATTGTCTCCCTTTTACCTCTCAAATACCTGTTCGCTTTCTCTAGAACTTTCAGCTTCCGCTTTCTTCTTGTCTCCTTTGCTCTCTCTGCATTTTCATTCGTCATATTTTAGTGTCATTCATTTATCCTTTTCACTGTTCGAAATAAGTCTTAATTTTTTATCCTTAAATATTTTTATCTTTTTTTCCTTTGCTATTCAGTTACCTCCATTCTTATTAAGACGTGTAAATTATTATTATTATTATTATTATTATTATTATTATTATTATTATTATATTATTATTATTATTATTATTATGGTTGTTGTTGTTGTAATGTAAACTTGGAAAGGCTTAAAATGAGCAAGTTATTCATAGAAATGGTAACAGAAAACGTTGCCTTTCCTTTGTGGGCGTTGAAACCCTAGGTTTAGATAATCAAGTAGTGAACATCATAATTCTTTGTAATAGTAGGGGAGTATATATATTTTTTTTTCTGGTGTTTTTCTGTCTTTTCGGTGACGCCTGTTTTTCCGGATTAGATTATTGGATACACTTTGATGCGGCATGGAAATTCTAGACATCTTAACTTATGGCAGCCCCAGCCCTTCCTAAGCCCTAATGGAGAGTTTCATAAATATTATACTTTGGGACAGTCTAGACATAGATAGCTTATAAAAATTACCTTGCGCTCTCTCTCTCTCTCTCTCTCTCTCTCTCTCTCTCTCTCTCTCTCTCTCTCTCTCTGCTATGACAAATATATTTGTTTTTTTTCGGAAAGCGACATTATCATTTTACCTTCAGGCAGTCTAGACAAGGACAGCTTGTATAAGTTACCATTCTCTCTCTCTCTCTCTCTCTCTCTCTCTCTCTCTCTCTCTCTCTCTCTCTCTCTCTCTTGCAAATGATAAATGTGTATGCTCGTTTATGTAGAAATTTCTGGATTTTGTTGCAATACATTTTCCCATACAATCTGTAATTTAGTTTTGGGTGTAATTTCGGGAAATATTTTGCTCTTAAAACTAGTTCCCTGGGACTGTACGTGTTTCACAGTAATTCTTCAAAATAAATATCAGTCTTTACAAATATGTAATAGTTTTGTTGTATGTCCTTTAATTTTATCATCTAATAATTAAATTATTTTCATTATGGCAGTTATCGTACTTTTTAGAAGAATGGCGTTCAATAAATAAATAAAATAGAAGTTAAAATGTTGATAAAAGCTTTTAAAACACTTGAAGGAAACATCTTTCACTTTGATTTAACTTGTGAAATTACTGACAACGCTTAAAGGGTTTGGAAGAATTTGCTCAGAAATAGCTGCCCTTAAGCTAGCTATATATATATATATATATATATATTATATATATATATATATATATGTATATATATATATATATATATATATATATATAATATATATATATATATATATATATATGATATAGGTGAGAGAGAGAGAGAGAGATTTTCCAAATTCACCTTTAGAATTTGTCCGTGTTTATTCCGTCGGGAAAATTTTACGTCACAGCTCTAATCCTTCTGTTGAAAATTATTTATGGGAAACTACGGTGACAGAATAAGTTTTAATGTCAAAATGCATTTGTCAAGTCGTGAATCAATTCCAACCGTTTCCTAATTAATAGAAGACAATTTCTATTGAGATTTTGGGACTCTTTGTGGTTAGCGGTAAGCTCACTTTTGCTTCCATTACGATTTGGATCTTACAGTTATTTCATTAGAAATTTATCCAAAAATAATCGGAATTCGAAAAGTTAAGCGTTCATTGTGTGGCAGTTGTATTCCCGTACATCTGTTGAATATGATCAATATATTCAATGTGTGCTTCGTTTTAGATGTAGTAATGAAACATCCTTTCTCTGTATCTTTCCAATGTTTTCTCATTGTTCTCTGGCCGTTTCATTGAAAATCTCATTTCTTATAAAAAGTCACTTGGACCATTGGTGTTCCCATGGGTTTAATGTCAAAAGTGCTTCTGGAACGACGGACAAGTTTAGTTTCACTTTTTCTTAAGATTGCAAACCTTACAGGCAATGCATATGAGAGTTGTAACACACACACACATACATATCTGAAGTCCATGATATCTTAGATTTTTAATTTAGTTAATAAATAAAATTGTTGAATATGTATATCTAAATAAATGAGATCCTTTATTCTGTTATTATATTTATATTGATTATAGCCACCATGAATATTAAATTTGTATCACTAAGCTTATGATATTTATTAATGCCGTTTTTGTTTGTTGAAATTATTTGTAGAGAAAATTAACCCTAAGTGAGGGATTCTAATTTTTTTTTTTTTTTTTTTTTTGTTTTTTTTTTATAAATAAAGTTCCTGATCGGTTTTCATTAGTTTTGTAACTTCTACGCAGGAAGGCTGGCCTTTAATTTGTTCTTGCTCATAATTATTATTTCAGAGGAGCATGTGCATACATGCTGAATTGTGAAATTGAAGTTTAAAAGGTTAGCTTTGTGTTGCTCTAACTAGTGTTTATTTTTGA
>NC_087200.1:87102161-87159661 GCF_015104395.2 Macrobrachium nipponense | reverse complement strand
TAAATAAAGATTGATGACAAATATTTCGATATAATTTTTTTTTTTTCGAAAACGGCCAAGGTTTTTAAGACCAAGAAGGGCAGTTTCGTGTTTAAACGGGAGAAAATTGTATCCTGAAGTTCTAATTAATAATGGCCGTGTACATTAAAATTGACTGTTGTCCGTGGTGAGTGAGTCCGGTTATTATTGATACTAGTAGTATCTTGCGGCCATGTTTCCTTAAATATATATATATTATATTATATATATATATATATATATATATATTATATATATATATATATATAATTTCTTTCGGATAGATATTGAGGATGGGAATCTTGTTAAAAATGCGCAGTTTGTGACTGAAGCTATAATTATGTCATTGTGAGCTGGTTTGTTACACGCATTTACACGAGCATTATTATTATTATTATTATTATTATTATTATTATTATTATTATTATTATTATTATTATTTATTATTATTACATTTTAAATGAAGGTATGTTTCATGTGTACAGTGGATTCGTTTCTCATGACTTTGATGCTATAATTTAAATCTTCATGTAAGGTAAATTACTTATGTAATACGTCAACTGTCTTAAAATAGTTCATAGAAAAAACTGTGGAATATTTTTTTTCTTGTTAATTCTGTCTCAAGAATCACCGAAGGAATATTATTGTAAAATGTTGTAAAATCCAAGGGCAGATTTTTTTTCGGGCCTTTTCTTTATGTTTTAATTAGACATTGCGATCTTTTTTTCGCCTCGATCATCTCTCCGTAATAGATATAAAAAAAAAAAAATATCCGCGGTAACAGCTCAACAAATGACAGGTGACTTTTTTCCCGTCGTATAATGACGGGATAGAAGCTGTTCAAGTGACCTTGTCCTTCACATTGTTGGCTGTTCATGCAATGACACTTATTTTGGGTTATATTTTTGGATGCAAATAGGTTATTGTCACGATATGTTTTAAGGGGCGAGGGGAAAAGGATCCGAATTTGTCGTAAATATTTTTAGTTCATAAAAAATTCCTTGAATAGATGTATTAATTATAGAGAATCCTTTGTTTAAGATTGTTGAAATAAAATGTTTTGTTACGGAATACTACAAAAAAAGCTATTGAAGATTTTTGCAAGTAATTTGAATTAATATTAAGTGTAAAATGTAATTTAATACGAATATTATTTTAAAATTTGCCAGATAGTTTAAGAATACTATTTTTTTATATTAGTTGACGTAATATACCATCCAGGTCAGTAAACGGTAAATAAAGACCGCTCGAAGATTCGTCTTTTTACAGAAATAGACGCAAGTAATTAACTACGATGTAGTCTTTTAGTCATTTCGTCATATTTTTTCCCACTTTGATGTTCATAATATTGAAAAGACAAATTTTCATCTGCAGAAGCCCAATTGACATGAAAAGGGTAAAGAAGATTAGTGTTTGAAGTAGAATTCATATATCGTTTTGAATATTTTGTTAAGTGAAGTAAGATATATAATAAGATATATAATCTAATGGATACATTAGTAAGTTCATTGATAGTCTTTGTTATGGTATTAGTCACGCTCTGTAATCAAGGATGTAAATTGTCATCGAAAATTATCAATTTTAGATTTCTGCTGAATTAATTAGTTACCACGTAGCAGTTGGAGGTCCCATGTGCTCAGAAATGACAGGAATTTTCTATCTAAAACGCTTGCCGAACAGTGAGCGGCTCTTCAACAAGTTAACCACTCTGTCTTGTGTATAGATATTGGTAATGACAAACTTAGGCACTAAATTTCAACAGTCATAGAAAGAAAGTGGGTTTATATCTCGCATTTCTTCGAATACTACGAAAAATGTACAGACAGTTTAAAGTTAACTGCTCTTTATAGTGGTGTGCATATGAAATGACCATTCCGTATGTCAGTCAGCGGTTGGGAGATAAGTTAAGTGTTCAAAAGAGGCACTTACGTTCTACTAGTGAATAAACTATTTTAGATTGAAAAAGCGTTCCCTTACTAGTAATTATGGAGACTTAATGGCAGAGACAGACTTATTAATAAGTGAATGAATAGCTTCAAATCGTAACATGAAATGCCTTTACATAATTTACGACATACAGCGACAATTTTTGTCCTTGTATTTTGAGAGCTCCAGGACGGCATTTGTCTCGCAGTTATTTCATCGAACTGTACATCAACCTTGACATTCTCACAGAATATCGGCATTATGTTCGTATAATATTTGATGTAGGTTTGTCATTCACTCGTTATAGTCACTGCCAGTGACCCTTTTTAAATATCTATTTCGAGGAATCTAGTATATCCTTTAATATTTTTATCCCGGAACCAGACGTTATTAGAAGGAGGTATCTGTGTGCTGATATACACAGTCTGACTGGAAAGGAAATAATCTTTGTTACTGAATTATATGCTTCACAAAGTTAAATAAATAGATTGAAAAATACGCTTTTATTTACTGATATTATCTGGATAATTTGCGATGTACTGTGTAAACACGACAGTCTTTGTACACGGATGTGCAAATAAATATAATGGCAATATTAATCATGCATGTTGCAAGAATACTTGACCGTGAAAAACTGTGCTTGTATACACATGAAGGCAATAGTAATTTGATGTTATTGGAAGGACTACATTCAGGTTGACTGAACGAAGGTTAGAAATTCTAGAGCGTAGCTTCATTTCCCAATGAGTATTTGTTCGGTGAATAAAGCAGAGTTTTAGAGTGAGCGTTTTTGCTTTGAATTTAAACTTCTGGACTGCATTCCATTTCTAAAATGTTTTGAAGATTTTATTAGGTTTCCAGAAAATACTGGGAACTCCAAAAGCTTAGCTTCATTGCATGATGCCGTAGCAATTTCCGTACAAGCAATTACGTTCCAGAAATCAGGAGAGTCGGAGAAAACTGCATTACTGAGTAGTTGAGTGCAGTTGAATTCGTAGCTTTGTTGCTGACTTGTGTTTCTGCTGGATTTGGACCATTTACTCACTCAAGACGTTATGAGCCCGTCGGTTCAGTTCCAGTCTGTCGCATTCAGTGTTGATGTTTAGTGACATCCGGAACTTGGGGAAGATCAAGTGGTTAAGAATGCTGGAGCATAGGCCTTGGACAGGTCCTGGATTAGAGCCACTTGCTTTGTTTTTGTTATTGTTAGTACGATATCGAAGAACCAGTAATAAGATCTAGCTTCTTTTAAGCCTCGCATCTTAGCGATTCGGATAGAACCCGGTGCTAGCGACCGTTTAAATACCGCTAGAATTGACGGGTACCGGAGATTTTATTTATTGTTTATTTTTTGAACGGAGTTAAAAAGTGATAAGACCACTAATACTGGAAAGCCTTTGATCTTTAGTCAGTTTGCCGACTGTCAGATGAAACTTAAAAGAAAAAAAAATAGACACTGTAAACATCAAGTCGTCAGTGTTATGTTATTTTCGCCATCAGGTGAAAATGCTTTTTTACTGTAGGATGCAAATGCCCACTTTGGAAGAGCTGAGTTCTCTGGATAGAATAACATGTTGAACAGTCACGGTAAAAACGCTGTTGACTAACTGGCTTTAGAACTAAATTTTCTAAGTTTTCCCTGTTTGTGACGGGAATGAAAATGTTCAAAATTTGACCGTTAAGGACGGTAATGAGATTTTTTCCAGTAAAAAAGCGATGAGGGGTTGTTGCTATAACTTTTTCAGTAAGAGGTCAATTCCATGCTCTTTATAACCTCACAGCAGAGGTTCCTCTCCCCCACCCCCCAAAGTTGCACTGATTAATGGAATTTGTCGTGCGCGTTGTATTATTTCGAAACGAGTAAACTTTTGGATAATTTTTTTTTCGTTTTTATAAAACATAATTTCAGAGATGGAATGACTTTCTTTTAGCCACATGAGATTAAGCGACGTAAAAGTAGAAATTCGTCATGATGAAGTTATCGCTTTAGTACCTTTTAGTCACGATTAATAACTGTGATTTGAGAAATCAAAATTATATTATATGAATCGAGTAAGTCTTTGTTTTTTTACTATTTTGGAAAGCAGAAGGTGAGTAAGAAGTCTTAGCTAAATATAAATTTGTAACTGCGTCATTTTGCCTTTGTTTTTAAGAACCTGTTTGTCAAGATGTTTTTAAACCCGTCCTGAACTGAGGCTTTAAATCTCTTTTTGGTAGATTCGTCGTCAATTCCTAGCTGGGTACATCTGTTGAAAACTAGATAGAGCATAAACATTTCTTTGGTTTCTTAGATTGGTAATGTCTCTATTATAATTATGATTGCGTTATTCCCTGACCGTTAATGAATTTGTTATGCTAGTTGTTACAGGAACTTTTTTTCAGTACCTTCTCGCATTGTAGGGTAAATTATTTTTTCTGGTTATTCAAATACACCGAGAGAAGCGAGGAAAAATGTTCGCCATCCGATGGAGTATGGTTCGTTTTCTGCTTACTTGTGTCGGGCACGTTTTTTAGGACTTGGTGAATCAAGGAACTGCCTCGTCACCAAGAAGCGACTAAACTCTTTGCTTGCTTAGAGGAAAAAGTAATTTGGTCTAAGGCCATTAAGGGGCGTTATATGATTTTGGTAATATGGCCAGATAGGGTACTGTATTTTTGGCTGGGGTAAACCGCAGGTGATCAGATCGTAATTAGAGCAAGTGAATTGTGCTCTCAGTATATATAATATAAATATATATATATATATATAATATTGAAATAAAAATTATTTATATAATATTTAAATATGATACCAAAACACACTCACACACACACACACACACACACACACACACACACACATATATATATATTATATATATATATATATATTATATATATATATATAGTATGTATATAATTTAAAAAATTGCAGAATGGATTCAGACATTTCAAAAATAGGATGCAAAACAAGAAATTATGTCTCGGCATAGAATAAAGTGCGAGTAAATCTCCCGATTTTTGCCCATTTGTTTATCCTTGTTAGCAACACTCCGTCCCTAATAATAAATAATATAATAATAATAATAATAATAATAATAATAATAATAATAATAATAATAATAATAATAATTGGACGGACAGTGCGGTGCCGGTTTATGAAATCTGGACCATCAGTGCACGGTGATCGCTAACTTTAGATAGTCGTTTTCTCCATATTTGTTTTTAAAGTCGTTTTCTTCACACATTTTTAAAAGTGGCACACACATTGTTTGTGCAACTTGGTGTGTTGTGGTCGGCCACCTTTAGATTTTAGGGTTTGTACACAGCCACCCTCAGACAGTGAACGGAAGATTTATTTTTCGGTATTTCACTCTTCCTATTATATACCATTTCAGTTGCTTCTGTTGTACGGAAACAGTGGAATTTGGAGAATATATTTTTCGTCCTGTTTTTCCATTTACAGATTCGTTCATAAAAAAAATTGTTCTTGGCTCAAAAGTTAGATATTCGCCATGTGTGTGTATGTATATATGTATGTATATTATATATATATATATATATATATATATATATATATATATATATATATATATATATATATATATATATATATATATATATATATATATATATATATATATATATATATATATATATATATGTAGTATGTATAAGCTATGCGTGTGTGTCGTCAGGACGCCTTAGTGAATACCACCTCCTAATCGTCATCTCTTCTAGAGTGGCTTCATTCACTCCCATTCTCTATGACACACAAGGAAAACTAAACAAACTAAATTGGTCTTCCATACCGAAATCACGATATAGCATGTTACAGCCTCCACACCTAAAACTCCAAAAAATCCATTCTACATTTCCGAAATTTTTAGCTGGACGAATATCTAACTTTTGAGCCGTGAACAATTTATATATATATATTAGTATATTATATATATATATATATAGATATATATATATTTCTAATATATCTATATTATATATATATACGTATATATATATATAATATATTATACGTATATATATATATATATATATATATATATCTATATAATATATATATATCTTATAATATATTACTGTGTGCGTGTGTTTTCATATTGGTATATGTAAGGTTTATTCAGAAATAAATTCTTGCTTATAATGCTTGCGTAGCTTGTAAATTAATCAGATCAGCTGTTTAAGCATTCTCCATTGGATTCTTTGTTTGTCGCAATATTTCATGTTATTTTCAGCTCTCTCTCTCTCTCTCTCTCTCTCTCTCTCTCTCTCTCTCTCTCTCTCTCTCTCTCTCTGCCAGGTGTGAAGGATTGGTGCTCGATCTGTAGTTTGTGTTTAAACGAAGTTGAGAGGGAGAACGTGATTCGTCTCGGAATTGTGCATGATAGGAATCTGGAGATTGTCGTCGAAATGAGCGTAGAATATATTGCATGAGGACATGAGGAATGCGAGAGCAGGTGTATGCACGCGAGCAATACGTGAACTATACTATGATCTTTGGGAGAATTGTCGGCGTCATTTTTCAAGTACGTTGTCAATTTCAGCACCTTATTCCTGGAAGCTTCCTTCCGTTCATTGGTAGAGCTGCATAGGCTGAAAAGATATTTTGAAAATGCGACCCTCATCTTCAGATATATTCCACGACATCACTTTCTGTATCATTATCGTTTGACGGAGGAATACTTTCTGTGCGTTTTCATCTTAAGGTTACGATTTGGATCCTCAGGTTTAATCTTTCAGTGATATATTTTTCTTTTACTCAGATAAAAGAAAAAACCAAATAATTCCAGACACTATATTGTTTGTGCACCTGCATTACAAGGCCATTGAGCGTCTCTCGTTAGCATTCGTTCATTTTCGCTCTCCGGCCGTTCCACCACACGGCCAGATGCCATCCAAACGTGTTGAAAAATTACGAAAACCAGCTCATCCACTAAAGAAGGGGGCTTGGTTAGCGCTGCTCTTGTGGAGTGAGGCGAAGCAACCCCTTCTCATATTGTCATGAGGAAAAATCAAAGGAGGGGTTGTGATTAAGTATTTTTTTTTTTTAATTTTTTTACGTATTTCTTCATTCTTTTGCTCAAAGGAAGTGCCGTACTTTTGTGAAGCTGATGGATAATCTTGCTTTATGAGTTCTCGTTATCACGAGCTTGTATACTGAGGCTTCACAGTGATGCAGATTGTTGAAATGGAATTCTCTCTCTCTCTCTCTCTCTCTCTCTCTCTCTCTCTCTCTCTCTCTCTCTCTCTCTCTCTCTTTTTTCTTCTCTCTCCTTTTTTCCTGTTTTCATATAAAGAATGTTGGGTTGCGAGGAGGGCAGCGACTGTCTGGACCGCCTAAAACCAACAGACTGATTCGGAATTCCTGGGGTGCATCTCGCTGAATGAAATCGCTAGACTTCTCTTCGTTGAACTGCATTTTGTCCCTTCATCCCACGACCGCTGCCTTCTTGTATAGTCATCACCTTCTTTATATATAAACAGACTTTTTTTAACCTTCATTTGTCAAACGAGATCATCCTTCTTGCAAAGGGAAAAAGATTGCAAGAAACCACCCCGCCCCCCCCCCCCCCCACACACACACACTTTATTTAAGCGAGGCGAGAGCAATTTTTTTGTTTTTTTTATTGTTAAAATGGGTAAAATGACTGTTGCAATTAGATCAGTTCGTCTTCTTTTGCCCTAATGACAGGTTTACCCTTGAAGAGAGGGTGATTTGCACTCTTGTGCATTGAAGTTTTTTCCTTTCGTTTTAATAGCAAACAGAAGGAGCAATGTGTATATAGAGGAACTTTTTATAAATGCTCTTGATACATACATATTTATTTATATATATATATATATATATATATATATATGTATATATATATATATACATACAAACGCTTGCCGTAATTATATACTAAAATCAACGAATCTCTTTCTTGCTTGACATCTTGACATCAAGGTGTGGTGTAATTATTATTATTTTTTGTTTCCAGCAGTAAATGGCCCTCTTCGCTCGCTCGCTCTCCTCCAGTTTCATGCATGCTTGTGCACACACATGCTTGTGTATACACTGTATATATATGTGTGTATGTGTATGCGTGTGTGTGCGCGCGTGAAGTGGGTTGCCAGTCTGACCGGTCCCATGAAATTGCGCTGGGACATTTGATTGTCATAAAGATAGAGAACCTGAAGTCAGCATACTTAGTGGATTCTCACTTGATATCTTAAAAATTCATAAGATAAAATCTATTTTCTATTGGCAATATAAAAGGAATAAAATTCCCAATGGTCACCTTGATCTTGCCCAAATGGGTGTGGGAGTCGGACGGGCAAAGCCAACAGCGCTCGGAATGTTGTTAACCCTTTTAAAAAATCCTGATCTGTCTACACTCTGGACGTTTTATTCGCGACTTAAGCAATGGCCGGGACTCCTAAGACCGTCTCTCCTCTCCTCTCCTCCCCTCTCTTCTCCTCTCCCCACCTCTTCTCCTCTCCTCAACCTCCTCCTGTTCCTCCTCCTTCTTCCCCTGCACCTCCTCAAGGATGCTGCTTCTGCTGCATTCTCGCAATCCCCCCATCCCCCCATCCCCCGGCATACCACAGCATCCTTATACTGGTCCTTATTCGCTGCCTCTTATTGCATCTCTCTCTCTCTCTCTCTCTCTCTCTCAGGTAAGTGAATTATACGTAAATAGTTGTCTGTGCTCGCTTTCGCGGCCCCTTTTTTTTTGTTCCTGTATGTGTATCAAACATTTATGTATGATAGCTACCATCTGCATAAGACCGCTCCAGTTTGCGAAGTAGAAAAGAGACTCAAATTGAGGCCGTTTTCATTAGAATTTCCTCTGCTTAATATGGATCCGTTCATAAAGAGTTGCACCATCATGCTAGCCTGCAGGTTGAACTCCCCAGACAGAAAGCTATTTGACAAGATAAGCATCTTATATGTAAATTGCTATCTGCGAATACGGCTTTGGAAGTATAAGTTTATATAATTATTAGTATTCAAGTAAACTCTGGCACCTTATGTGAGATGAAAGAGAGAACACGACGAAAAGCTATAATGGGGCGTAAGAAAAACTGCATACACGAGCGTTCTGACACGCATGCACGAACGTGTTGTATGTGTTCAGTTTGTTTATTCCATTACGACTGTTTATCGTTTGCATTATGCTTTTCCTTTTACACCCCGCCCCCCCTTTTTTTCCTTTTTTTTTTTTTTCTTTTTATTAATTTGTTGATGTTGCCGGTTCCGGTGAGTGGAGGCAAAGCCGAGATTGACCGATGCAGTCCGTTTCAATTATGGCTGCGCTTCCCTCTGAATGGACCTGCGGAGCGTGAATCCGTTTACATTAATTTTTTTAATCATGTCACTCCGATGTTTATTGAAAACTCATTTGCATTCCAAAACGATTAGAGAAATCTATATAGCCACTTACTGTGTTTGCATTATTCATTAAGGCATTTTACTTGTAATGTAACATCATTATAGTGGTGTTTAAGCAGGATATCCTTAGTTAGCATAGGAATGTGATGAGTATATGAGGATATCAAGGCTCCAAATAGCTTCTTTTTCTTCGTGTTCTTGATTTAATGGTCAAGTTAAACAAAACCACTAATTTATAGACAACCGTGCGCACGCACGCTAAGTTTTTGTTTCGTGCTCAAGTTAAAGTTTTCGTTTTCATTCATAGATGTTGCTCCAGTTACTTTGAAGAACGCACATTGGGTCTATTTATTCAGTTGGTAAAATAATTGGTAACTTCTTTAATATTCTAAAATTATTCTACTATTTTCCAATGAGTACCTTTACATCAGTTCAGTTAAACTATACCAACTTGTGGTGCCATACGCATTTTCTTTATGCATGCAATGAAAGTTGTAACAGTGAAAAAATTATACCATGGGAAGGTCTAGCTGAAATGTTGACGTATCAGTACGCTGTCTGCTTGGCTCAGCTGGATCAGTTGGCACTGAACGGGAATCTCTTGCCACAGGAACAGATCATCTCGGCTTCTACTATTGTCGCTATTTGCAAGGTTACGTTAGGATACGTGAGGACTGAAATGACTTTGGGTCAACATGACTGGCATCCTTGCTGTTAAACCCTGTTTGGTATCTCCCAGTCCCCGTAAGAAAACATTAGTAAAATGATTACTAGAAAGATCAGTTATAGAAGCAGACGGCATTATTGCATCGCTAACAACACAACCACCAACGGCCTTCGATAACAGAAACAGTATTTCACGCTTCCAGAAACCAACTGTATCACAACTACAACAGCCTTAAGATGAAAAAAACAGATACAGAATGGGTTTGAGTGGTCTACTGTAATGTTCCCCCTTCAGTAGTGTCAAGACCTGGCTGTACTCCAAAGTTGCCGGAATCTCAATGAAATTTAATAAAAGCAATAAAAAGGCATTTTTTCTGTTCAGTGTTTTACTCGTAATTTTCATGTGTAAATTATTTTTTTTACCTTTTTTATTTCAAGTTTATGTTTTTATTATTTCTATATTATTTTCATTTGAAGTTTTTTTTTCATAACTCGTATTTTTCATGTATTTTTTTCATTCGTTATTTAAATGTTCACACTGTAACAGAAAACCCGTTTCGTCATTGAATGTGATTTGAGTCCTTTGCTCAATGTAGTATTGCGGACAGCGTTGCTCTTTCATGTTCAAGGAAAAACAGCTCCTGAAAATTTTAGTCAATAACTTTTAATGATATAAATTTGTGAAAACTTTGGTAATCTTATGTTTTAATGTTTCAACGGTCTCTCAAGTTTTTGAAATTTTGTTTTCAATAAACAAGATTATATGAGGTCCCAAAAAGACATTGGAAAAGATGAACAAAGTCCATTGATACATTTTAATGATAGTTATTAGGTGATATTTTTTCTACAATTTCTGATGCATGATAGTATTGTCCAGCTGGTTCAGTACACAAGTAAAACAATCTTAGTAAGAGCATTAAGATAATGACTGATAAGGGGTAATGTGCCCACTATTATTAACAGAAATTTGCAGGAGTTGGCTTTATCCGTTATCAAGCTTTTGTTATAACAAAAGCGAGAGCGTTAAATATTTTTATTACTTTTACAACTCAACTTTGAATAATAGACTAATTAACCCCTAGAATAATTAATTATGTTAACATTAAAAACTGAAATACCAAATCGTAGGCTAGTCAGACTTTATCCCAATTTTAGATAGCAGCGGGGAATTTTATATTTCATTACTGTTTTGCTTGTTTACTAGTAAGTGAACCGGAATCATAGAATTGACATATTTCTTTTCCATAGGTATTCTTTTCTTGTGTCATTTAAGTGGGCTCTGTTTTTCTCCCGAAATCAGCTGTGATCGACAAATCTTATCTTGACGATTTCGACTCGAATCGAACATTCATCGAATATTAGAATGGTTTGGAATGCGTTGTGAAATTAGTTTGGTCGAAAATCCTTTCAGTCTCAAGTACAGTGTGATCAACAATTTGTTTTCATTACTTTATATGATTCAGATTTGTAAATTATTGTTGCATAAAATTCTTCCTTCTTCAACGTGAAACATTTGTCAGTAAGAAGTGTTGTTTTTGCTTTTTTCTCCCAACCTCGGAAAAAAATGGAAAGGTAGGGAAGGTGTGCGTGCCCCGTATTTATGGGTCTGTAAAAGGCATATATGACTGTGTAGATACGACTGGTTTATGGGAAACTGTGTTTACCTAGAGGCCGAAGGGGGATTACCGAATGCCATAAAATGTTTTATACAGAGACGAGCATGTGCGAACCTACCACTGGCGGTCGCCTTACTCTGCGATTTGGGAAGGAAGGTTGGTTGCCCTTGGGGGAGGTTTTGGTTCTGTACACCCGATTTAGTCTACATATTTTTTTTCCGGATCAAAATCCCTTGAAGATTTATGGCATATCTTCCATTTTACAAGGATGAGTCGTAGAATTGTCCGCTAAAACTAGGACGTTTATTTTAATTCATTGTCATTAAATTCTTTATATATATATATATATATATATATATATATATATATATATATATATATATATATATATTATATATATATATATATATATATAGGAGTGGTTGTGGTTATAGGAGGATAGCAAGAGGAGTTAAAAACAGTAAGTAGTTGGAGGAAGAAATGATAGGTTTATAGAAGGAAAAGGCATTTTTGTTGAAGTATAGGAGAGATCATGAATAGGTATGCGAGAGATTAGAAAAAGTAAGAGGATGAGCAACAAATCGCGAAAGTGTAGAGGTGAGTCTGAGCAGGTACTGTAGAGGAAGGAAAATGTTGCATTGGAGGAAGATGATGAGCAATGCTAAAGGAAAGATGCTGTCTGAAGAGGGTGTGATTTTTTGTCGCCGGATCGATTATTTTGAAGAATTGTTGAATGCTGAGAGTACAGGAGTCAGGTTTGAGACGCCACAATAGAAGAGGTTAGTTGTAAATTTAAGAATACCCTTCAACTGATTCTGAAGGTCAAAGGAAGGCACTGAAAGGTTAAAAGGTGTAAAGGCATCAGTAGTTAATTGGATTACAAATGAGATGCTGTTTTGCTATTTAGACTATGTCATTTAGTGTTTAGCCAGAATTTGGAAAGTATGTCTGGTTGATGGAAAGATTCCTAAAGGTTGGATGAAAGGAATGTTCCTTTGTTTCAGGGTCTATAGTGATGCGTCATCATTGTAGTGGGATAACGTTACTTATAATACACTTGGAAAGGTGCATGATAGGAAAGGTGACAGAAACGATTGATAATGGAAGAGTATCAGGTTTTAGATAATAAAAGCGAAGTGTTGTTCAAATTTTTGCCGTGAAACTAAGGTGAAATATTTTGGAAAAAGGTCAAAAAATTGGTATGGAGTAATTGCATAAATAACCAAGACAGATAGACAGATGTATGAAGATTGTGAAACCTGCCATTGAATAACGTATCATTAGTAGCTCTGGTACTCACGAGAGTGATTCTGAATAAATTAATAGCCGACATGTTTGTTAAAAAAAATGAGTAAGCAATGAGGGTGCATTTCAAGGATTGGAGTCTTTATGGTTATTACACTTCATTTTAAGACAATTGGTAGCGTTAAGCTCATTGACTTTTTCCAAAAGAAGTTCATTATTTTGTATGTATGTATGTATGGATGCATATATATATATATATGTATATATATATGTGTGTGTGTGTGTGTGTGCGTGTGTTAAGTGTTTGAGATTACGTTTACACATACATACATGCATAAACGGAAGTACACTTCATTTGCATATTGCAGATTTTTTATTTCATTCTTCTTGTAATGTTAGTAAGGAAAGTTAGATTATATCCACCAATGCTTACTGTTAAACAAACTTACTCATGTAAACAACAGGTTTAAGTTTTTCTGAGTCCTGACAGTATTCGAATCTCATGAGGTGACTTATTTTATTTCAAGGTAAATGATGGAATACCTTTGAGATCCAGTCTTTCCCATCCAAAATGTGTCCTTTTGTTAAAGGCAAAATTATTCATGAAAAACTTTGACTGTTTGGTAAAAGTTTTTCCAATTCCCGATAACTTTTGATGTCTTGAGATATGGATTTCAAATCTGGACGGTAGCTTTGTTTCTTGTACTGGAGTAATTTCCAGATTCAACTCTCTTGCATGCTAGGTTGAGCTTTGGCCACGGACAAGATTCAACGCAGATAACTGTAATCTTTTAGTAATGGGTTGTTTTATAAATCATGGGAACATTTGATGCCTGCAAGGAACGGTTTTCGTATTTGGAAGCTACTTCCCTTTCTGGGAAACCTTTTAAATCCACCCTCCCGTCCTTGCGTTTTTCCTAAGGTCAAGGCCTTAAAAACTTGGCAACTTTTCTAGGGTACATTATTGGTTAAGACTTTTCAAAATTTCAGTATTACATTTATTAATAGACTGATGTCAGCCAAACTTGGTACACTTACGCGTTTAAGGCAGAACTGTCTCCTTGTAATGGTAATGAGTTCAGGGGTGGGGCAAGGTCAAGGAGCAGGAATTGATCACATTTTTTCAGAAGTCAAGGTCTCAAACACCAAAATTATTCCCATATTTATGCCTCTTACTGGTATATTTATTAGTAATAACTGAAAGCATCAAGGGCAACTGTAGCTACTCGTTTACAAATGCAATTTGTATCGGTATGTGAACGTATATTGTTTGGCAATTACAAACTCTTGTTTAATCATTAATTAAGGCATCGATGAATACCGAGATATAAAACAGTCTGTGTAAGATTTGTTCTATTTGTTATTGGCGCCACATGAAGTAGTATATACATGTACGTACAAGACACCCATTTCTCATATTCACGTTATTGCTTTAAGTCTGTGATATAATGAACTGGCCAAGTTGTAACTTGATATTCGTCAGACAGTAGCCTTGACGTCCAATTTGACTGCATACTATTGTATGTTGAACGAGTTTATTTTAACTGTCTCTGCATATTTGACACGTTTCCCCCGTCACTTTTTTTCTTCTTTTTTAAGATTAGATAGTGTAGCTTAAAAACCCTCCTCCCTCCCCGCCGATTATGATGTCTTTTGACACTTGTTATCACCGGTGTTTATACTTTTATAATCAAAGCTAGAAATGAAGAAGTTAAGTGCGCAGTAAATGCTTATCTTATCTGGTGTAAATCTAAAAGAACTCATTCATTGATTTGCAAATGAGCATTCGGCTCAGGATATCAACGTCTGGCTATTTATATTTACATTCATTAGGTATCCGGTAGTTAGTGCAGTGTAATAAGTTTATTATGCTGAATTTAATGCATGACGTACACATAAATACGTCAAGAATCTTTGCTAAACAAAGAATTCAAAAGGAAATTGGTAAAGTGTAAATGTAAAATAGTTTTCATTCATACTAATTATATCCGGGTTAGTGAATATCTATGATTGAACAACACATTATATATAAACATATATATGTGTGTATGTGATACATATATACATACAAGTGTATGCGTGTGTATCACTTTAATAAGGTAACAGAATGTTAATTAATGCATCAAATATTCTCATCATCACCAAGTGTCGGGAATTAGACATCGTTTCCGAGCCTTATCTTTTCAGCAGATCTGTATCTCGTGCTGGTTTCTTACCCCAACAGGAAGTTGTCTGTCAAGATCTTTTATCGCCGTCATTTATCACATTTTATAAGCAGGGGCATTGTTTGGGATTACGCTACCAGTGTTAAGATAATACCTTGACAGATACACTCATTTGTAAGTTCACGTTAGTGGAACCTCGGGTTAAGTAGCCTGCGAGTATTAGTAGTATAAGAAATAAGAGATATTGTTCTATATGCTAGTGCTATAGTAAAATAACTGATATTAGTTTCAAGCTTATTTTTAGACGTTAATAACGGCAGTAATAAAATCTGTTGCCGACCTTGGGATGTTATCAGGTTTTGTGTTCCCATGATCAGGATATTTATTGATGCTCTACTGAAATACACCGAAATTGCATACAAATTTTGTTGTGCAGTATGTAAATTCGGCACTTTACTTACGGTTATTTTCCAATTGCTGAAGAGTAAACGAAGTTTGAATACTTTATTCCGAAGTGAGTCTCGTCTGGCGGTTTGAAAGTAATTTTTGCGCCAGACTTTAACATTTTCTTATCTTGCTGGCGAAACTTCTTCAAGTAAAAAAAGCTATTTCTGATATTGTGTCTGTGAATTTTCCGATATGGGCAATTTTAATTTCACTGAAATTTAAGGTGATTCTTAAGGTTTCAATATCTGTTCAAAATACATTTATACATCGGAGTAAAATGTTTGACAAATGATCCATATTCTTGACAAAAACCTGTGTCCTCTGAGATGAATAAACGATACTTCGTTATCTGATCCATCCTTTTGCAGGTGAATCAGCAATGGAGGATTTATGCAGACTTATTTTATTGTTTTGAGTGAAATGAGGTTTGATATGAAATGATTTTATATGAAGCCGCACAGTTTTAAGCATTTCAGAGTAAAAATATTTTCATGCTTGGAAAGATGCCAGAACAATAGGCAATAACCCTCTTGTCTATGTAATTCTCAGTTAAAGTAAGGTGTTATAGTGCAAAAATAACTAATAACTCTTATTAATAATTCCAGTGATTATTTAGCTCTTGAGATGCACAATTTTTATTACATCTGTCTGGATCTGAAGTTTTTCGTTTTGTCTTTCTCTCCATTCTCCTCTACTTTTCCAGTTATATTTCATGTCACTGCAAATTTAATCTCTCTCTCCTCTCTCTCTCTCTCTCTGCGTATGGTCGTGTTTTGATTAGGAACGTTTCTAATTTGTATAATTGGATTTTATATGCGGAGACCGGTAGGGGCAAAAACGTCGATTGCGTTTGAACTTTTTTTTTCTTCCATTTATGTTTTTAAGCTGACAGTTATTTAGCAGTCACTTTGCAGAAATTCCTAATATCTTTACATTTAGAGGTGGCACATATTTTAAAAGACAGAATATTGCAAAAAGATTGGCAGGTGTGGTATTATCACAGCTGTTTTATCATTTAATAGTAATGAAAGAAGAAAAATTAAGTATATTTGTTTAGCAACTGAAGATGAATATTTTTTTTTAGCTTAGATTTGAGCGCAATCGTGAATATTGAATGACACAGAAAGACGGTAAATATATATGTAAGTATAGCGGTGAAATAGATAAGAACGTAAAAACCACACTGACACTTACAAATGTAAAACCAGATTATCATACCGTAAAAATATTTCTTGTCGGATTTGTTAATACGAAGAGTTATGCTCTCGCTTTGTACCAGAAACCATTAATATTTTTGGTATATTCTCCTTAGAAATGAATTAAAAGTCGATTTAAATTAAACCAACACCCACCCCCCCCACCGCCCTTTATCACAATAGACTTTTCAGTAATATTCTCTCTCTCTCTCTCTCTCTCTCTCTCTCTCTCTCTCCTCTCTCTCTCTCTCGTCTCTCTCTCTCTCTCTCAGTCAGTAGGCACGTGATGGCCAAACTGTAAACTGTTGACTTGGTGATGTTCCCTTTTATTTTTGTCTTACTCGAGAAGTAGACTCATTCTTGAGGATGATATTCCTTAGAAAATATAATATAATCGTAACATAAAGGTCTTAAAGATATTACATATTGAATGCCGAAAAAGATAGGGAAGACATCGCCTTAAAGACATGTTAGGATTGAGGTGTTATGGGTGTCATGTTATCACTGTACGTGTCCGTTATTACTGGCTGAAGTTCAAGGTTATAAAAGACGGAAAAAAAAAACATTATTTTGTATGAGTTTAGATTTAATGCTTATGTCTTATGTCAGGTTATGGTTTGTTGTTTTTTAGTTCTTATTTAATCATGGAGAAACGCTTACGCATGGCAAAGGCAGAGTCAGCTATGATTTTCTGTGAGGTTAATCGGCTTACTGTCGCCCAGGAAGATGATTAATTTTTTTCTACGTCGTGTGTAAAGGTGGAGGTCACGTTGTAAAAATGTTTGCTTAGTAAGATCAGTTTACACGTAGACATTGAACTATTACCTATATTTATATGCATACATTTATACACAATCAGTCTTTCATTCCTAATGTATTTAAGTTGTAATTTTCTAAGATTGTAATTTGTAATTTTTCCGTTTTCTGAAATACAGAAGAAGAAACCATTAATATCACTCTCCAATTTCCAATTACCAGTTATCACGATCGATTGTCTTAGAAACTCTCTCTCTCTCTCTCTCTCTCTCTCTCTCTCTCTCTCTCTCTCTCTCTCTCTCTCTCTTATTGCTATTATTGCCACGTGTAACGCTAATATAGAAATGTTCTTTTGAACTATTTGTTTTATACAAGATGCATATAATTCTTAATGACGATTATTCGTAAGGATATTCGGTATTCTCATAACACTTTCATGTAAGATTTTTTTTATTCACCGCTGAAACTGGCAGATATACAGTTAGCTAGATAACTACTCGTAGCTATAAAAATATTGTTCAAATTAGGGTTAAGCCTCATTGTCAGTTGTACATAGCAAGTGTTAGGAATCTCTGCCTCTTTACGACAGGTGTTCCGTGCAGGTGCGGGAACAGACCAACACACATAACAAGTGTTAAAATTGGTTGATCCATTTTCCTCCATTTTTATTGTTTTGTCTGTGTATCATGTTCTCCTACAAAATGCTGATGAAGGAATAAGTTACATCGTTTACTCTTGGTGTATATATCCATCTCGTTAGACACACCTTTCTTTTGCATAAATATATTTTTATATAATTGAAGTTTTAGATTTTATATTCAGATCATAAGTGTCGTGGTTATGATGATCGACCCATCATAATTGCAAAATAAGTATGGGGCTAGCAACTGCATCCCTGAAGAGTGACTGTGAACCAGAAACTAATATTTACTAGAGCGACTTGCTTTCAAAGAAATAAATATAAAGATGAATTAATAGGTCAGGAGGTTTTGATGTGGTTTGGTCATGTTGAAAGAATGGAGAAGAGTATATTGGTATATTTGTAATTCGATAACGTTTGTTTTATAGGAAGGGAGGAAGACCTAGAAAACACTGGATAGATAGCATGGAAGTGCAGTAGGAAATGAAGAACCTTAAGTATCCAGGAAGTACAAGATAGCTTCCATGGTAGAGAATAGAGTTGAATTATGTACCGTGTGGAGGGTCCTTGACGTATTGCTAATGAACCCTTTCGCAAGATGTAAGAAGTGGCTACATTTGTGAAGTTTGGTGGAATTCTTCAGCATTTTTATGGAGTTGCAGTGTGAATCTAGTAGTGACCATTGTGAGGTTTATTCAAGAGTCGTCATCTGTTCAGTGAACAGTTCCTCATATATATATATATTATATATAATAATAATATATATATTAAATATATATATATCTATATATATATATATATATATATATATATATTAGTATATAAATAAGATTTAAATCATTTTTACGGCAGCGTTGTAATAACGCAAGTGTAATACATATGTGGTCATTGCTTCAGAGCGTATGATTTTATTTAAGATAGCCCTTGATTGAAGGGCAGGGTACGATAAAAGGCTGGGACTTGGTACGCCAGTGCCGGAGGTGTTATAACGCACAAGGTTATAGGGCATATAATATATACTTTGGCATCTTCAAGATTCCCACGTATACATACATACATACATGCATACATATAGCACGTAAGGGTCGGGGAAGAAAAGAATGGAATGTTGATCAACACTTTTCCTTGCATGAAAAAGCTACGTTTGATAAAAGCTGATATCAGACCAAGAAAATGATACCATGTTATTTTGATAGAGAATTACAGATCATAATATCCTCTAGCGAAATGAAAATGAGATGGAGGTCCCGCGCCGAGACAGCTAATCTGAATGTAGGTGTCGAACATTATTATTGATTCGTCTTTATTTATGTTGGGCGTCGCCTCTCAACATTTTCCTTCTCCTCTTCCCCTGGTTAATTTGGTCCCGTCGGGATACTCTCTCTCTCTCTCTCTCTCTCTCTCTCTCTCTCTCTCTCTCTCTCTGAGAAATATGCTTCATGAGGATGAAAGCGAAATGATTTTCTACTGTTGTTTTGTAAATACGTCTTGCATTGTATCACTATCCAATTTATGAGAGCCACATGACTTACCATATATTTTCATCCGATTTTAAATGAAATTTTTTATTTGTTTGTGTTCTGAGAAATGTTCTTCACGAGAATAAAAGCAAGCTATTCTTTTCATTCTTTTAGTGATTACGAAATACGCAGTGTATATACCAGTTTGTGATGTCCACATAACTGATTATATATTTTCAACCACCTTAAATTTAAATCACATTTTATTTACCCATTTACTCTGTAGTCTCACAGCATCTTCCTGTTTCTTTTCGAAATTTAGCCATAGAGTTTAGAGACATGAGCACGTGTGAAGTAAGCTTCTTAGAGGAGTGTGCTTCGTGACTCCCTGTCCATCTGCAACATTAGTCCTGTATCAGCATTCAGACCTCAGGGTTAACTCTTCAGCCTCTGAATGAAGAGGTTGTATTTGTTCGTGTCTGTGCCTCATGGAAACAGTACTACCTTTGACTGTCATCATCATCATTATTATTATTATTATTATTATTATTATTATTATTATTATTATTATTATTATTATGCTGATTGGTTGAGGTTGTAATGTTGCAGAAATGAATCAGATACCTGGCAAGTGTTGACCACAAATGAAAGTTATTAAATTTTTCGGGACCACAACAATCTCAAAGTTGCATTTTGGTTTAATCAGATATATAGATATACACATCCATATACACACACACACACATATACATATATATATATATATATATATATATATATCATATATATATACATATACATACATACATACATAATAGATAGGGAACGGGGAGACGTTTATGAGTGTTTCGTTATAATGATTTTGATTTAATCTTTTCCTAGCTAACATTGTTAATGATGAAAGCGTTTATGTACTGCATTTAGTGCATGCATATTTTTTATGACGGTCATTTGTTTTTGGTTGAGTGTTAGTTGGTCTCTGTTTTATATGTATATAATATTATATAAGTCATATCACATTTCCGTGATTCATATACATATATCGAGCTACAATGTCCTCTAATATCTAATTCGCTTTACCTCGGAATTAATATATTTTCATATATGCTTAACCGAAGGGGAATTTTTCTCGATAATAGATTTTGCCTGGACCAGGGCGCGAACCTATGGATCCTTTCAAACCCAGGAACGTCAGTGAAGCTCTCGCGGTGGTGTAGTAGGTAACGCTTCACTGACGTTCCTGGATTTGAAAGGATCCATAGGTTCGCGCCCTGGTCCAGCAAATCTATTATCGAGAAAAAATTCCCCTTCGTTAAGCATATATGAAAATATATTAATTCCGAGTAGAGCGAATTAGATATTAGAGGACATTGTAGCTCGATTTATGTATATATATAATCTATATATATATATATATATATATATATATATATATATATATATATATATATATATATATATATATTGATATTTTGATATATTGCGTTTCATCGGTGTCATAATTTTTTTTCGGGGAGAGAGAGAGAGAAAGAGAGGACGGTGGAGTTTTCAGTAATATTACATGTTGAACGGTTAATAGAGAACCCCATGAATCTTGTTCCTCAGCCTTTTGACTTACGAGTATTCTCGCAAATCTGCTTTGTCGAACGTGCAACAGAGAAATGATATAGAGAGCTCTTTAAACTCTTGTCTATCGAATTGATATCCGAGTGATGTTTTCGCTTAGTAAGCAAACGACGAGTCATCGTTATTGTAGAGCCAAAAAATGAATATTTTTTTCCAGGTTGCAATTATTTTTTTTTAATGAATTCTATGATCACTGCATTTCAAAGAACTGGTCCTGACGTCACTGAAAAGAATTTATATAAAAGTATATGAAATTGTGATTTTCTTGTCTGTCAGTGGAAAGTGAAATGAATGGACGAAAATTATCTCCAAAAGATTGAAAAACTGAAGTCAGTCCCACATTTCCACGTCGCTGGAATTGACTCATTCTTACTTCAAACTTCAGCATGAATGAGACTCTCAAATATTTGCGTGTTTGTGTGCAGTGGACCATCAAATAAGCTGCATCTTGTGACTGCGTCCATTTTCTGTTTTTAAGCGATTCGTTCTTATAACTTCGGGTGTTTCTTGCTCTTCTTTTGCTTTTATCTGTGATTTTTTCCCCTTTCGACGTTGACGATGTTTTTACTGGAATCATGAACATGGTAGTCTCAGGGCCCCTTATGTCCACCCTTCCATCATGTTGAGTGAAGCAAGAATCCGCTTGGTAACTGCTCTGTTACGTCTGTTTCTTGTATTTCTTGTTTTTGTGAGAGCCACGTGCGGAGGAGCTTAATTTTAACCGTTGCTGAATTACGTTCCTGTTCATAATGTTATTCCCATGTATTTTTCTGCAGAATCGCAACACTGATAGTTTAGGTGTATATATAAATTTTATTCTGTCATATCCACATCCGTATGAGTGTGCGTGTTTGTTTGTTCCATGGACCTTTCCATGAAACAGAATCACAGTCTTGTTAAGGAACGATGACAAATTAAACGACAGACGTTATTGTCGTAATTATTTAATTGCTATCTTGAGGAAAAGAAGGACCGAAAAGTATTAGGAGAAAGGTGAACAGATGATGTTGCGGAAACATGATACCTTCAGGTGAGCAGATAATAAAATAGCATTCTCTGCCATTGCATATGAACCGAGGTACAGTCTGCTCATAAGATTTTGGAGAGGGCCAGTCAATCAATCACTCTTCTTAATGGTGCACGAACATTTGTACACACGTGCGCTTTGGGAAGATACCTATGTAGGTTGAAGAAGCTGCAGTGAACCACACTAACTGTGGCTCTCTAAACTCTCTTTTGCCGTTCTATTGTGCTCTATATTGAATTCACTGTTCTAAAGAATCAGATACTTATTAGTGAATCGTGAAATTGCTTTGTCTGTCCGATTTCAGTTGTACCTGTCCGCCCCCAGATCTTACAAACTACTGAGGCTAGAGGGCTGCAAATTGCTATGTTGATCATCCGGCCCCCAATCATCAAACTTACCAAATTGCGTTCTCTAACGTCAGTAGTTTTTATTTTATTTAAGGTTAAAGTTAGCCATGATCGTGCATTTGGCAACGCTATAGGACAGGCCACTACCGGGCCGTGGCTGAAAGTTTCATGGGGCGCGGCAGTATTATGCTGAGACCACCGAAAGATAGATCAATTTCCGGGGTCGATTGCGCTGAAGAAACTTCTGCGCATTTTTGACTTCTTTATGGTTAATGGCAGTTCCATAACTCATCACTGACTGGAAGGCGCAGGATTGATTGAACGATGAACTGACACTGCAGTTCTAACGATTGTGTCCTGGACGCCAGCTGGAATGCTAAGGAAAGTTCAAGACGTCAAGGTTGCATAGCAACTGAACGTAGGAAGAGAAGGGAAGTTCACTTGAAGGAAAATCGTGGCTATATAACCCAGAGGAATGGTTTGTGGGAAAGAGATATTTGAATTAAAAAGAAAATGTGTAAGTTAGGACAAGTCATTAGAAAAACGGAATACTCCTATACCCTTAACAGCGAATAAAGTACTTAATGGTTTAATTTTTAGCTGATGAAAAAATTCGCCCCGAAGCTATGTGTGTATATTGGAAGAGTTTTATGTCAGCATATATTGGGAGATCTTCTAAAATAACTTTAAAGAGTGCAATCAGGTTTTAGTGGGACTTTTAGCGTTATCAAAGAATGCCGTTATTTTCTTTCACAGCTACACATTCCGCAAATTATTTGAACCCTAGTTACTATATCTACGGAAGCTTTGGAGTTCCTGAATGAACGTAACTCATTTTATCTTTAATGTGCATTCGATGTCATAAATCAAGCCATTAAAAGATTTAGCTAACCTTCAGACCTGTAATACGTCGACACTATATCGCAGCATATTCGAGCCTTATATTGATATAGTTTAATTGACCATTCAATATTATTCTGGTAATCCGTTTTAATGGCTTACATTACTGAATGATATTAGTTGAAAAAAAAAACACCAGATTTAGAACGAAGTTATCAGTAGCATAAGAATAAGATAAATTATCCAGCTCAATAAGACGCGAGATGGCGAGACTAGAACCTTGATCCCCAGAAAAGATGGTAAGGGTTAAATAAACACTGGGTTGTGGAGATGTTTTTCTTTCCATGTTTTCACGCGGGATAAGTCCTAATAGAATTATGATTTAGGAAATTTCATCAAAGTACTCAGTTGCATCCTTGCTCTTGGCTTAAATATTCAAAATGTTACATGGAAAGGGTATTGTAGCCTACTATAAGAACACTGCGCACTTTTGTAAGGTCAGATATATAAGTGATGAGGACAAATCTGCGCATAGTTGGAAAAGTTTGGAAGCTGCAAATGACGATGGGGTCAAAGGATAAAGAGATGAACACTCTAGCCTTTTTGTGCATGTATCTGCGTGTGCAGCTAGCTAAAATGAATACTTTCGAAATACTGCGAACTTGCAAACGACGTTGAATGACAATTTTTGGTCATTAATCCCTTGCGTAAATTTCGTCGGCATCTTCAGTTTATTCAGTTTGTTCAGGTTTTTAAGAAATTGCTTGATAAGATATGCTTCTTTCAACATTTTAGTTTGACGTACCATTTCTGAGAGCATCAAAATTTTGACTCTGGCATGTATGATTTTTTTTATATCTGACCAAACATAAGGGGAGTAAGAGCTTTAAGTAAAAAAAAATTATAAATAGATTGCTTACAAATGAGGTTATTGCTGAATTCGCCGTTTTATAAATTGTAAGGCGACGTGCTTTGACGCGTATGTGATCATAGATTCATATGTTAATTACATCAGTTCCCTTGTAAGATAGACCTTACAGAGCGATTACACGGGAAGCTTCTTGATCCCATTAATGGATTCAAGAGACGCTCTTCTTATCTACTTATGCAAATGAGGCTAACTCGGCAGTGATATGAAGTTTTGTCGTGCTGTTTGACTTCGAAATTTACCGTTTCACATGCAGGTAAAAGCAACCTGGTCAAATGTGCAAAGATTAATTTATCCACTAAAAAAAAAATGTTATTTGAAACAGAAAATCATGGTGAAAATTTGTACAAGATTTTGGTTTTATAATCTCATTAGCAAGTGCTTTCGTGTTTGTTCGGTGATTGGTGAACGTCCCCTGTTTTCGAGGCTCGGAAATCTCAATCAGGTTGGCGGAAGGCTGGTCACAAGGTGCTCTAGAGACTTTGGCTGCTCAGTCAGGACTGACATATCGTCCAGTTGCCGACGACGGGGTCAGTGCAGTAACCGCGGACTAGCACTTGCTAACCAGGAAACCTCCCAAGCATAAGAAGCGCATTTACTGCTTTGGCTAAGCTTTGTAGGACCGTCCAATGAGAAGCGCAAAGAAATAAAATTTTTAAGTCGTCGCGGCAAAGTGACAACCAATGTCATGATAGAGAGAAATTCCTCTCTATTGTCGCTCTGTAAAAAAAAAAAAAAAAAAAAAAAAAAAAAAATCAAGACTTAAAGCTACTTGATATTCGATAAACTCGTTCTCATTACCCCTCTCATCCCCCAGCCCCTCCCTGGCACCTTCGTCCGCCCTCCCGAGCGCCCTTTTGGAATACAAAAACAGACATCCAAGAAATTCAGATGCTGCTTTTGGGGTTACTTTAGTCTAAGGCCGCGACGATAAACCCCGATTCTGAAGTTGTCTGGTCTGATGTGCAAACCTCGCGATGCTGGAAAGCGCTTCCTCTCTCCCTCCCTCCCTCCCTCCCTCCAAGGTAAAGAGAGGCCTCTCTTTACCTTCTCTCCCTCCATCTGTATCGTGGAATCAGTGTATGTTTACGAATGTTTTCCTTTTGAGTGGTTCCTTAACAGCTCTTCATTTCTTGGTTATTGTATGTCATTAATCATCGTCTTGTATCGTTCTTCCAGGGTGAAGTCATCGAGTCGAAAGAAGTTTACTAGTTGTCTGCTAGATCATTGTGACGATAATGAAGCATCTTTGTCATTGTAAGATGGAAGGTCTATAAAATACTGCATAATAATGTAAATGAAATACATTGTATAAACGATTACCGGGTTTTGATGCATGCTTGATTTGAAACTTTATGTGCCTGTTATTATAAATAAAATGTTACCTGGCGGTTGTTCTTTCTGCCAGAAGGTGGATTCCTCTTTTCTTTCCTTTTCATATTAAAAAAAAAGTCTCAGTTGATCTTATGGACGGCAGGACCCTTAGTCCTTTAAATCAAGGTGTAGCACCCAGCAAGATAGCACATCTCACATGAGCTCATTGCTACGGTATAGCCTGGTTTAGCAAAATACTTTTTCCGTTACAGCGAATCGCTAAATTAATTGTTTTTGAAAATTTGAAACTATTTCTTTAAGACAGTTTTCGCTTTGCTTGTCTGACCTCTACGTTAAGGGGACGGGTAGCGAGATTACGGAAATTGATTTCTCTCTCTCTCTCTCTCTCTCTCTCTCTCTCTCTCTCTCTCTCTCTCTCTCTCTCTCTCTCTCCAGTAAGTTCTTAATATTTATTATATTTTGTAATAATATTATATTCTTATTTTGTTATGCCCCATTCTTTTTCAGTTTATTACACCAGCAACTGAAATTTGTGTTAATTTCATGGTTGAATACATATATGAGGTTTAATTGTTGATTTTAATATTTTTGATTAAGAGTCTGGCAGTTGTTTTCAGTGCTTTATGGACATATGTTTACATGCTTTAAATGTATATACATTTCCTTATTTTAAATATGTATTTGTTTTTAGGAAGAACTTATGCTGTATGGCATATAACTTTCTTAACAGAATTAAAGAAGCTCTTTGCAAGTAAGAATATAATGAAGGAGATTTTCATGATGTCATCTACTTGAAGAGGTATTTCTTATTACGTAACTGTCGCCTCTTGATTGATGGGGCTTCATATCGGTCAAGAGCGTGGACGTATCTTTTCGAAGACAATGTTTTCCAGTGTCTATATAGTTAGACTTTACCTGAGATCTGAGGAGGAGCGGTCGTTGTTTTCTCCTCCGAACGGTGTCTTTAGAGGAGAAAATATTGCCAATACTATTTATATTTGTTCGGTCTGCGGTATTTTTACGGTAACAGTCGACGGTGAAATTATTTTTTTATGACTGTATTTCTGTTTGACAATAGCATTCAGCCAAGGGCGGCGTCACATCTGGTCGGTTTCTCTCCTCGTTTAACTTTTACTACCAAATTTTGAGCAGAGTTGCCAACACTGTCGGCAAAATTACTCCCATTTTTGCTGCGATTTTGACTAATTCGATGCAGAATTTGGTGTCAGACAGTGAAGATGCCGGTAAACTTGCACAGGTGAAACACAGTTTAGATTATGCTGTGAAGTCAGTGGCTGTACCTTATATTAGCGAAAATGCGACAAGTTAACTGGCGCGACTCTGTTTCTTTCAGTCAAATGTTATTTATAGAACGAATGTTATGCTTCCTTGTTTCTAAAGTTCTTTTTCTTTTTATAACGCACATACCTGTAAGCTGGCGAGTTTTTTCCATCAAAGTTTTTTCGTCGTTTATGCCTGTCTGGAGCAAATTTTTCACAATTTTTACCGCTTGTCAATGACAGCTTGACCAGTTTCAACCAAACTAGGCTTAAAGCGTCTTTAGGTTATGAGGGTAGCGTAATCATTTAAAGAGGGAAAAATTCGGTAATACGGTAGTAAGATGGTTTCGTTTGAAAAATGTTTCAGAACAAAATTTAGGTGAAGTGTTCCATGAGGTGAGTAGATTGAGTGTATTTATTTATTTATTTATTATTATTGTTATTTATTACTATTTTTTTGGGTCTGTCCTAATCCACATTGTAAGGATTGCATCTGGGGACATCAGGATGGAGTTTAGAATAGAAAAATGTGCCTTATTAGTCAACATACAAAAGGCCAAAGTAACAAGGACTGAAGGGATAAAGCTACCAGATGGGAGCAACATCAAACTCATAGATGAGACAGGATGCAAATACCTGGGAATAATGGTAGGAGGGGATATAAAACACCATGAGATGAAAGTCACGATCAGGAAAGGATATCTGCAGAGACTCAAGGCGATACGCAAGTCAAAACTCAACGCCGGAAATATGATGAAAACCATTTATTATTATTATTATTATTATAGTAGTAGTAGTAGTAGTATTAGTAGTAGTAGTAGTAGTAGCAGTAGTAGTAGTAGACAAGGTAATTTCTTTAGCCCTTGCCGGACTAGCACAAAAGTTAGGTCTATTACTGATAGATTAATTTAGTAAATTACAACTTTGAAAATGTTATAACTTTGTAAATTGAATATATCGGGGAATCTGATAAAATCATTTAGCTCATTTATCTCCAAACCTTGAATTCGCCACTCACACACAGAAGTTCAAATTTTAGCGTAACACTACTGCCTGTACATATAAGGATCAGATTAAATATCCATGGTCAGTCTAGAGTGACCAATTCTAAGACGAGTCCAAATTACTTGTGCGTGTCTTTGCCTTGAAATATATTAAAAAACAGTGGCTGGCTGACTATGGTGGATTGCGAATGTTGTCCAGAGGTTTGCTTAGGAATAAATTTAGGAACGATCTTAAGTTTCACGATACATTTGCCAGATCAATTCGTTATACGACTGCTAATTTCTGCCGTCGCCAAGTACAAAACAAATCACAGCAGTTTTGGTTTCAGTCATAAAACCAAGGTACAGAAATCGAACGTTTATAACATCATCATACAAACACACATACACATGCATTGATCACTGAAGACTATTTTCCTCTATCTTTTTTATGTATAAAGCCTTTTGAGACTCATAAATAACGTTGTTAACAACTACAAAAGATCAATTAATCTTAAAAGATCTGAAAATTTGTCCCTTAGGAGGAAATTCGTCTCTGTCACAATATTCTTCCTGAATGCTGTTCAAGTGACGTGTTCATGTATAAGGCCCCTGCCCTTCATCCTAAGGGACGAATTTTCAGATCTTTTTGGATTAATTGATCTTTTGTAGTTGTTAACAACGTTATTTATGTGTCTCAAAAGGCTTTATACATAAAAAAGATAGAAGAAAATAGTCTTAAGTGATCAAGTCATTAGTATAGAGAACGTTGTTGGCTTGACACTTTCCTCCTCATAACCCGATGGATTCTTTGTGGAGCTTCCTTCATCATTATCATGAACATGATCATTTATTTGTCTTTCTCCTGTTGACTTTATTGTAGTCATAGATATGAATTTATGAATTTTAGCGTCTGCTACTTGTCTGGATACAAGGACGATGAAAGGATTACTTCTTTCGCGATTTTATGTACCCAACTAGTCAGATTTCGTACTGCTTTGTGTTCAGTCATCATCAGTTTTTCAATTAGTTATCCACTCTACCTCCCCCTCCCCCTCCAAAAAAAAACACACACACACACACGCACATGTTATTTACGTATTTAAAATCTCTTTCACTACTTTTGTCCGTTTCAGTAAACTTAAATATTTAATTCGGAAAGATTGTAATCCATGTCAGTACAAAAATAAGTAACATACATATATATATATATATATATATATATATATATATTATATATATATATAGTATGTGTGTGTTTATATATATATATATATATATATATATATATATATATATATATATATATATATATGGGTGTGTGCATGCATCTGCACGTGTGTGTTTGTATGATGATGTTATAAACGTTCGTTTTCTGTACCTTGTTTTTATAACTGAAACCAAAACTGATGTGATTTGTTTTGTATTTGGCGACGGCAGAAATTAGCAGTCGTATAACGAATTGATCTGGTAAATGTATCGTGAAACATAATAGTCACTATGTACAGAATAAATCTAAGGAATTTACTGTGTTGTAGCCATCTGTACACTACGAACTCTGTTTTGTGCGATATCACTGCATTGCTTGGCCCAAGAATTTTTGAGTAGTGTCCCAGCGACTATGAAACTAAGAGGTGCTGGAATGTTCGTTTTTATGACTACGTTAAAGCCTCTTTTATATCGCTGTTGTATTTTAATTCCTCGTCTAGAGTTAAAAAAAACGTTGTTATGGAATGTGAATGAATCGGTAGTTTTAGTCGAAATGTCATGAAGAAGCGGAACGCCCTTGGTATCAGTGTGGAAATACCAGGTTATGAGTCTGTAATATTATTGGCATTTGCACAGAATTCTGACTTTTATTGGCGCTGATGAAAATGCCCTAACGAATGAGGTTTACTGTTCACTGGAGATAAATGTCTGCTCGTTTTTCTTCCATAACGAAATATTTCTTCACTGTCGTCGTGAGTATCAGAATTCTTAACGTAATAGGATAATCTCTTTTGTACATTTCATCACGATATATTTTATCACGTATTTTCCAACCAAATGATTTTCCAGATCAGTGGAAATTGAGTATAAAAAAGTAATATATGTTTACATAGTAATAATCGCAAGTCATTATTCTCCATCCTTGATTGCTCTTTTTGGTTGCAGAATAAATGATATTTAGACAGTTAAGTACTGTACCTTGAACTTTGACATTTGCTTCCTGATAGCGATTATAATTATAAAAATCCTTGAGTAATTCTTATTCCTCTCATAGATCCTCTTTGAGATTTGTGTCAGTCCATACTTATATTGATTTTGATGCTTTTTGCCGATTCAATCATAACACTCGTAAGTTGTTGTAAGGTAAGGATGTCATCTTAGCAGTTTTCAATCTGTGTGTGTCAGGAGCCAACGCAGAATCAGAGAAATTTATTTCTGGTGATAGAAATTCATTTCTCGACATAGTGGGGTTCGGATCCTACAATAAGCTGTAGGTCCCGTTGCTAGGTGACCAATTGGTTCCTAGCCACGTAAAAATATCTAATCCTTCGGTCCAGCCCTAGGAGAGCTGTTAATCAGCTCAGTGGTCTGGTAAAACCAAGATATACTTATTTGTGTGTCAGGTGTGTTGCCCAGTATAATGTTCTGGGAAGACGCTATTGAGGACGTTATTATTGTTAAACTGAAAGTGTTTTTTATTGTATTAACGGAGATTTCTGGAACGTTAAAAATAAATTTTGGCATTTCAGCTTGAGAGGAATTCTAGTAAACTTTAGCAAACATTTTTCAAAACTTTTAATTTGAAATGCGGAATTGTTGATCCAAGCTTATTTTTCATAGCACTTTGCTAATTGTTTATTACAGTCAGAAAGCTAGATAATGTTTGCAGTGCCGTACCGGATGAGATCTTATTGGTAGTATTGCAGACATTGATGAAGGGATATGTAATATCTATATGAAAACACAATTTTTTTCGTATGTACATGAAGGTTATACATTTCATAAACTTTTATTTTTTATTATTTAGTTGTATATTATTGCTCAAGTTAGATTTTTACGAGATTTCTATTCTAATAAGTCACTGATTTTCTGTGATCTTAATGATTTGTTAGACTTCTGGAAATTGGAGCATTTTAACTAATATTCACATTGGTTGTTTCAACACTAAATTTCTATCAGAATCGTAACAGTTCTGTGATTTACTTGTTACCTTATTTACTATGACGGGAACCATTCCCTCAGGGAATATCCACTAATTTTCTGTTATTAGAAGCTGTAGCTTCCGATGTCTGTGATTCTAGCTACAGTATTGCTGTAGCATAAAGACGCATTTAGTTTCTTGACTAGAGCTCTGACAAGAACGTTAGGTTATTCCGGTGTCCCACTTTGGGATATTTGGGCAATACACAAGGATCTCGTGTTGAAGGTGAAATAACAAGCGCCTCACTAAATTTCTGGGATGTCATAATTACGGCATAAAGACCGTTAGCAAATTTCTGGGTGGTTCTTATCTGATTCTTTTGTTATCCAGCTCAGTTCGATGTCTGGATTGCATCTTTATCCTTAGCGGAATGCTGGTAGTAATTAAACTCACAAAGGAGTACAGGAATTTACTGCAATATCGTATACTCCGCTAAAAAGGATTTACTGGTTTTTATGCCCTTCTTGTAAAAGATTGTGTTTATTGGTGTGTGTTTTTTTTTTTTTCATTTGGAAAAGGGCCCTAATAATCATGTAGAAATTTAGCATAGTTGCTATTTAAGTAAATAGTTATCCATTGCATCTGAGAATGTTTAGAACTGGGATGGCTATCAAGACTTTATATAGGCTTAGAGAAAATGTAAAAAATTTAAGATGCCTTACATCTTTGTTTTACTTACTGGGAGCGGTATAAATACTATCTAATTGCCTCGTTCATTTGACTTAATTAAATAGTGGGGTGCAGGGTAGTATCAACTTTATGTTGGAGCAGGTGATGACTCCTTATATAACACATTATTATCATAGAGTAATGGGAGCGATTTTTAATTGATGGCAAGCTATGATGGTTTATGAGGGTTTTTGATGATTGACTGGTCGCTACTATACCATAGCAGAGCATGTAAGAAGTGGGTTAATTTTCTGTTTAATCTGCTTCGAAGGATGATGATAAAGGGACTGCCGGCTGCTGGAAGAAGGGTCCAAAGATAATGATTCTCATGATGAAGGGTGATGCTGCTTGTGGGTAATGATATATATATATATATATATATATATATATATATATATATATATATGTGTGTGTGTGTGTGTGTGTGTGTGTGTATATATATATATATAATATATATATATATATATATATATTATATATATATATATATATATGGTCACTGGAGGGGAGTTCTCAATGAGATACTCGGGGAGTATTCTAACGATTATCTGTCTGTCTGGCTGTCTTGAAAAATAGACATTACTTAAGAATTTCATAAGTCTGTAATGTAAAGTTTGTAAAAACATGTAATCGTTGGAAAATGTGTTTGTTTTCGAAAGAAGACATATATAATGATTATTACCTTAATAACATTCCACTGTGGAAAATAAATAGGAAGAAACCGGAATGGGCGAAGCGATTATTATTCTGGTGGGAGACGGGACAGGAAGGGATAGGGTTGGGGTGGGGAAGGGTTGATATGGACGAGGGAGCGATGGGAGTGGGGAGGGGGGAGATTGGTGTTGGTGAGTGTGCACAGTGGTGGTGATGGTGGTGGTGACCAGGCGGATCAGTGCACTCATGATGTACCGCTCGCAGTGCCTCCTGTGTGATTGTATTCCTCAGGGTCTGAAATAAGCCATAGTTTTCCTGGTCGCCTCATTAGCCTCCACTTCTCTTTTAAAGGGTTCCGGCCGTTATGTCCACGGTAAAGTAATAGACCCAACATCTGTTGCAGAGTTTGATTGATGTTACGTCCTACTTCGCAAGTCGCATTTAATAATAGAGCTTGTTGCAGCAAAATGTCGCGAATCAAGTTCCACTGTTGGCGGGATTTGCAACACAGCGGCCTACATGCCTTTCTTGATTGGTGGCCGATAACGCTTCTTCGAATAGTTATCAAAAGGAAAACATGATCCCGCTTTCTTAAATAATTAATTCTAATTCTTCATCTCTCAACGGTTTTTAATTATTGCTATGACGCCCGTGGATAACATAATTCTGTGATTATTATGATAACCGTGTGAGAAAACGTCAGTGAGGATATTTCCTAAAATAATCACAGTCTTCGTATAAGGGAGAATCGAAGCTCTCGTGCATGGATTCGGACAAGACGAACGGAGTGACGTCACAAGCCAGATCCGGTTACCGGCAAGATGCTTGTGTTGGTTAAGCGCACCGATGCCACATTTACCATTTTTAATTCCTTCTCTTCGACTGCGCTTTTCACACACGTAAACGGGATGTAGATCATCTTTCGTGTTTTGAAAATTAAAACTGCCATGGTTTTACACTAAAAAATACGATTCATTTACTATGGATAGGAAAAGAAATTAACAAAATAATATTACACGAAGAATGTGGGAACAATATAATGCTATATAGAAATATGCGCAATTTGGCTGTTGTTTAGTAAGTTGCTCTCTCTCTCTCTCTCTCTCTCTCTCTCTCTCTCTCTCTCTTTGAGCTAATCCTTTTCAAGAGAGCTCTAATTAAAGTTGTGGCCTTACCTTTCCCCCTGTAACACTGGCTTTTGTTAATGGATTCAATTAATAATTGATGCAAGTCTTTCGCCGTGTTATTGGAAGAGTAATTGGATACGATTAGTCAATATTTTGTATGTTGGGGTGCAACAGCGCCTCTTGACCGTTCAGGCATTATTTATGGGTGTAGTATATCTCGGCAGTATGCACACACGGGACATAAATTGTGTCTAATGACTCGCCGAAAGTCACTTGTTTGCCGCCGTCGCCATGGGGCCAATTTATACCTGTCCGGTTCCGGTTCTGCAGGAGAGTGAGCTTAAGGTTTCCTTTTATTGTTACGGTATTTTCTTCACTCGCTCCGTCCGTCCTTCCTTCCTCTCTCTTCACCTTTTTAGAGCTTGGAGACCTTTTTTTTTTTTTTTTTTTTTTTTATCAAACTGTAGGAATAATGAAAACATAAATATAAAGTAATAAGTATATATATATATATATATAATATATATATATAGATATATCTATATATATATATATATATATATATATAGATATATATATATATATATATATATATATATATTATATATATATATCTATATATATATATATATATATATATATATATATATATATATATATATATACCTCAAGGATAGGTGACAAGTAGACAGTTATCAATTAAGATAACATTTATTCGCCAACGCGTTTTGTAACACATGTTACATCCTCGGGGCTACAAAAGAACAATAAAAAACAAATTAAGACATGGAAAACAACTACTTAAAACAATAGAATTTTCTTAATTAGTACGTTCTTGTGCTTTGGTCTATATTAACGCTAGGTGTAATTTATAATTTTATTTTGTGTTTTACATGCATTTTTATTTAATTTTTTCGGATTCTACCCATTCGGCGATGTAGAATGGCTTAATTTCGTGTATAACGCTAATAATTATTTAACTTCATTTAAATATTACTTCTCTCTCTCTCCTCTCTCTCTCTCTCTCTCTCTCTCTCTCTCTCTCTCTCTCTCTCTCGTCCGTTTGTTTTCGCATCATGAGGCTATCACGAAAATATGAACAGATTTTGCTATATCTGCACTGGAGCTCAAATAAGAATTATGTATTTGGTGTTTGCATCAGAATATTCAGTGTTAGCTTAGGCTGTAATATTGAAATCTTGAAAAAGGTTTCTCATTATACAGATTGCATACACCTTGCATTCATAAAAATAATAATTTGCACTATAAAATATCACTTGCACTAGAACGAATGGGTTAGGTAAAGAACGAAACGGTCTAATTTGTCTCCAAAATGCACCCCTATTATACATTATATGTATACATATTCACTCATAGTTTCCGTCTAAATTGGTCTGACTCTCCATGGTTGCACTGCCATATACTGTTCTCTCATGGGCTGCGCGAAGGACATGTCCAAGCCATCTATATCTCCCATTCACCTTTATCAGATCTACATAGGGGACGTCTGTCACCTCTGTTACGGTACCTTTTGCTGACTTTTATTTTGCCATCTGACTCCTATTATTCTTCTTAAAGCATTGCTCTTAAATCGACAAATCATTTAGATATAGTTTTAAGTCATACCGTGATGTGTGGCCCCTATTGTAAATCGCCCACATTTATGTTGAATCCTTAGTGTATACTTCGTTCTTCATCTCCAACCAGTGTCTCCAATATGCAATATGTGAGTTCTGCCTGAATGCGCTCAATTATCTCGCTGATGTATGTATGAATTCATTTGAATGGTCATACGAGTAAGTATGTTGTCACTGCATTACCTTCCGTGTTACCATGTTAATATTTAAAATACTTGAACCGTAACTCTTACTAGCCAGTAGGAAAGGCAGAGCAGGTTCGGATTTTTTAACCAGAGATACAATGTAGTATTGAGGTCGTCATAAAAGCAAAGCAACAAGTAGTGAATGCTTTGTCATCGCGTTCACATTGTTTCAAGACGATACGGTACTTTTATGATGCCTTTACTTTTTTGGCATCGGTATTTCTGGCTTTTGTGGTTAGAATCGTATGAGAACCTGATTTATAGGGAACCCAAGTGAAAAGGCAGGTCTTCATTTGGACTCTAAGATGCCAGCTTTAGTGTATGTTAATCTGTCAGATTAGCTAAGTGCAATGTGTTTATACACACACACACACACACACACACACACATATATATATATATATATATATATATATATATATATATATATATATATATATATTTATGTATGTATAGTTTCCAAGCGAGCATATATATTATATAATAATGTATTATTATAGTAAACTTTTGTAATGTGTACGAAAAGTTGTAAACTCTTCAACTTATTTGACGTAGTGCTTGCACGTACATAAACATTCTCACTCTCTCTCTCTTTATGTATAGAAGTATGTAATTATGTATATATGTATGTATGTGTACATACACAAGCTATGACTTTTTCTTCCGTCTGAAAGACCAAAGTTTATTGCTACACCATTTTCACCAGTATCTAAAGAATATTTTTTTCACACAGATGTTTAACATAACTGAAATATTTTAGTGTAACACGTGTGCATGACATTCTCCTTTTTAGTTTTGTCTGTAAAAGAAAACTTTTGAGATGGCTTTGTCTACTCCGTCCGCTCTTTTTCTTTCCTCCCTCAGATCTTAAAAACTACTGTGGCTAGAGGACTGCAAAATGGTATGTTGATCATCCACCCTCATCAAACATGCCAAATTGCAGCCCTCTAGCCTCAGTAGTTTTTATTTGATTTAAGGTTAAAGTTAGAAATGATCATGTGTCTGGCAATGCTGTTGGACAGGTTGCCACCAGGCCATGGCTGAAAGTTTCATGGGTCGCTGGTCGTACAGCATTATACGCTATGCATAAAACTCAATTGCGCCGAAGAATCTACGGCGAATTTTTTCTTGCTATCATAGCACATAACTTTTTGTTATCCTCTTCATTAATTTTTGCTGCACCACCTGTTTGTTGCCTATGATGTAGAATAGCAACTTATAAATGTGTGTAAAGAAATACATATAGTTGAAGATTGATCCCGGGCCGCTTGGGTGGGTCCGCAGAAGTCGCCACTTATGCGAGATGTGTGGGAAGGAAAGGACCTCCGTTGTCCCACAACTGGCGGGCACTCAATTTGCATTTGATATCAGGTGTCGAAGACGGAGACGACTCCATCGTCACTGCCATTTCCCGAGAGGAGCGAGGACGCCTGAAACGAGGAATTTCGAATCGCGAGGCGTCACTGGCTTTCGTCACCGGCGTCACATGTACTATCGTCGGCGGCACTTGATCTCCTTATCCCTTCTCACAACGGCTGCTTGTTCGGATGAGGAACTACTACTGCCGCAGCATCTCTGAGCCCTGAATGCTCTTCTCGACCCTTTGCTGGAGTGCTCATCGGCCCTTTTGATTAAGAGCCGAAGTGACCTGATTTTGGGTGGCATTGGCTGAGGACTTCTTATGGGTGAGTTAATTATGATTTAGAATTTATTTTGGCATTTTTTCATTTTATTTCTCGCCTGAGATTTTATCTTGGTTCTGCTTGTGTTTGCACTCATTCAGGTTTATAGTTACATAATTAGTATGCACACGTAAAGACTTACTCGTGATATGTTTATAAGCGTCTTGTTAGCATTCGTATATTATTTATACTGATAGAGATTGGCACGAAGGCTCTCGTGGGATTAGTTAATTCACCATGAATATTCCAAATGTGTCCTTATGACATGCAGGAGATCATTTTCAAACAAGCATTGTCTGTTGAGTGGCTTAAGAAGGAAGACAGCTGTAGTATTGTGGTACTTCTTTTACAATTTACAAGTAAATGTGACTGCCCAAACTACATGAATGTGATATAGAAAAGGATATTCGGTTAATGCGAGTAATCGTGTGTCAGGCAAAGCATAATTCGGAAAATTTTATGAATCCTTTATGAACTAAAAATTGTAAGCTTCTAAGTTTTTGGTCATCGTGGCTTGCGTGTGCGTTTTCGTGCACAAGGCACGCCTCAGTCAGCTGCCGGTCAGGTTACCGTCGAGGTCAAGGTGAAGGGTGTGACGATCGAATCTTATTGTCTGTAGTATGTTAAGAGCAGTATGCGAAATTTAAAGTTGCTTCAAAGAATTTAGCTGTGTGTGTGTTGTAAAGGTTAACTATGGCACGTACATGCTGTAGCGAGTATGACCTTGGTATGCAGTATTCATCATCATTTTATGCCCGCAACTCTGATTATGACTTGAGTTCAACACTGGTATATATAATATATATATATATATATATATATATATATATATATATATATATATAATAATCAAGATGCGTGTTGGTAATTTTATCAGAGGTTGAGTAAAACGTGCAGCCAAGGAAAAGGTTAGTATATTTAAAACCCCTCAGTGCTTCGACAGACTCGTAAGGCTTACGTGTTGTCGTGTTGTATGCTTTTGTTCAAGAGTTGGTCTTGTAATAAAATAAGATTTTCTGTTGTAAGGAATTTTGGAAGGACCATTTAAGTGTATATATGAAAGCAATTTTGTATGAAAAAGCGCACGATTTATCTCTCTCTCTCTCTCTCTCTCCGAATAGACTCATGTCCGATTCTGGTTGGAGAATGAATAATATAGGAACGTCTTCTTAAATTAAAGCACGTCTCTTTGGACCCAAGTAGCGATTTATGTACGTGATTGTTAGTCTATTCTTGTGGGTCGTAGGGCGGGGAGAAAAAGGGGGAAAAATACATGGGCGAGTGACCATTGCTACATCGAGGGAAAAAAAGTAGGGAAGGCCTCGGTTTGGGATATCCTCAGTGACGTTAACAATCATCAGATGTATTTTCTCTCTCTCAAATATATGGATTTCATATCCTACGTCAAGAATAGTCTCTCAAATATATGGATTTCATATCCTACGTCAAGAATAGTCTCTCAAATATATGGATTTCATATCCTACGTCAAGAATAGTGTCTCAAATATATGGATTTCATATCCTACGTCAAGAATAGTGTCTCAAATATATGGATTTCATATCCTACGTCAAGAATAGTGCCCTATCGAGGCCAGTAAGTTACAGCGCTGGTTTTAAATCAAGCCTATTTAGTTCGCTTCAATTATTTCAAACACCCTTTTTTTCGCTCTTACGGGACCCATGTCAAAATCTGGATTTTTCTCAGCTCAGAGGAGTTCTGGACGTAAAAGGTAGTTTTTATTTCTTTACTGAACTCTGGTTGTCGCGTTTAATCATACACTTTACTCTGTGAAAATGATATTGACTGAAACTGGTATATACGTTTGATATCAGCTCTGCTCTTGCTAGTCATGAAAATTGTTCTTTCAAACTTGTCATTTTGCTGGGATGCATTTATTTTGACTACGTGTAAATAGGTTTTTAAACTTGACCTTGTAAAGTCACACAAATTGACGTACCTTTCAAAATATCATTTTGCGATGCGTGTACGTGGCAGTAGATAGGTGACAGTGACCATATAATCCGAAGAGAACGATCACGTAATAAGAAATTCTATTAAGGATACCATCCGATTTATCCTGGTTGCCAAATGCTATTTATAGAAATAAAGGAATGAGCGAAGCGTCCCTTTTCAAACTAAATCGTCCATTAAATACCGTGCGGGAGTTTTTATTCCGGGAAGAAGGCTTATAAGGTAACTGCCCAGTTTCATCTGGCCAATTGAAATGCTCCTTGGTTTCGGTTGTTATTGGTAGCAAATATTCTGAGAATGGTCGACCTTCTCTTCGCCCTCACGTTTACATGCGTTTGTTTACTGCTTGCATTTTTCTGCTTTTTATTTTTTCCAAGTTAAATACTGCTTTTGATATTTTCCAGCCGTTTTTCATTTTTGAAAAACTATGGGAAATTATTGAATAATATAATTATTATTTTTAAAGTTTAGTGAAGTTATTAGAAATTTTACTGTTTTTAAATGAAGAACGTAATGAAAAAACATACGCTGTTTAGTGACTATAAATGTGGTGGACCATGTGCGAATGGAAATTTTAGCATCCAGAGATTTCAGTAGCATCTTTTTCTTGCCAAAGTAGGAAGTTTTACTACACATTTTGGATGTTCCCGGTCACTACTTAAAGTACAAAATCGTTTCGAAAGCGGCGCCATTCTGGTCTGGAAATATCAGTAGAGGTCTTTGTACGTTGTATTAACAAGGCACATCCTGCAGTGCTCAAGAGAATTAGGATTACCTATACTCTGTTTTTTCCATCTGTCCACTCGCCTGTGGTGTTTGTGTATGGTAACACTGCGTCCCGGGCTTTAGATAGTTACATTCAGCTTACATTCAACAATGATAATAATATCCTATTTCGAATATTAACGATGTGATTAGCATAAAGTAATTTATTAAAACACTTTTCAGTTGCAAATGTACACCCAGATATCCTTTTATTTACCTAAAACTTACACATAGCGTAACTATTTAAAGCCCGGGACGCAGAGTTACCATGCGAAAACACCACAGGCGGATGGACAGATGGAAAAAACAGAGTATAATTGTTATTTTTCTTACGAGTAATTGTAAAATCGGAGCTCTCGATTCCGAGTGCAACTGGTAGGTTTACACAGAATTTTTTATCTGTAAAAGATTATCAGAATACAATCAAACCGTATCACATTGGCTTATATTGGGTTAGATAGAGTGAAATAACTGCGTATAAGTATTTTGTAGACAGTGTGGAATAATTGCGTATAAGTATTTTTGCATGCTTTAAAAATGACTGTGGCTTCTAACAGTTTATATGAAAAAGATTACCTTGACACCATCAGTTCTACATATTTACATTGTATCAGAGGAAGTGTGTTTCCCTATTTGAAGCACTGAGGGTATGACAGGAAACAGACTCAATGAATATTCCTTCATAGTTACCTTTATAATATCATAAAGGAGAGCACCAATGTTTGTATTATGTTGCTTGCAAAAGAGAAACATCGTTCCATTAAGGAACTGCACGAAGGCCGGACTTCACGCGGATTGCCTTTTAATGAGACTCACTTCATAGTCAATAATGTGCAAAGAGGACGTGCCAACTGGAATTTGGTCTGTCATGAAGTGTGCGCAGGTAGATGGACTTTGCTCAGGAACCCGTGAAAAGAACTCTAACCACCCCTTGAAGGATTCGTCGGGCAGGGTGAGGAAGAATTAGCTGTTTTGATAATTTGGTGAGGAAGAATTAAGTGTTGATAATTTGGTGAGGAAGAATTAAGTGTTGATAATCTGGTGAGGAAGAATTAACAGTGTTGATAATTTGGTGAGGAAGAATTAGCAGTGTTAATAAGTTAGCGTAGTAAACTATTCGAATTGTTGAAGATTTAAGAATTTGAAATATCAATGAACTCATAATAACAAAATTACAGGTAAAGGTGAAAAAGGACATTAAAACATAACTCTTTAACTGGTGATGTAAAAATTGTTTTTATTGAGAAACAGTAAAATTTATACATTTTAGCATTTTAGTGACAGTCTCTGTACTCTCTCTGTACCAAGAGCGGTGACTTAATCAGTTTCCAATGAAAATAGCATCCCTTCATGACCTTGAAATGAGACAAGACCTTGAACATGTACATTTAGTAGCTTCCTTAGAGAAATCATTCATAAATGATTTTGCCCACAAGCACATAATGACGGCTAGTTTCTTGAAAGTAGTTATACCAGTTGCCCAAGAGGCCCCTCCACCAAGAGCTTACAGAGATGACAGACTTTTTAAAAGCTGAAGACTGCAAAGAGAATTCACTTCCTTTCAAGTACTGGCACAAGAGGTCTGCTAAGAGGGCTTGCTCCTACAAGCTTACCAAAAGGAGGTGACCTCTCGAGTGGGCCTTCCACTGTTACGACTATGCTATCTCTCTTCAGTCTCTCTCTGATGCTTGGAAAAAACTGCAGGGGACAAGTACCTCTTCCGATCACAAACGAAAGATGCGCACTTGACTGCACTTTATTCACAAGCGCCCTCACTTCATTGGAATGTATTTAAGTCGTCTTCTTCCTAAGAATTTCCGTACGTTTTAGCATTGCAGTATGATTTACATTGAAATTTAGCATAAATTTTTATATGACCCTGACGTAAGTTTTTGTCTAAGTAACACTAGCTTCATAGATTTTGCGTCCAGCTTCATAAATAATGATCGCGTGACTTGACAAAATTCCACGGATATGACGGTACGATCTGTCAGGATGCAGTCCTAATAAGAAAGTATTATTGAACGCTAAGACATTTACGTTTCTCCTTTTTTCTTTAGCATTTTTTATTTAATTTTCTTTTAATTTTTTTAGTAGCATGTGGAAGTAAGTCAGAGAACCACGAGACATCGTTCGTGGACATTCTTCCCAGCTATCCCAGCTATGTAGCGACCTCATACGCATTCTTACATACTATACCTGTATAGATGTTGGAATCTTTCTCAGCTGTGTAGCGACATCCTACACATTCAAACACTTGTGTATGTTCGGGTGTATATATGTGTATATATATATATATATATATACACATATGTTCGGGTGTGTATATGTATATATATATATATATATATATATATATATATATATATATATATATATATTTTATAAATATATACGTGTATATATATATATACATATACATAGACTAGGAAAATTTTTCTGTTACAACAGAATTCCATCTAATGAAAGGAACCCATAAAAACGCTAAAATATAAAAAATAAGTACTATTTTTCAGAGACTGCAACATCTCTCTCTTCAGGTAGGTAATGAATGAGAAAAGATACTGAAACAGCGGTATTTATACACAGAAATGCACCCACAGGTAAGCCGTTTCTCATTCACTACCTACCTGAAGAGAGAGACAGTACAGTCTATGAAATATAGTAATTCTTTTCTATATTTTGGCGTTTTTATGGAATCCTTTTATTAGATATATATATATATATATATATATATATATAATAAATAATATATATATATATATATTATATATATATATATATATATATGAATATATATAATACATAATGTAGTGTGTGTGCGTGCGTGCGCGCACTTCAATATTATGAAACGCACAGCATAAAGTCCATTTAATCCTTCTTTTCTTTCAGGAGTCGTGTGGATCTCAATCATAGACATCGTTGGTCTTTAGGAAAGAAGATGTGATTCATAGACTTCCAGTATTTTTTCGCACTATTTTTTTTTCTGGCTATATCTCCTTTGCCAGATCTCCCAAGAGAAGCTTTTTTAATTATTTTTATTTCTGTGCAATTTGCTTCTCAGACAGGGGTAAATGCAAGTCATATTTTTCTATTATTTTCCTTTAACTTGTTTTTAAAGGAGTTTTATTCTTCCTCTTTATAATTATTCTTCATTTTTCTCGGGGTTCCTTTTCATCCTGAGTGACTACATTGTCATGACATAACCTCTTTTGTGTTCCCATTTCTTTATTCCTTCAAAACGAAATGTTCCCTTTTTTGCCGTTTTTTTTATACCAGCAATATATATAACTGTTTTCTCGTGTCTTGATTAAGACCCAAACGCGTATTTTCACTTCTTAGTTTCGTCATGTGTTGGTTGCATTTCATCATACCTGCTTAGAGGAATACTTTTATATTTTCAAAATCATTCCCACTATTTCTTTTTCTTGCTCACTCTCATTCTCATGTTCATTTCTGACAATGCATTCATATCTGCAGCTTGGCACTTTCTCCACACACATGCAAAAATACAGAGAGAGAGAGAGAGAGAGAGAGAGAGAGAGAGAGAGAGAGAGAGAGAGAGAGAGAGAGAGAGAGAAATGATCATCTTCTTTAAGGAAGCAAACAAGGCCGTGACAACACGGGCCATTCTGGTTTGGGAAAACCTGTTTCATAAGTGTCCAATAAAATGCACGATTCTTGCTTTACACGTAGCTGATTGGGGTAACTTATCTCCAGGCGGATTACAAGTGCGCCCCTCTCAAAATGCTCTCTGATTTCTTTTCTTTGAGACTTTTCAGGTTACATTGCCCATTGATGAATACTATATGTGCAAAGGTGCTGAAGTATATGTCAGCTGTATATGCTGATATATATATATATATATATATTATATATATATATAGTATATAGTATATATATATATATATTAATTAATTAACACACGTTCGCAAACAACCTTGTCGATAGATAAAGCTGACATGCAGACCTATCATGTTGCATTGGAACCTGCAAGTTTGCTGTAACTTCAAGTTAGGTTTGACATATTTACAGATAATGCAGACGTATCTTTTTTTACGTATTTAGTTGCTGTATCTATCTTTTTGCCTATATATAATATATATACACACACACACACAGACACACACACACACACACACACACATATATATAAAATATATATATATATATATATATATATAAATATATATGTATATATATTATGTATATATAATATTCATGCATTTACATGTACATATGCACGCGGTCCACTACAGTGTTAATTTAATAAACAGGAATTGAGAAATTGAAGATTGACCTTCAGACAGAAAGTCTACAAGTTGCGCGCAACTTATCCGTTTTGGAAAGTCATCTGCAGTATAATGCAGACCCCCTCCAGGAGACTTTGAGAAGGGGAGGGCTCCCCTCAGACCGAAAGTTCAAGACCTAGCCTCTCAAAGGTAACGGAAGGGAGGATATGAACTTTGGCTGACACACTTTTTTTGTTTTAAATTAAGCTGGTCGTCTTGGTCAAGTTAGATGACAAACAGAGAAAGCGATCATATATTTGAGAGTTTTAACAGTGCTGTATAATGTGAATTCCAAATTTATGTTATTGTTAGTTATGGAAGACGTTATTTCCATTGACATAATTTTTGTTTGTTTGGGATACACGCTTAAATATCTGGTTAATAGAAGCTGATAAGTATGTTCAAAGCAAGAACTTGTGGTTATTGAAAACTATTGTGGTTATGTTTTAACTGTTGTGGATTGGTATGTATACTGGTAGCTCTTATGGTTATTTTTAACTATTATATTTAAACTGTCGTGGATTGAAGTGTTGCGCGACCAGCTTCCATAATTAATTGGAAACATTTCCATGTCTACTTATGACAGATGGGCATTTCAGTTGGTGTATTCCGTTGCCTTCCAGTCTTTGGTTACCTTCTTCATCAGTCTTAGTTTTGGAATTATGGTCTCTCGCGTGAAGGAAGGGTGGGTTGCACTTTCATCTAGTTTGCTTATTTCTCATCCGTTTTTATATTGTTTGTATAATTTGCGTTTGTTCTTTACTTACTCACATTTAGGTGTTATATTGACTGTAAGTGTGGACAGCAAGACTGTCTTTTGTCTCGTTTGAAAGGAACAAGCACATTTTGAATAATAATATGGCAAATCGTCCTGCAAAGGTGCCGTGATATGCAGTACTTCTTTATAAGTACCTAGCTCTTATGGCATAGATAATTTTGCTTTTTTGTCCAGCCGATCGAAATACTAGATATTACTCATTTTTGTTTTAGGCATCTCTATTCTTTTGTTATTTCCACTCTGCGTCTTTCAGGATCTCTACTCATGAAGCCTTTTTATTCCGTTATGTGATCATTTTGCTTGTTCTAAGAGGATGGATACATGTCTGTTTTTTCCCGTTTTGGGGGAGTAGCGCTAGGTATTATCCTGCCTGTTTTTACTAAGTATTAAGAGGTTTGATTTTAATTGTTAAACAACAGAAGACCATAGGTAGGCTTATGTTCGAGAACTATATATAGAATAGCTTTTCGGAGTGGTCACCTAGAGTTATTCCCCCATCCAAGTACTGACCAGACCTCTATATATATATATATTATATATATGTGTGTGATATATATATATATATATATATATATATATATATATATATATATATAATATATGTATAGTATAATATATATATATATATAGATTAATTCTTATATATATATATATATATATATAGATATCATATATTTTTATATATATATATATATATTTATATATATATATATTTATATATATATATATATATATATATTTTATATATATATATATATATATATATATATATATACCCATACATATAATATATATTATATATAAATATATACATACATACATACTACATACATACATACATACATACATCATACATATAATACATACATACATACATACATACATATAATACACTAACATATTTTCATTTGTTGCAGAACTGAAAAATAGCTCTAAATGAGCTGAATTATTTTTAATGGGGACACTTCTGCGTGATATACTGCTGTACAGTTCGTGGTGAAAAGTTATTATGCGTGTATGCAATTAAATAGTTCTCTACTGCTTTTCTGAGTCAGGTGTCTGATGCGCCGAGTCTCGGAATTGTGCTTACCATGAAGAGCATGTTTTATGTTTTAAAGATTTGAATTGCGCGGTGACTTAGCGAATTTGCTCCTATTATGTAAGAAGACAGGATTAAGTGAAAGTGAATGTTTTATTTCTTTTGAAATGGTTCTTGAATATACTTTAAATTTGCTTTTGAGCATTAAAAATTGCTGAAGTGACTATAAACCAATGTCATGAAGTGATCCAGCATTGAAAACTAATAAATTTCTTTTTAACAATATTTTGAAATTGAGTAAGTCAAAAGTGTTGGGATGAAATTTTTGGGCAGGTGAGACCTCATAGGTGAAGATCAGTGTCATTTAAATTTGTAAGATGCCACTGGGTAAAGCTTATTTTTTTTTTTTATGAAAGCAGATCAGTTTCTATATTAGAGTAAAGATGAGAAAACTTCTTATACATTTGATAGAGATGTTAAGATTATTGAAACTGTATGATAGATATTTTCTGACAAAACTTAGAAATTTAAGTGGAAGTGTGCAAGCGTTTACAGGTGAGATTATCCAATTTATACAAAGTGGGTCTCATGGGTGTACAGTATCTCACGTGGTGCACTGTGGTATAAGCCTTACTTTTTCCAGCGTCCCTTCGGCTCCTTGTTGCTACCTCTTCATTCCTATTACTGTATCTCCGTTCATATTCTCTTACCTCCATCTAGCTTTCCACCCTCTCAAACAATTGTTTCATAGTGCAACAGCGAGATTATCCTCCCGTTACACCCTTCAAACCTTCTTATAGCCAACATTCCTTTTCTGGGCTGAATGATCTCATAGGTCCCCGCGCTTGGATTTTTGTCGATTTTTTTTTTTCAGTATCTTCGCAGGTAAACAATATTTACGTGAATAGTGACATGGAACGGTTGATGTTTGCAGATGACACAGAGTTAACTGCTAGTAATGAAAAGCGGCTCCAGATGCTGGTGAGAAGTTTGATACATGTTCGATGATGAAGTGAAAGAAAATGTTCAGCTTGAGCAGTATTATCAGAGGAAGTGGAAACAAGGAGTGGGGAGTAATAATTCATGTAAGCTAGCCGAAGGATAGTGAAAGCAAAGAAGGTAGAGGAACCACGCAAAAAGGTGCGAGTTAAAAGGAAAATGTCTTGAATGAAAGAAGGTACCTCACAGAAGGTAGTTATTAGGCCTTTTTTTCTCTCATTTTTTTTCGAGATTTTGAGTATTTGAGAAGGAAAATTTGAAAGGTATTCTGACAGTTTGTGTCTGAAAAAGAACAGTAAAATGGTTAGGAATAGAGATAAAAGCAGTGGAGAAAAATAATGCCTGGTGGCTTGGCTCTAACAAAAAATTAAATAGATAAGCTGAACAAATGATGAAAAATATTGAAGTGAAAACGGGGCTAATGGAAGCACTGGGAAACGTTGGAGTAGTCGGGTTTACGAAACTGTCACGTGAAAGTGCCAAGTTATCCAGAAAATACGAACGTATATGCCACATGGTGTCTTTTATGAGTGGGGGTGTTAGTGTGCTGCTGATGAGACTTTTACAAATGTATTTTAAAAAACGGGGCTCGTGCTTGGGTCAAGTTAATGGATGAATACAATCTACTGAGTAGCTCCAAATTTCTGAGGTTGCAGTGATAAGCTTCACACTCAAATTCTTTTGCAGGTTTTTAAAAAATTTCTGCCAAATTTTTAGAAAATTCAGATTTTGGACCAGCGAATAATATATAGATATTAAAGTGAAAGTACTAATATTTTGATCTAAGTGCGCAACACTACCTTGATTGTGGGTATAAGGAAGAATAACGAAGAACGTGGTGTCCATGTTTTTGTTGGGCCAGGGTGAAGTATTTTGATGAGGGATCCTGCAGTGACAGACAGCGCTTCAGAACTTTTGTCCCCTGTGTTAGTCACACTGCGTTGTCAGTTCCAAAGGACTGTGTCATAAATTGTTGAAATTGTTCATATTCAAAGTCCGTACACGAACAAGGTAAATGCTGTAAACCTTGACAATAAAGTGCCTTGGTTAATGCAAGTTAATACTTAGCAACTGAAGTCTTCCCTTTTTTCTTGAGTTGGAGTCATATTTTTTTTTATTTGGGTCATTTCTGCTTTGTATAAGTTTGGGTGGTTATGATTATAGTCCAAAAGTCACCCATGAGTGAGAAGTCCAGAAGTCTAAACTGACTGGTTTAGTGGTCAGTGATCAAGGTAATTCGGTCATTTTGGTTATTGGTACTTTAATATGATTTTATATCTATATATATATATATATATATATATATATATATATATATATATATATATATATGTATATATAGATATAGATATATAATCATATTAAAGTACCAATAACCAATATATATATATACATACCATACATACATATATATACACACACACACACATATATATATATATATATATATATATATATATATATATATATTGAAGTATGTTGGAGCGATAAAAATTCGAATGCTACAATGTATGCTTCTGTGTACTGACATGAACTCGGTCATCACACTTACGCGTGCATTACATTTACGCTCAGTGACAAAACCGGTGAAACTACGTCTTGGATGTCAGTTATTTCGTAAGCCTCGTCTGGGTCCAGACTCGTGAAAAGAAGGAGCCAGTATTAATGCTCAACTGGGGGTGTACCCGTTTCAACTTAGAACTGGTTTATGAAGTAATAAGCTCATTATCACTGCTTATGTCACTTGCACGGAAGTGGCAGCTGAAAATGTCCATCTGATGTATTTTGTATCTTATGAAAAAAAAAAGGAAAATTAAGGGTGAGAATTAGAATGGAGGCATATCTGGAACCGACATTAATAAACAGGTATTGTATGAGAGGTAAATAAAGATATAGAATTGGTAGTGGAAATGAAAATAGATCATCATCACGAGTCAACTTCACTTCTCCTGACAGGGGTATCTTCTGCTTGTTACCAACTATCAATTTTCTGCCCTTATACACGGTGTCGAAATGAGTATCTATTTGTGTTTGAATATTTTTAATGATATTGAACCAGGCATAATTTGAGTCGAGGATTTATGTTAGTCCAGAATACAAGTAGGTATTCTTAGTATGACAATGGGTTGAGAATAAACATTTCATCGTTTACAAAACTTGGGCTTTAAATCTTAGCTGGAAGTGAAATGTTTAAATGTTTATGCGTAGGTATTTCCAGCCAGTGTTTCTGTATCCAACTGTTGGTCCCTTGTAACGTTACTGTGATCTGATTATTGTCTAACTGATTTTTCGCTTCCCTAATATTTTTGGATACGTTATACACTGAAAATTTGGAATTTGAATTTAGGAGTGACAAAGAAAATCCCCATCCATCGTAGGATTCTTTCCGGTATGCCTACCATCTCTGTTTTGAATGCTGGCTTTGCAAAATTTCATAATTTCATTGCCAAATTTAGTTTCCAGGTTTTCGAACGAAAACATCCTAAAAGTATTAAGGAAATTGAAAAATAAAAAGGGTCATAACTGAGGGTCGTTGCGTTTTTATAGATCTTGTGAATGTTACCAGAAGGTTTCGTTTGATCCTGTAGATGGAATATTCAGCTGTTCCTTCCACATAAAAGATTTTCTATATCACCTTTCGGCTCTTTGTATGCACATTCACATTTACATTTTGTAGCGTTTTTACTTTTAAAAACTGTCAATAAAAACTATATTTGCTTTTCTTGCGCTGAATGCTTCGAGGCTTTTTTCGCCTTGGGTTTAAAGCGTTTTTCTAATCCTATTACACTTGAAAAATGATCTGGAAGACTGACAGAAAACACGGCCATTAGTAATAATGATTATTATAATAAAAAGGATAGCGCTAACATTGTTTTTATCGTTATCAGTAGCCATGTGGATATGGTTAAGAGGGGAACAAAAATTCAGAACCACGTCACAGATAAACTGTTTTGAGTGGCGATACACCCGAGTTGGTTTTTGTACGATTATCTCTCTCTCTCTCTCTCTCTCTCTCTCTCTCTCTCTCTCTCTCTCTCTCTCTCTATACGTCTGATCGGTTGCTGGTGACAAATCTTAGGATTTTATTATTATTTCTTTTAGTTTTGTGCTTGAACTATTATAGGATTTACTTGTGTTTTTGGTCATTCATGAGATGAAATTGAGGAGGGTATATGCAATCCCTTCAATTGAGTTTTTCAGCCGTAGCAACAGTCATTGTTGCGGCAATCCGTTTGCAGTCAGAGGTTCTTGCAAGAAGCCTGGGTTCCAAATCTGGGGGTTTTAAGTCCAGTTCCTCGGCCGGCACCACTTACCGCAAGAGAATGTGGTTAATAGGAATTGAGATTCTTTGACGATATGACGACAAGTTCTTGATTCTTTTAAAAATGAGGCGATCCCGTAAGGAACTAGTTTTTCTCCTCCATATTTTTGCATAGAGGGTACATATCACAGTCCTCCAGTGCCAACGTTCTCTGTCTGCACGTTGAGGAGTTCGTTTTGGTCTAAAAGATATCGAGTGGGCCATTTGTTCTTAGATTTTTAGAGTTAATTTACCCATTTACTTGTTTTTTTTTTTTTGTCTATTTTAATGTACTGTAGCCATCTTGTGGTTTAGTTTTAAAGAACAGGGCTCTAGTATAGAAGAAGTGTAAAGGTTACTGGGAGATCAAACTAATTTATTCCCAGCATTAAAGTCTTTACTAGGAAGGTCAGGACTCACTTTAGATATTGGTTGATTAAAGGACTCTAGGACTCACTGTTAGGGGGATTAAATTGGGTGATTAATGGACTCTAGGGCTTCAATTTAGATATTGGGTGATTTAAAGGACCTCTAGGACTCACTTTAGATATTGGTTGATTAAAGGACTCTAGGGCTCACTTTAGATATTGGGTGATTAAAGGACTCTAGGACTCACTTTAGATTTTGGGTGATTAAAGGACTCTAGGACTCACTTTAGATATTGGGTGATTAAAGGACTCTAAGACTCACTTTAGATATTGGTTGATTAAAGGACTCTAGGACTCACTTTAGATATTGGGTGATTAAAGGACTCTAGGGCTCACTTTAGATATTGGGTAATTAAAGGACTTCTAAAATACTCACTTTAGGATATTGGGTGATTAAAGGACCTCTAGGACTCAAATTCGATTTATTGGGTGATTTTAAAGGGGGCTCGAAGACTTCAAACTTTAGGATATTGGTTGATTAAAGGACTTAGGACACTTTAGGCATTTGGTGATTAAGGATCTATGGCGGGGGCTTTCACTTTAGATATTGGGTAATTAAAGGAACTCTATGACACTTTAAGATATTGGGGATCAAAGGAATCTAGAACTCCAAACTTTAGATATTGGTTGATTAAAGGACTATAGGAACTCAACTTTAAGTTATTGGGTTGATTAAAAGGACTCTAGGACTCACTTTAGAATTTTGGGGATTTTTTTTTTTTTTTTTTTTTTTTTTTTTTTTTTTTTTTTTTTTTTTTTTTTTTTTTTTTTTTTTTTTTTTTTTTTTAAAGGACTTCTAGGACTCAAAGTTTAGCATTGGTTGATTAAAGGAACTCATTTAGGGCCACTTTATATTATGGGTGATTAAAGGACTCTAGGACTCACTTTTAGATTTTATTGGTGCAATTTAAAGGACTTCTAGGAACTCAACTTTAGATATTGGTGGTTGTGGATTTTAAAGGACTCTAGGGAACTCACTTGGTAAGATATTGGGTGATTAAAGGACTCGTCAGGATCCACTTTAGATATTGGGTGAGTAAAGGACTCTAGGACCTCCGCTTTAAGATTTGGGTGATTAAAGGACTCTAGACTCACTTTAGATATTGGGTGATTAAAGGACTCTAGGGCTCACTTTAGATATTGGGTGATTAAAGGACTCTAGGACTCACTTTAGATATTGGTTGATTAAAGGACTCTAGGACTCACTTTAGATATTGGTTGATTAAAGGACTCTAGGACTCACTTTAGATATTGGGTGATTAAAAGACTCTAGGACTCACTTTAGATATTGGGTGATTAAAGGACTCTAGGACTCACTTTAGATATTGGGTGATTAAAAGACCTTTTTCTAGGACTTCACTTTTAGGGATATTGGGTGATTAAAGGAAACTCTAAGTAACTTCACTTTAGATATTGGGTGATTAAAGGACTCTAGGACTCACTTTAGATATTGGGTGATTAAAGGACTCTAGGACTCACTTTAGATATTGGGTGATTAAAAGACTCTAGGACTCACTTTAGATATTGGGTGATTAAAGGAAATCAATATTATGAAGAACTAAAAACAGGAAATATTTTTTTTAAGTTACATAGAACTCCTGCATTAGATTGGCGTTTAAATCTTAGATAAAAACAACCGCAGTTGTTATGGAGATACATGAAGACATGCTTATGTCAGTAATGAAAAAAGTTAAGTTTATCTTAATTTTACCTGACCACTGAGCTGATTAACAGCACTCCTAGGGCTGTAATTCTTTATAATATCTGGTGTATAAAGGAACTGATTTTACACGTGTCATTTCACTTTTAAACGATGAAAAATGTCATAATTTCCAGTAGACAGTTGCTGTGAAATCTGGTCTAAGATCGGTGCTTGGTTTGAACCATTTCTTAGGAGAAAGTAAGGGCGCACGTGTGTCAATGTATGTTATATGCAAATATATTGATAAACTTTCTCTTTTTCTCTGAAGCGAGTGGCATCATCAGACATGAAACTTGTTATTATTGCATGAGCATTATGTTAAGAATGTATGAGGTGATTGTTATAATTCGTAGTTTTCTTCGGGTCCAGTAGTTCTGGCATCAGATTTATGCTCTCTCTCTCTCTCTCTCTCTCTCTCTCTCTCTCTCTCTCTCTGTATGTGTGTGTGTGTTGTGCGGTATCTCCGGATTTCAAGTTACTTTATCTAACGTGATTTACAGTTATTTTGATTCATTGTAAAGTTGACGGTGAAGTAAAACTTTAAGAAAAACTTGTCGTTATGACATTATTAATATTAAAACAAGAAAGAGTGGTAATATGACACGGTGCTATTTAGCGTCGCTCTTGGAGTTGCGTGTGAATTGAAAAATTTAATTCCTTTATGCACCGTGCGGAAAATACCGTGGGGTTAAGAACTTCTAGTTTTATATATATATATATATATATATATATATATTATATATATATTATATATATATATATTATATATATTGTGTGTGTGTGTGTCTGTCTGTGTGTTTGTTTGTATGTAAATTATGTCCACGCTCTCGTATGTTTGTTTGAATGTTTTGGCTATACATTTTTCATTGCTAAATTGACACTCATTAGCTGTTTTCAAATATGCTGCAGTTGCCCAGGTACGTGTGTATTTACTAAGTGAAGATGATAGCCACACTACCAAGAATATCCCGGGGGAAGGGGAGGATACCAACATAATTGGAGCCAGTTAGTTGATTACTTGTGGTCTCAGTCTCTTCTGCAAAGACTTATATGAAGCTTGTTTTTGTGAATATTATGAAAGGGAATTAGAAAAAAATATATTTGAAAAAAGTTTTTCTTTTCATAGGGAATTTAAATATTGAACTTTCACTCCATAGCTTCGAGACTTGCGATTAGTACAAAATTTAGGTCGTGTCTCATTTAGTTGGGGAATATTCATGCGCGGTCTCAAAAGTCTGAGAATAGGAGATGATTAGTCAACGTGTTAATGAGTAAGTTACCTGCATTCTGAGTTCCTTGACTGCAATATCTTACTATTCTGAAAACGTAGCGGTATAGAAAATGCAAGTATCTATTCTGAAAACGTAGCGGTATGAAATGCAGTATCTATTCTGAAAACGTAGCAGTATGAAATGCAGTATATAGATGCAACTGAAATATGAAGGTATATATTTGATAAGATCAGACGTTCTATCGTTTATTGGCTTGATTTTCCTTGAACCACTTGAGCAGAAAGTCTCTCACTCGCATTACCTTGGAGCTACATAGCTACCTCTGGAACTTTCCTGTATGCCCACACTTCCTCTTAGAGAGAGAGAGAGAGAGAGAGAGAGAGAGAGAGAGAGAGAGAGAGAGAGAGAGAGAGAGAGAGAGAGAGAGAGAGAGAGAGGACTCTTTTGACGGGAATATATGATCCGTTTGGAATTGAAAGTTTTTTGATAATTCTAATGTATTATTGCTACATACAATCGAGTAAGGTAAATGGCAGATCATTTTAGTTGAAGTAAGAGGAGTTATTTGCAGCATTAGCCGACGAGTTTTAAAAGTTATCAGATTACAGATCAGCACCCGTCAAACTTGTTGGCGAATGAGAGACGAGGAAGACGAAGAAGAAGAAGAAAAGGCTCAAGAGAGAGGCAGAGGAGAGCAAGACAAGTCGGGTGAGAATAAAGAGACCAAGTGAGAGATGAGTAGCTTACCTCGAAGCCGGAAAGAGAATACCAGGCCCACCTGGCCGGACTTGGAAACGATTCGGGCGTTTAGGTCAAGTATAGAGAGAGTTCCTGCGGAAGGAAAACAGAGAGAGAGAGAGAGAGAGAGAGAGAGAGAGAGAGAGAGAGAGAGAGACTCGAGTCTAAGCAAGATTATACTAATGGGACCAAATTTCCCGTCGATTTTGTATGAGTTAAAAAAAAATCATAGTTTGTATTCTTGTGTAAGCGAAGTCAATCATAAACTGAAAATATTGCTGAGGTATTTGTTTATGAGACGGCTACTGTGATTTAGTTTCGCTGAAATTCACTTCTCTTTGAGATATGAAAAGGCACAAGTAGTATCTCATCTTATCTTGGCACATTGAAGGTAATATAGTCAACATTTGGTTTTGGAAATATTGTGTCTATATACATATATATATATATATATATATATATATATATATATATATATATATATATATATATGTGTGTGTGTATGTATATATGTATATATATATGAAGGTATAAGCCACGAAGGAAGGTGAAACACTGGAGTAGCTGCAAGATCCTTCGCCTCAACGTCCTTTACTTAGCAGACTAAGTAAAGGACGTTGAGTCGAAAGATCTTGTAGCTACTCCAGTGTTTCACTTTCCTTCGTGGCATATACCTTTATATATGCATTTATCACGTTCCAAACTTTCGTGATTCAGTTATACATACATACATACATACTTATGTATATATATATTATAAACCCGACGGTCGGATTATGTAGGTATGTATGTATGTATGTATATTCGCTATAGACGGCGAAACTATTTGACTGAATTGAACCAAAGACCAAAGTTGGACCATATATGGATGTTTTATAGGGGGATGGTCTTTAGCCGGGTAACATCTTGATCCGGATATTCAGCCGGATATCCGGCCATGCTAACTTCTTCGTTATTATTCTTAGGAAAAAAATGCTAGCATTATTCTGATAGAACTTTTCGCGAGGATTCCAAATATGCTCTTATTTTTCCTCTGTGATGAAGATTAATTGTGAGAATAGGTGATCGGTTTAGTCTGGGTGCTGTTTTGATCCTTATATCCTCCGGATATCCGGCTATGGTAACTTCTTTAATATGAGATGTAGAGAGAGAGAGAGAAAAGAGACAGTATCCTGATAGAACTTTTCGCGATGATTCCATATGTGCTCTTGCCTATCTTCTGGGATGAAAAATAACATTGATATTACGGTTCCAACAATGCCGGCCTGTGGTTGCCCGCCACCAGGCCACCGGCTGGTGTGCATATATATATAATATATATATATATATATATATATAATATATTTATATATATATATACATATATAGATATATATTATATATATATATATATATATATATATATATATATGCCTCCAACCTCAGGAGCAACAGCTCGAAGAACAATCCAAGGCAGGTCAGGGAAATCTCATCTACTGGAGTTCCCCGATATCCAGGCACTGTCCATCTGAATGTTTTAATTCAAGTATAATTTGTAATTCGGATTTTATTAGTTTATTGATTGCCATGTTCGCTTGTTTGCAGCCTAGAAATGCAACTATGAGGAGTTGTGAAACGTCGGCATATATTTTAATAAATGCATGTGGATAGTGCCTTTCCCTGACCTGCCTTGGCTTATGTATATATATATATATCATATATATATATACATGTTTGTGTGTGTATGTATGTATGTACGTATGTATATAACTTTTTTTAGTTTGAAAATGTATGCACTCGTGGTTCCTCACGGTTCAGCTGTTAAAGAATAAAGGTAACAGTGACCGTTCTTGTTTTATTTTTCCTTGCAGCCTCCGCAGTCACAGGGAACGTTATTGCATTTTAGTGAGAACAGCAGTTTTGTAACACATCAGTAATTTAGTGACTATTTTTTAATTAAAATCATTTCATTTAAGAATGATTTACAATGGGTTTAGTGGTTCGTTAGCTGTTGTTTGGAATGAGAGGTCGGTAGTACTTGTATTAGAGATTGCCTCTCTCTCTCTCTCTCTCTCTCTCTCTCTCTCTCTCTCTCTCTCTCTCTCATTATAGGTATTTTGTTATTTTTTTATTACAGGACATTTTTTTAAGTCGTGAGTCAATTTTTGTACAACATTGTCTAAAAATTATTCTTGCATCTCTATACTTCAGAGGAGATAATAATACTTGAAATAATTCCCTGGGCCAATATTCTAAGTGCTTAGATTGCTTAGTTTTTTCTCATGGACGTAAATTTTAAATGTATTTTGTTGATGCGCTAATGACCAGTTGAGAAATTTTTTTGTTAATGAATATGGGGTTTTAAAAAAGTCATTGATGTTCGCCGCAGTCCGCTGGAATGTGGTGTAAGTCGTAAGTTGAGAATGAAATAGATATTCGCTCTTATATATGGTGCAGAAAATTATGAGTGAAGTAAATGGACCCAGTTTAGTCATTGCATCGTAACACTTTAGGAGCTTAAAATAAATTCTTAAGTAATACTTCTAAGCTCCCAGAGAATAACAGACAAAGAAGCCGCAGGTTTTAAAAAGTAAAATTGATTAAAATGTACTCATAAATCTGCTGATATTAAAATGATTCCGTTTACTTTTTTTTATTGCGAGTAAAGAAGTATGTTATTGCTACGGATAAGGCGTAGATTTAAAAATCTGAGCCCCCGGAGAGAAGTAGCGCCGTCAGTGTACCTCACGCGATGGACTGTAGGTTCTTTGCAGCTTCCCTTCTGCCCTAGCTGCAACTCCTTTCATTCCTTTTACTGTACTTCCCTTTTTTGCCCATCTTATTTTCCAACCTCTCACAAGCAGTTGTGTCGACATTAGTTTCATCGCAGATTGGCCTTATAGGTCCCAACGCTTGCCCTTTGGCTCAAATTTAATATTCCTGTTACAAATTTCTGATATTCTAAGAAGTGAACGGTCTCCGAAGGCAAAGATTAGTGTCTATTTATATTGGCCTGACTCTTATAATATACGATTGCTTTAGTAGCAAGAGCTTGTACAAACCTAAAAGCCAGTTCTTTATAACAGCAACAACGATCCTGTTTTTCGCGGCAGTCAATAAATCTCGAGCGGCTTTCAATTACAAAATTGCTGAATCGCCATCATTTTTTTCCATAGTGTCATCGGCATCTTGAGCTATTAGTTACTAACCCTGAATGTTCTCTTTAGGCGTTATATGTGCATCAGATTCTCTTTTATT
>NC_087200.1:87094661-87097161 GCF_015104395.2 Macrobrachium nipponense | reverse complement strand
ATCATTATCTTCCTGGTTAACTTATTGTTTTGGTGCAACACTATTTACACACTAAAGTACATTTACTATACAGCGACTACCAGTAATAAGTTAAGTTTTTGAGATGTTTTATGTGAAGTACTTTTATGAATAATAGCGCTCCAGATTAGTCCTACCACTCTGCATTCCCTCCCTGTACTCAGTGGAAATAAACCTTGTCTTCACTACTGTTTTGGTCGATCGTTGCCAGGGCATAAACCACAACCTCTGCCTTCATGAATCGTATTTGGTTGCAGCATAGGACAACGGCACGTCTTTCAACTTGATATTATACCAAAGGGCAGTAGAACTTCTCTCTCGCCTAGCAGACTTGAAGCTCTGAGGTGGAGCATGGTAGAGAAAATTACCAGTTCATGCCGTCGTTTCTATAGGTTCACTGTCGGTAGGGCTGCTGTTCTTAGAGGTAGACTCTATTGTTGCTTAAAGGTCATAAGCCTTCCAGGGCCAAGAGTGTGCTCTGGCTGACGTCCCAAGTTGACGGAATTGCCACACCTGGGGTTCGTGACTGTCACGTAGACGACTGTATTGTAGGGTCAGCTAACGTCGTAACTTTCTTAGTCCTTATATCAGTGTGCAGAATCCCAAGGAACAATGGTGTGTATGAGCGTGGAGGTTAAAACTTCAATATTAAAGTATACAAAGTTGGAGGCAGGTGTGAGAAATTACCATGGCGACGCTGAATTACCAGTTTAGGGTTTTCAGTTGAATGATGCAGCCGATAACGGTCTAACTTGAAGATCAAAGCGATATTACAAAGCCTAGATGATTTTGCCTCCTGGGAACTTGCTTTCGCTGGGGTTCATTGTTTGCCAACTGATGCAGTAAGGTAGATTGTCTGAAATTTGTTCTAACAATTAAAACGGATGACAAATACAAGAGGAACTGACATATGTTGATTTAACAACTAGATAATTCTAGTCACAACACATTATTACGTGCCATTTATTAATATTTTCCATTTAGGCCGGACAATACATAACTAACACCTCTGATGCAAAGGACAACTACCAGATTCCTCTAACCATCCCTGTCTCTTGCTCTCATAGGCAGATTACCACAACCAATTCCCGATTCCTTCATGGTACTAATAAACGTGCATTTTATTTCTTTCCAGTCCTTCTGGAACCTTGAGGTGTCCATAAAACAGCCTTTACAATCCTTGTCATTGCCACAGATCAGTCGGTTTCATTATCATAGTATACTAATAACTATCCTATTAATGAAGCATATGTAAATCTGTGCGATCGTGGTTGTTATTTAAATTGAAGGCTGTATTTGTAACGTGAGTCTGCTCTGGCAGAAGAATGAAGGTTTGCGTTGCATTCTTCACCATTTAAAGAACCAAACACGCGTAGGTGGTATGATGACATTTGCACCAAAATGATTTGTTACTAAAAGGCGCCATTGGTCGGAATATAATGTTGTTCATTTTTAATTTATTGATTTGTATTTGTATTTTAGAGGTGAGATATTTAGTCCGCAGGGGCTCTTACGAAATTAGGTTAACTCATCGCGTATTCTAATATTAGTCATCAAGATTGAAGGCCAGTTTCAACCAAAGTGAACTGCCACGCCCTGAAAACTGATCTGTTTGCAACAGTTCGTCCATAACTGTTACCTAAGTCGACTTTTTCTAGTCAGAAATTATAATTCGAAATTTTTAGATTATATTACGGAAACTAGATAAGCTGTATTCGCTGCGTAGTTAACTGCTTTTAAAACCATTAAATATGAACGCTACATCATATTTTCTTTAGAATATTATTGTGTTTGGTTTTTATTAAAGCAATATTTAGCTATACTTGAAGTTTTGTTGTTTTTGAATAAATGTCGTTATAAACATGCTCGTCTTTTCTGTGTGGCTGTATTTTTTATTCACTGGTCTTATTCATACTGTGAACTACGCCCAGAAAGTAGAAAATACCAGTCACTCCTGTTTGAGAACCGTATCAAATAAATCCACGATTTCCAAACCTGTTTATGCTCTCACACATTAGCCGTAACGATTAGACATAATGAGAATCATATCCATACAGTTGACTTTCAATAATTCTCCGTTCAAGTTTCAGCTTAGCCGCTTAGTTTTGTATACAAGGGCATTTGCTGAAACAGTTTTTTTATACTTATTTAAACTTCTTTAGCTTTTTGCCATCCCTAAACACAGTAAATTATTTCATACTTCAGTCATCGTGTTTTTTTAAAGTTTCACTAGTTGCTTCAAATTGTGCAAAGCATGTAAATTACAACTGTGGTATATATAGATACGCTACGTGTTTGAAAGTTTGAAATGTTGTAAACATTGTTTTGTGTTCATTGTTATTTTGTTTTATTCCTTTAATGTAGAGGCTGGCGGTGCCTACGTTCTTTTGATACTAAGGGGTTGTTGAGTTAACAATAATGAACTATTTTTATTCAAGTTTTACTAATCAGTGACATCGTACCATCAAATCCATATATAACT
>NC_087200.1:87057161-87089661 GCF_015104395.2 Macrobrachium nipponense | reverse complement strand
AGTCTCTCTCACATTAGAATTCCCTCGTAAATGGACAGTGAGCTTGCCTGAGCAAGATTATGAATATGATTGCGAGCGAAAATAATAGTATACGGAAGAACCATCCAAGTGATGGGAGCATGGAAGATGTTAGATCATAACAATTGGAATATATAAATGGTAAGGGGATGAATAGTAAAGTGTTGTATTATAGACCTGAGGCAGCAGACAGATGAGTTTTCATAACTTCATTTAGTTCTTCTGTGTCAAAGAGGAAAACTTGGGTGCATGGAGGGAAGGTCAAACTAAAGGAAATTCTCGAGCTGGTTGCGCAGAAAAAAAAAAGACCATTCGTAAGCATATGTGAAATGTTTGTACACCTGTCATAGCATAAGGTATTCCAGATGAAATGGCCCAAAAAGTGATGCTTAGAATAAATTTTAGTAGTTTAAGTAGGTCACCACGTTTCAGATTTTGAGTTGGAACTCAGCTTTGTAACCTCAACATCTTGCATTAAAACGTTATATGTATCTGCTTGTAATAAACTCCACGTTCAAAATTGCCGGTGTCTAGCCTGAGGCTTTCTTTTTAAGTCCCCTAAAGAAACATGCAGAATAAAACGTAATTGACCCAAGCTTAGGGGCGGTACGTCCCCAGGGTTTGGACTCTACGTCTCGACCCTTTCTTATATTTCCTTGACTTTTGACAACTTGGATGTCGGTGGTATTTTTCCATATTTTCATATGTTAGCAGAGAGAAAGGTAGTTAGGTCAATAAATAGATAGGAGTCAGACAGACTGACAGACAGACAAAGCCTCGGTGGTTTATGTTGTTGATAAGGAATTCTTTTGAAGTCATTGTCGCTTTAGTTCTCGCCGCAAAAGGACCCCTTTTCATGAATTATTCAGCTCGGGTAGGTAAGGGACTTGGGATTGCTGATGCAAACCGAAACACTTCTTAATTGTGCATTAATTGCTTCATCTCTTTTGATTAACCTGTGACCTCTCTGTACCTTTTGGGAGGTCCGCCCACTGTTGACATTGCATGCTTTGGGTTAATTTGGATTGCTTGTTTTTTTCTTTCTTCGTTTCTTGCATCACAGTCATTGTTGCAAACTTTTTTTTTCTTTTTTCTTTTTAGATATTTGACTGAGTGCTGCTCTCTTCTTTCGGAAATTATTTGATTTCATTGAGCTTTCTTTTTGTTTCTTTGCATATCTACACATTTTCAATTTCTGTTGTTTTGTTGCATCAAAAAAACGAGAATTTAAAAACCAGTTTTTTTTATAACCATACTGCTGTTTTTGTTCCGGTCGAAGAATATTCTTCACTCTTAACTGCGTGTACTCATTATTTTTTTTCTGTATTTTACAATTTGCCGTTTATTTGACAACAAACGACAGCTGCGCTTTTGTACTGTTTTTCATTTATTAAAGGAGAAAACACTTCATGAATGCATTTTCATAAAATAAACAGTTAGGTTTTACTAATCCTTTGTATATTTTTTTTACACAAAATTAAAATGGCACTAATAAATTTACAAATTTTTCATTAATGGATTCCTCTGAAAAAGTTGCCAATACAAAGAATAGAATGAAACAGAATAAAGTGTTTTCACATACATCATTGTAATGTAATGTGAGAAATCATACGCATCATTTCCCTCGGTACCTAGCGACAGGGTCACTCTAGAGAATATTAAACTCTCTATAGACCTTACCTTGCCTGGCGACGAACCCTACTCAGAATCTCAACAGTCGGCAGAATCTACCTCGGTAGCACTCGTTTCACCCATGACCCTTCATTTCATAGTAGACTTGCCTCTCTACGTATTCTCCTTACAGATGTTCGGGGGTCTTGATGCAGCGGCACAACAACACTTCGTCTGTACTTTCTCTAACCAGTTTTCTGTGAATGCTTCCTTGCGCCTTTTCCGGTCTCTTGCTACAACCTGTCTATACATCTGTCGAGACTCGTGGAGTTTCAGTTTCCTTTGCAATGACATAAAAATGTATTCTTCAAACTTCTACCATTTTCCTTGACTCTTGTTTACTATTGTTTCCAAAACCTGAGGGCTGTTTTATTTTAATGATTTGTTATAATCTTTGCTATTCGCCTATTAATGGTCGTACGTCATAGCTGACCTCTCACCCGGTTGTTTGCAGTCCTAATTTGTAAAATTTCAATATATAAATCACCTTTGGGTGATGGTGTTTCACCTTCATTGTGATGAATTTTCTGTTGCTTATATGATGAAACATTCAGCATATTGTCCCTTATGATGACAAACATGAATTCAGTACAACTGATCTCTATTTGTAAATGTGTTGAATACTTCTACAAAAATATCTTCCGTGGATGGTTTCCGACTTGTAATTTTGGCCTTATATATTCACTTCTTACCTTCGTACTTCTCCCACACTTCTTCCATCAGTTGATGTCTGAATCTTTTCACTTATTTCTTTTTTTTTTCGAAAGTTGCTTTGTCACCAACCAAACTTAGCTTGCAGTATCTTATGTTTGCGGAGATATAACACCCGTCATTGAATCAGCGGATTCATGTGATTTTTATAGCCTTTCAGTCTTCCACTGTGCATGGCTTTTTATTTTAAAAAATGCTGTTATGTCTTACTCTGAAATAAATTCTTGAGTTTAGAGAAAGTTTCTGGTTCAGATTTTGTTTTCGGTTGTTAAATAGTTTACAAAGCACAACATCGCTGCGTTTGCACAGTTGATGGAAGCATCAGTGGCTAGTTTCTGACAGGTGAGTCATCCTAGGTTTACACTTGGATGAATTTTACAAGATGTTGGCCATATGTGGCTGCATTATGCAAGATGTTGACCACATAACCAATGGTTTCAAAGCTCGGGCCTTACCAGGGCCTTCAAGAGTAAAAGTTGCAATAGTTCCCCGGCTCTTGGTACTTTCTCCCGACAGCAATAACTTTTAAAGTTTACTACTGATGTTTTCGGATGGTCATTGTTTATTTCCCTAGTTGTTTGTTGTTTTAATTACAGAACTTTGCTTCTGTCACCATCTCCTCCCAGTTTCCTAAACACGGTTAGCCTTTTTTATGGAGTCCCAAATAAATTGTTCTTTGCTTGTTCTTTGATAATGCTACGGAACATGATATTAATACTTATTATCAGTGGATTTAAATCCCACTCGCATGGTGAAAAGGCCGATGTCGCTGACACACACGTCAGTTAAATCTCCTCTCTCTCAGCTAGTCCAGTACTGCTGATGCTTTCGCCTTATTCCTCTCAAAGCCATAAGGCCTGTATTGGTCTGACATTCATAAAGGAAAGTAGGTTGTGTGGCTTTGTATTCATGCAAGATGCATAAACGAATTGGTAGACTATATGGTCTTTTATATCTTCTGTCTTCAAATTCCTTAATTGCTGTTCTTCTTTAGAAACCTTTATTGTTTCAAACCCCCCCCCCCCCCCCCCCCCCCCCCTAATCCCCAAGAAAAATTCTCCGATTCTTGAAGTGCTTTTCTATTTCTATGACTGCTATATATTTGGCTGTGTTTCTCAGACACACTGAATCTAACAAAGCAAATGGCAATTGGTGTCTTCTTTCTTATGGTACTGATGTTGGGAAATTGCCTGAAGGACTGAGAAGACTTTTGTCTTAAAGAAATTACGCAGAGTTTTGCATAAGGCTATGTAAGCCAAACTTCTTGTTTATGGCAGTAATTCTCTGACTACTTTATAATATTTTATTTAATCAGTTCGTTCACGCTATTCAATTTTTGTTCTTTCTTGCTCTGCTATATTTGATCTTAGAAACACTAAGAGAGATCCAGTATTTAAGTGAAGTTTGATGCCTTCAAGACTCACTGTTTTTGCGTTTCTTTTTACTCAAGCTTTCACCTCTTAACTGTTTTAACGAATATTAATTTCATCCTTCAGTCCTACTTACATTTGGGAACCATAAATATAAAATTTATAAGTTCACTTTTGAAATCCGTTAATTTTTTATTTATCTTCATTCCTTTTACTAAAGATTATTATTTTCCATAAACGATCCTGTTTGGATAATTTCTCCCTTGTTTTGAGTGATCCATGTTTTGTTTCGTTCTTGACAGGATTGAATTAACAGCAGTTTGCCAAATCAAGGACCACACCTTTAGCACTTTTCAAGGTTGTTTTCCTGGAGTCAAAACGATCTGCTTGGTTTTTATTTTTTCACTACTCCATTCAGCTGAAAGATTCCCCTTCCCCCCAAAAAAAATTCACCACTTCTCAGAAATTCTCAAGAAATCAGCAGCAGTCTTGGGATTGTTTAGCTGTCTGGTTGTTTCTGTCGTTCTGTTACCTGACTCGAATTATTCTTGTCTTGCTTTCTCTTTCTTTAGTTTTCGTAGCTTTTATCCTTATCTCTTTCTTCTGATGTTCTACAAACATGCTCTGCATAAAGTTATTAGATTACTGTCTCAATTAGATTACTGTCTCATTGCCCTTTATTAAAAAAGATTAAAATTCCAGTGACCTTTTTTTTATCATGAATTAATGAACCGTGCCAGATAAAGTCTTGTATGTACTGAATGAGTGGAGTTAATGGTTCATCCCCTTTGGCCATATAAAGTGTTTATTCCCTCGGTTAACCTTTTGGATAAAGAGGGATTCTATTCCTGGTCTTGTTTCTCATTTCTAGAATGAATCATTTCGTCCATATACGGCGGTAACGTCCACTTATTCTCCTTGGCTTTCCCTTGATTGGACATTTGCCCATTGATTAAAGTTTTGATCGGTCCCCTGATCGAAAGTGAAGCCGTTTATTGCTCCATGTAATGTTGTTGAAGGCAGCGACAACCCCCCAAAAATTCTGAATACTTCAACGAGTTATATAACACTTCTTTAACCGGCAAAGACTTCCAGAAAGACAACTGGCAGAGAAAAGTAAAGTAGGAAAAAAATACAAGGTATGCATTATTTACCATAAAATGGACACTTAATTATAAGGCTTGGAAGAGAAATCAACGAGGAACAAACACTGTGAGGAATAATGTATTTATGTGAATATCTTACCTGTTCCTTTTATGCCCAGCGATGACTCAGCACTTTGCTGTTATTCAGTATTTCAAACGATCACCTTCTGAACAAGTTTTATTAGTCCATTTATGTACTAGGTACGACATCCGACGTCCAAAGCACAATTATGCTGAATGTGCATTGGAAGGAAATAGAATAGAATCATTTGTTAATACTCGGAAGGTCTTCATAATTCATAATTTTTGTTTGCTCGACCTTTGGAAAGTTTTTGGGAATGTTAAAATATATACATAATATATGTGTTTGTATGTATTTGTCAGTGTGCGTGTGTTTTCATCTTACGCTCTTTACATAGTTTTAGGGTACAGGGTACCAATTTTCACTTAAGGAGATTGGTGGGAGGTAGGCCGGGAACAATTCGCAGACCTAGCAGATGTGAATGATACTTGTGGCGGATTACTCAGTACACAGAACGCTCGTCATCAGCCGGTTCAACTACTGTATACACGCGGACCTGCTGCCTATCTACCGTGGATTTAAGGATACATATATACACATATATATGTAATATATATATATATATATATATATATATATATATATATATATATATATAATAGAGAGATAGAGAGAGAGTCTCATCGTGTATGCGTGTTCAAATGGTCTTAAGCCTGTTAACTATTCAAAGAGCGTAAGTAGTAGGCTCTGTTAAGTATAAAATATCAATTACAGTCATCACATCCAGCTTCAAAGATAAAGATTGACGTACATGTTGATATCACGAGGTACAAGGAAGATTCAACATTTCTTTATGCTTCTCACCAGGAAAAAATGTTGATGCTTTTTGTCGGAATATTGTGAAGAAAAATCACGTTGAAGAATAAGCGGTAGTCATCCCTGTCTTAAGAAGTCATTAACATTGTCCTTAAAACGAGTGTTAAATGCATCTGCTTTTTTGTGATGATTATAAAATCTAAGAGCAGAAGAAGAGAGAGAGAGAGAGAGAAGGGGAGGGAGGAGGGACTCTGTGTTGAATCTAGGCCACGCGTAATATAACTTAACACAGGAATTGATGGTCTTGACTTCAGTATTCATGGAGTTGAGCTAACGTTGTTGCATTTTGCTTTCAAGAAATGAATCCCAAGTTTCATGGAACCATGCATCACGATCATTTTCATGCAGATAGCACAGTTGGGCCTTCGTCCGCGCAGCATTAGTGGACTAAAAAGGAATGGAAATGAGGAAATGACAGAGGTCGGATGACAGAGCAATCGTAAAATGACAGACGTGAGATTGCAAAGTAACAGCTTAAACACGGGTCTCAACTGCGCCGTTTGAGGGTCATTGTCATTACGTGATCAAATTGTCTTTAGGTCCTGTCCCCCTTAAAGAGGTTCGCCTGTGTTTTACTTGTTAGGAATCGACAGTATTTATTCCCTTTCCTATACTCTAACACTATATTAAAGATTTATTTGATGGTTTCATGTTTGTTTATTTAAAAGGTTGAAGCTCTCTTTGTTAGTGTTATTTATTTTTTAATAGTGCTTATTTTTTTATTGCAGTTCGTAGGTGTTTTATTGCCTTTTTTCTGAGGTTGAGGTGTTTTTTATCGGGGAAGGATAGGTAGTATTTTATTCCCCTTATTAAGCAGGAGCTTTGTTAGATTATGTTCCGGCTTTTTTTTATTTTCAAGTCCGGAAGTATTACATAACTTTGTAGAGGGAAATACAAAATACATTTCCATTTGATCCTGTTACTTCAAGGCTTTTTCCTACTCCGATTGTCATATTTTTTCCGCAAACTTTTCATACCTTAATGATCAGTACCTTTATTCAACGGAACTTTACTTATTTCTTATTCTTGAAGAAACTTGAGAATATGTTGATAATCCGGGTAAAGGGAAATTGTTGTAATTGGAGGTAACCAACTAGATTGCAATGTTATGACGAAAACATGTAAAATTTATCAGTAATTTATTTTCAAATTTCTTGCATACATACATACACACACACACACACACACACACATATATATATATATATATATATGTATATATATATATATATATATATATATTTATATATATATATATATATATAAATATATATATATCTAATGTTTGCGTTTGAATGCTTGGATGTACGTGGGTGTATGCATAAATATGATTTTATTTAAGGACGAGTAGTGTATACAAGCTTCGTAATTAAAGAATATATATATATATATATATATATATATATATATATATATATATATATATATATATATATATACTCGTACTGTCTAATAGGGAGTCACTGGTATCTCGAATACATTTGGATTGTAGGCCAGATTCGCCAGGTATGCAGTGATAGCCATTTATCTTTTTTTTTTTTTTTTTTGTCAAACGTTGTAACGTTATTTTGTCGGGTAATGAATAAGACTTTTTAAGCTTCGATAAACCTGATTGAAAAACAGCACTAACAGTCTCAGTTTTTATTTTAATCCCCTAAAATTAATTTTCTTCTTTGCACAAAAAAAGGAATGATTTTATAACAATCTGTATTCATGCTTTACCCAGGCCATAAACTATTGTCAGAATAGGGTAAGCTTAATTTCTGGAAATATTTGATTTTAATTTGTAGATTTCAGTTTTATCTTCACTTCCTTCGATGTGAATTGAATTTTGTCTTTCAGTATCATTTAATTAAAAATATATATATCCTTGTAAACGTTTTGTCTCGCTTCTCAGCCCGTATTTGTTCGTGCTCAACGCAATGAATTACAAACCATTTTCTAAGGAAAATTACAATAACAGGCAACAATGCTGTGATGGAGTATCGTTCCAACATTTTTGGACTTCCGGATGCATTAAGAAAACAGGTAGATATTTTTCCAAGCAAGAAGAGTAAGTAAAGTTTCCTCGAAGGGATGTAAAATGCTCTCTCTCTCTCTCTCTCTCTCTCTCTCTCTCTCTCTCTCTCTCTCTCTCTCTCTCTCTCTCTCTCTCTCTCTCTCTCTCTCTCTCTGTGCACTTGAACGATTCATATCCATAATATGGAAAAGTGAACATCAAGGTCAAGATCGCGCGACAGGGATCCATAAGCCTCGCAGGTGTAAACATTGCAATTATAGCTGATTTGTTTACACCACACTTCATGGTGGTACTTATTTTGATGGCGAGGAGCTCTTTTTAGATAGCTGCATGCTTAAATGTATGCCCTCGAAATACATCGTTTACCCATGTTAACATTACATCGTAGGTGATGAAATTTTTTCATCCAAGTGTGCGTTTGCGAGTTTTACCATTTTTCAGCAGTTGGATGGTGATATGACCAGATGATTTAATAATTAGTTCTCTCTCTCTCTCTCTCTCTCTCTCTCTCTCTCTCTCTCTCTCTCTCTCTCTCAGTGGGATGGAGAAAGGAGTCAGCTGTTGTATATATCACGTCCCCTTTAGGAAGAAGTATGTTGAAAGATTGTCGTAATATATTATCATCGTCATTGTCATCCTTATCATTGTTATTGATGTTTCTATTGTTTTCTTCATCGTCAGTCTTGTTGTTTTCTGATATTTACCCATTAGTATTGTATTAGTAATCTGAGGGATATCATTTTACGTACCGAGTGAGTGAGTGAGTGAAATCCATGTACTCCTTTCATTTAAATCTCTTTCCCCTCTTGAGGGGCAGATTGCTTAGGCAACCTAAAGCGAAACGTAGAAGAAAGGGGAAGAAGGATATATTGGATCAAAACAGATTTGTCATGATCGTCTTTAGCTATATTGCATGAGAGGCCTTCATGAATCCTGCCGGAAAACGGTACCTTCTGTGTATGTGATTGTTTGGGTCAGAAGTAGGCATTAGCCCTGTAGACCTTACGATCAGAGAAAATAAGGATGAGAGTTTCAGAGCCAACAGCAAAAAGGAAAGCAACAGTAAGTCTTCCACCGGCAAGACGGCTAGATTTTATGCAATGAATGTTGTAGCTGGAGTCTTAAGAGGCGTTCCACATCTTGCTAAAAGAAATAACTGTATTTTTGTCGAATGACATTTCAAGATAGAGAGGCTACGAATTGGATTAGAAAAGTATTATCTAACATAATTAACGAAACGAATTGCTTATAATGTCGGTCGATAAGAAACGAAAAAGAAAAGAATTGAGTACGTCGAATATGAGAGCACCGTTCCAGATAAGGATGGCTGAAGCAACCACTAAGCTTGAATGGATGCTCAGGAGAAATGAATTGACGGTATCGAAACAATTTGTTAGTCAGAATGTTGTTGTGTAACAGAGGCTCCTCTATTATCATACAACAATGAATAATAGTAAAGGCCACAAGAAAGATGGATAGCTGTGCCTCAGCCACACTGAACGGAATTCAGAAGACCCATTGTGTCATGATGATGGCCGAATGAACTTTATGGAGTGAAGTTGCTGAAGGATGATGTTTTGTTTTATAAATATTGCCGCGCATTGTTAGTTAGTTTATCAGCTTTCGAAAGTGGCAAGGACTTATGTTATCAGAAAGGAGCCAGCTCCTTGACCTAGAAAGGAACACTAGGAAGAAATGAGAGAGAATGATAGAAAACAGAACACAACTGGAAAGACGATGATGCAGACCATTGGAGTTGTGTTTATTGCTCACTGACTGGCTGCCTTTCTTCTCATTGTGAACGGACTTATTTATTCTTAAAACGAATAATGTTTTTAATTTAGCGTCATGTGGTTACGCAAAACGTTGATTATGAGAAATGGATAATATACTTTTAAAATACTAGGCCATTTATCCCTTTTGTGTGTGTGTGTGCAGGAACCTAAACATATACAAACATCACACTAAATTTTAGCAGTTATGATATTTTGTATCTGAAAATTTTCAATTACTTTTTTGTCCGTTGAAGAAAGGTAGTTAACGTGACAACAAATGCAAAAATAGTGTGCCAAGATTCAGCACTTTTTAGATTCAGCAGTACTTGTGAACAAATTACCCCCACACAACATTTCGTCCGCCTAAACTTGTTGTCTGGGCGATCATATAACCAGTATTCTCTTAAAAACGCAAAGTTTCACTACCTAGTTAGTCTCCATCAAAAGCGGTTAGAGACTAATGGTTTTTAGAAAGTAACAAACATGTTATACGTGAAACTAAACAGCCTTGCAAGCAATACAAAAGCTGAACGTTCGCATCCACACATGGCAGCCAGCAACCAAATCCCTTATGCAAATAAATTAGTGACGAATTAAATATGAACGCAGAGATTTCGAGCACTAGGTCAAGCAAGAGCTGACCCCATTTATCGTCCCTTTCCTCCTAGAGGCTGCGAGGGTCGGGAGAAATTCCCCATAACTTTTCTCCTGGATTTTCAAAGGATTTCAGTGGACACAGTATGCTAAATTTTAGAAAAATCGAGAATAAAGCGTTCGTGTATGTCACGTTTATTATGAATTAAAATCAGCAAGTTAATAAAATTCCCCTCTTCCTTTTTTATGTGACTACAAGTAGCTTTAGTTTAGTGTAGATTGAAAACATGGGGTTCTGTTATAGAGAGGGCTTTCCACATAATGTGAAGTTGAACAATGTAGGTTGGTTTTTAATGGTCGATTGAGTGAAAAAAAAAATTAATAATCATAAAACAGTCAGAAACAAGAACGCTCGTAGACTGCAGACCACTAGCATGGCTACAATCCACTCTTCACTAGGTCTCTTTTTCTCAAAAGTGACTTTCTTATATCTCCCAGAAGCTAGTCACTTGCTTTTATTCACGAGGGACACGCGTGGGAAAATTTTAATTGGCCCTGTTAACGAATTAACGAAGAAAAAATAAGCACGTTGATAAAAATGAACTGAACCATCGACATCACTACCTTCTCGGAGATGGTAACCATCCCCTTGGTTAAATTCCCCACTCGTCACCATCGCCTCTAAAATCATTCCCTATCTCTTATCTAAACTTCTCATAACTTACGTGACTAGAAACTAGCTCAAACTCGCTCTCGGAATCACTCTCACTTGCCATGTACTTGACTAGACCTAGAGCGATGTCGAGCGCTGAATGGGATAAGCTGTGAAAATGTAATTATATATACAATTTTTCTGAACTCAGTTACTTTTTTTATATTGTTAAATACAACGACTTTGCGAGTGTAGAAGGGATATTGTTGGAACGGCTTTCATAATTACGAGTATAATAATATGTAAATGTGTATATATTTATACAATGTACTTTTGCTCATCATGGGTAGTGTTATAGTAACAGCTAAGAAATGGAAATGGTTAAGAATTGGCGAACAATATGTTTTTAAACCCCGTTGGCCAGATAGGGTTCACTTGGTACAGTAATAGTTCTTTAAGGTATTGTTGAAACTTATAACAGGTAAACCTTTTTCTTTTTTAAAGATGAGTTTAAACTTTGTAGTAAAATTCTTTGAATCTAATCCTTCGTATAATTGTATAATATGTGAAATCTTGATGTTTTAATGGAGCTTAATAGAATGTGTGAAGTTTTTATGCAAGGTTATACTTTGCTCGCGCGCGCGTGCGCAAACACACACGCACACGCACACACACACACACGAGTATACCAAGAGAGACTGACTGACTGACTGACCATGGGTACGTCCTCCACTAAAGGAGGTTACAGAATAGAAGGAACCTTGCTGCTTGCTTGCTTTTTTTTTTGTGGGGGGTGGTTACTTGTTTGTTTGAAATTAGAAAGTATGATTTACACCGTGTAAAAAGGCAAGCACAATAGAGGATAGAGGAAATGTTCTACTCTTATCGTTTTTTCCTTTGATTTTACAATCTTTTTTTACATTTTCCTATTATTAATTAATGGGTCTGACTGCAGATATTTTGAAATTATACTTGTCGTGGTGACAGTTATATTTTAATTCAAATGAAACATACGGCAAGTATCAAAGACAGATTCTAGTTATGAAATGTTATTTTTTGAAGGAGTTATTCACTACCTTTCATAATTTAACATTTGGATTTGTTAGAATTCATCAACACATGAGTAGCAGTTGTTCTCTAGCCTATATTTTATCATCTCTGCCAATGAAGGGATAAAAGGATAAATGTAAGCATCGGTCAATACATTTGTTGCTCATTTGGAAGTCTGTTGTAGGCCTATAAAAAAGTGTGAATTCTTGCAAACATTTGGCAATAAGTTAATATATTTTGAGAAAGAAAGGAAAGTAACTTCTCTTTACCTTATTAAATGGGTGAGGGGTGTTGGTTCGTTGAATAGATAACAAGAAAAATGGTGCACAAGTTTTCAGCGAGACATTGTTCAGGTATCACAGATCACTATCGATCCCGATCATGAAAGTTCCAGGATGTTAAAATGGTTTACAGCATTCTCTCTCTCTCTCTCTCTCTCTCTCTCTCTCTCTCTCTCTCTCTCTCTAAATGATTTCGAAAAATGGAAAAAGGGTTCAAGAAGAGCACATAATCTTACGATAGGATAGGATAAGATAGGATGTATCTCAGCAAATTACTACAATATTTGTTACCTTTTTTGGGGGGGAGTCGGACTGGTAAAAGATTGAAGTCTATCTGGGTGTTTTACTGTATTCTTTTAATCTGTAAGATTTAATTTTGGTGCAGTTACTACCATTTCTTGTCGTTAAAATATCAACTCCCGGGGGTTTGACGTAATATATAATTTTCCTGATTGATTTAATGTTTCAATAACAATTTTTTTGTAGGTGACTAAGAATAAAATGGTTTAGAAAAAAATTACTTCGAAGTTGCACACACTTACATACCACGTTTGCATGCACATTCATGCTCCCTCACTTTTACTTAATTTGATCTCAGTTGTTCTGTGGTCATGCTGAGCCAACTATTTCGTTACTTTTCCTGCACATTACATAATGTCCTCAGATGTCTCTCTCTCTCTCTCTCTCTCTCTCTCTCTCTCTCTCCGTTATTATTTGGCCTTGCCGTCCATATGTGCACAGGGCACAAATTAGGTGCACTTCTGTTTAGGTGCGTCTAGAATCGCTATTATATCACCATTCACAACTAGCAAACATTTTTGAGTAGCAAACCGAAAGAGCATGTACTTACACACTAAGAGAAGAGTAGAAATGAGCAAATAGAGGGTTAACAGAGATTAGATTATGTAATAGTAAGTAAGACTATGATATTGTTTTGATAACAAAAGTAAGTGAATATGGGTATGGATGATTGTATTAGTGTATCTTCAAGTAAGGGAACTAAAACAAGGTTTGATAGGACTTATTGGGCAACAAGTGGCAGCATAGAATGTCCAATGAATGATAACAAAGCTAATCGAACGCAAGAGTAAGAATTTGTTCAGCTATTCCTTAAGAGATAAAATTGCAGATTTTATCGCTGCCGCTAATATTCTAATCTATGTGATGGCCAAGTGGTTCATTACTTGTATAAGCTTCCCTTCAAGAATTCGGAGGAACCGATAATTATATTGTCTACGATGATGTTCGCGGTATAGTTAATAATGCTCTCTTCTATTGGCTGGCTTTGCCAGTAAAAACCTCTTTCAGTGGTGTATCTTACTGTCACTTACACCTGAAGCATTAATCTACTTTTTTGTTGTAGTTTTATTGCCCATAAATGTATCCGTCAGCGTCTGAAAGTACCTAGCTAGAATTAGGTAACGTTTTTGTCCGCCGTGCGCTTTTGCCCTCAATAGGGAGAAGTCGTTGGGTTGGGTGACGTCACTGAGACGCGTCATTACTCTGACGTCACAAAGTGTGTCAGGGTCTTCCCACTCCTCGAGATTTACAGTTCACCACCAAGTCTCTCTCTCTCTCTCTCTCTCTCTCTCTCTCTCTCTCTCTCTCTCTCTCTCTCTCTCTCCAAACGCACACATTAACAAAAAACCATTTTACCAAAAATATGCGTAGAAGAGTATCATATTATGAAAACGATGTTGGTTATTTTTTTCATCCTAGAAGTAGGAAATTATCTTGTTGCCGATTCTCTTGCATCTTCAGAGTTAGTACCATGACTCACTTGCTATTATTTGGAAAGTGGAGATTTGATACTCATTCTTTTCCTAGAATTTTTCTTCCGGATTGCATATGATTGAGAGAGAGAGAGAGAGAGAGAGAGAGAGAGAGAGATCGCGTGGTCGGAAATCGAATGTGCGAAGTCAACAAAGTCACGTGGTGCATTTAAAAAAAAAAAAAAAAAAAAAAAACATCTCTCAGGTTAGAGGTGTATTTCATCGCATATTATATATTCCTTTGGGAACAAAAACTGGTTACCTATACATCATAAATGATTTGTGATAGTTAAAAGGCTTTTGTGAATTGAGAAAGGATGTTTTCCTTTGGAGAACATCGCACTTTGGAGTATATCATGTTTTTGAGAAACAGATGGTAGCAAAAGTGGTCAAGGATAGGTGTTTTTTACTCACAGGGTGAGTAAGCAAATTTCAGCTATAAATAATCATTCGGGGAATATATATTTACCTGCATTATGAATAGGTTGGTGAGGATTCCATTAAGCTTTAGGTTTCATTATGATAATGATTTATACCGCACGATCAAAGAATCAAGGTATTCCGCCTAGTGTTTATGGTTCACGTTTGGTGAAAAGATGGACAAGTTTTTAAGAAAGGTTTTTTCTTTCTTTTTGCTTGTTTAGGAAAGAAAGAGAGGTCGTCGTCGTGGGTGACATAAATTCTGTAGAACGATGGGGGAGATGGTATAGCTAATATGTTCGTAATGTCCGGTACGATTGAGAATGGAGAAGGTTAAATGGAATGCTCAATAAAAGAATGTTGATAATTATGTATATTAAAAAAAGGTGATTGACCTTGAATAAGAAAGTGATAAAAGTGGGTTACATCGATTATTATTATTGAGTAGATGGATGAGCGAGCTTATTAATTTAATATTGACAAAGGTACAGCTGGAGGTTCATGTGATCATCGTGAGGTGTGAATCAAATTGGAAGGGAGAATCAGCAAGAGGGAGCTCGGAATGGAGAAAGTGAAGGGTATTAGATAAGGATGAAGTTGATGCTGAGTGGACTTGAAGAAACAGAACCGATAAGGGTTTGAAAGTAAAGGCAAAATGATGAGAAATTAATTAGAATGTTAGATATTGAAGTGTGGTGATTGGTGGAGGGTAAAATGAGATTGCGTAAATGCCACGAAATGTTTGAAAAGGTGGAAGACTTCAGGAGAAAACGGGAAAATTAGATTTTACTTGTAAACCTCAGTATTAGATCCAGTATATACAGTGAGTTAGGTATGCTGATGATGTTTTATGAATGATGTTGAGTCCACTGTGGGGAAGAGCAGACTTTTTTTTTTTTTCTGCTGAAGAGCAAGTTCAGAGGTGTGTACACAAGAGTGATGAAAAACAGTTACCAGAGGATTTGCGATAGAAAATTAAATCCAGAGGGAAGTGTGGACACTGAGTGAGGAACTTTAATTTGGAAGCGGGAAGTCGAGTTCTTGAATCATAAAGACATTCAGGAGTAGATATTACGGATACTGAAAATCAAAATACAGGAAAAACCACTGATGAAGTGAATGGATGAATGTCGCAAGAGCTGCAAAATCTCTGAAATAGAAGACAGCCAGTCAATAACAAAGGTGATTGAGCACAATATTCATTTTGGGGGTGAAGCTTGGTTGTGCAGTGTGAAACAAAACACGGAGCTGTCCAAGGTGAATTGCCTGCAGTGTGCATAGAGGCTGAAAGGGCGAGAAATGTAATAGGTACATTGAAAATATAAAAAAAGTATATCAAGAGAGGTGAGCGAACGTCAATCGGTGGAGGGAGGTTATCACTTGCAGAGGGAATGGGATGTTATATATAGTTTTAAGGTACGTAATTTGGAATTCTCGCGACGAGTGAGGAAAGGGAGACATAGACGTGCTGAATAGATAATTGGGCAGAAACTTTATAACGAAAAAGCTTTCATATTCAGGGAGCACGGTAATGTGCGCACGATAGCAATTTATGATGTCGAATATGTAAGTATTGATAAGGCTATGCTGGTATTGAAGCAGATGTTCTAGTTTTTAGTTTTAGGTCACCCCCTAGTTCATTAGTTTGGTGAAAAAAATGCAATGTGCATTTCTTTCAGGAGGCAATCAATTTCTCTTCATATTGCTCTTTTTTGCCGCTTGCTTTTACGTGACGCAATGATTATATCATGCCTGCCACTTAACTATATTTAATCATATTTCCTTTTTATTTTCTCACATTTTATAAGTTGTCTTCCATCTCTTCTTTCAGTAAATTGTGTGGCATTATCTTGTTCAAAGTAAGTGAATTACCACATCTAAAAGAATTTGAAGAGTGAAAGACACTTGGGCAGTTATCTTGTCATTTGTACCTGTTGGGTTCCTTGAATTCAGTAGCAAACCGCGACTTGAAGAGCCGGACCCCATCACTTACGGGATAGGCGCCATTGACATCGATTATAATACGTACTTGGAAAATCCCCTTTTTCGAGAATACGTACTGGAGGATTTTCCTATTTTTTTTTATTAGTTGAATTCCGTCGCTTTATTTCTCTTATACCTGTGGTTTCAACTTTTATTCTGACTATCTTTTTATTATTCTCTCTCTATTAGACATATCCGTATGATTTGTTACATGAATTATTTGAAATAAGTAACATTATACTTTTTAAAGTTTTTAATGTTAACAAGGTTCTCGAATTGTAAATGTTTAAATGTGATACAGGAGTCTTTCCATGCATACTGCTACTGCTGCTACACCTTCCTCGATCGTTGTCCATTAAGGTGTTTTCTCAACTTGGGAAATATAGCTCTCTTCTGTCACAACCAAGATCACCAGAGACGCTCTTATATTTAATCATTAATATTTGATCATTCTTTTAATCGAACTCTTAACTGATTGTCTGATCGCTCATTTGGACTCACTCGTGATTTACTTTAAACATTGGTCTTTTAGAATTACTCATCTTTATTTTAGCTGGCATATTTTTTTGTACAGCATTCTTAACAACGAAAAACAAGCTTCCCCTTTTATGAAGGTAATACGAGTAGTTTTGAAGTGCTTGTGAAGGAGTGGTAAGTTTCAAAATTTATTTTGGTTTTTGTTTGTCGCCACTTGGAATATTGGTGCTATATTAGGATTAGTGATATGATATATAAACACACACCCGCACACACACACACACACACACACACACACACACACACACATATATATATATATATAATATTATATATATATATATATATAGTGAAGAATGATTAATCTGTTTCATTTGATAAAAATTAATTGAAGGTGGATATGAAAGCCTACTTTGATGGAGCTGCCAATGTATGGCAAAACTGTTTGTAATCTCAGGTGTTGTAGCTGTAGCCTATCATCCATAAGGATTTGGGTACGCACTGGGCCAGATATTCATTTGTAGATTTACATACATAAGAGAAGACAAGAACTCTGGAACCGAACGTGTCCATTGTTGTCACATAATCGCCATCTATTGGCTGCAGAAAGAACCTTGACTGTAATAGCCGTATTCGTGAATTGCCGTCTCCCCCTAGACCCATTTTATTTACGAAAATTACCCTGTGGTTAACAGAAGAATGAAAGTTCGAGATTCCCATGATTTTAAGGGGATCAAATGGTGGAGGTCAGTTTTGTCTAGGGTTCGACAATTGATGTTTTACTTGTTGGAGTCGTCTTGATGTCGTTGGTTTGTTTCCCCCAGCTGCTCCCTGTTTATTTTCTTCTTTAATGTTTCCCGGATTCGTGCTTTTTCTGAATTTGCGTTAATATATTATGAAATTTAGTGATCGGCAGGCATATTATCAGACTTTTTCGTATTATGGATCTGATATTTCTTGGCAGTGAAGAAAAATCCTCAATGCCAAATCCTTTAGACTGTGTGATTGTAATCCATGGATATCGCGTATGCTATCCTACTTTCGTCCCAGTCTCATTAAATTTTCATCTTAGAAAAATTCTTTAGTTAAAAAAAAAAAACTGCCTTCTCATGATTTTTTTCTACAGTTGCCCAGCGTCTTTAGTCGCTCGCACTCTCGTTGTAGACCTCTTTCTCTTTTTCTGTCAAAGCTGATCTTGAGCACTTATCTGAATGGGGACGCCACAGATTCATACCACTCTGACAATATATCAACACTCACAGCCAATTCTTTGACTCACGTTGATGGAAACGTTATGCAAACCCTCTCTTCTGTCAGCACTTTGGCTCTTGAGCTCATTTCGGACAAGTCGGGAACTGATAACATAAATCACAATGAAAAACCAAAATGCTGAATTTGACTCGTAAGCTGTTATCCTACCTTTATTATAAGTGTAGTACTCACTCCACCTACAGAACAAGCATTGTCAATTCCTAGCGGCTTATATATATATATATATATATATATATATATATATATATATATATATATATATATATATATATATATGACTGGTAAAATGTTCTGTAACAACAGAATTCCATCTAATAAAAGGAGCCCATAAAAAACACCAAAATATAGAGAGAAAAGTACTATATTTCAGAGACTGCTGTCTCTCTCTTCAGAGAGAGACAGCAGTCTCTGAAATATAGTGCTTTTCTCTCTATATTTTGGTGTTTTTATGGGCTCCTTTTATTAGATATATATATATATATATATATATATATATATTTATATATATATATAGATATATGTATGTAAAGAGGAGTCCTTCTGTCTTCTCGTAACATCAGTTGCGTCACCACTTCCAACAATTATTTTTCGGAGATCTTCACTTCAAAGATTTCCTGGTAAGGCACCTGTTCCTCAGGCAAGCTGTGCGAGTCTTTCGTAATAAGAGACAAGCTGTATTTCACGTAGGCTGCTGGACTTCCCCCTTCTGTTATCCTCCGGCCACTTTAAAAAAAAAAAAAAACCGCACGCACACACACACACACTAGTTTGTGTGCTCTTTGGTTGAATCAAGCTCAGTGGATTGCTTTCTGCTGAAGTGTGAGATTAAATAAGAAGAAGCGAGGGAGGTATAAATAGGAATAAATCCCCTCAGGATTTCCCCGTTTACATCCGAACGAACCATGGTTGTTTTCCGATGGAAGGAGTTGGATTTCCCGCTTTCTACTACTTTACTAAAATCTAAAGTAAAATCAAATAAAAGTATGCAATGAAATAAACTGAAAAGTAATTAAAACGGGAAGGGACGTTTTTTTCTTTTAATGCTCAATTACTTAGGAGTTTCTGGAAGTATAATGCTTTTTCTGTCTTCATCATCATCATCATCATCATCATCATCATGTGGGCAGTGTGGAAACTGCTTCTGCGGGACTGAGTGACGCAACCTTCTGGCTAAGGAAGAAGTGACGTCAGCGGCAGCAGCGTGACGTCACTCGGGATGAGGCATCGAGTCTCACGCCAGCATCTTGATGTGTGACGTGCCCTCACCTTCATCGTGAGCTCTGAGAAAGAACCCTAAGTTTCAGCACCTGTAAGTTATAAATGAAAGCTTAGTTTCTAAGTGGAGTTCGGGGTTGCATCTTAATTTCTTTTGAATTTATTAGCAAACTTCACATAAATCTTTATTTTTTTAGTTTGACCTAAGCTACGTTCACAAGGAAGGTTGTTATTGATTGGTTGTATGTGACTGTTCTAAAAGTACCATTAAATTTCAAGTATGTGTAAGTAAGAACGCGGAAAACCAATGACTGACCAAGATCACCAATGAGAATGCATTCAAGACAACATTTATCAAGAGATTGCGGAATTAAATAACGCCAAGGTTGAGAATCAAATGCAAGTTTTGGACAGACGCCATTCCAGTTTCCCTCGTCGTCCTTTTATTTTGGGTTAAGAATTGATAACAGTATGCTGGCGATTTCAAATAATTTTAGTACGTACTTAGCAGTATTTATTTAAGATCAGGGGAAAAAGACTGAAATCAGTAAAATTCACATATTCAGGGAACTGCTTTAGGAGAGACGATTGCAAAAGCGAAGACAAGTTGTGCGTGCGTGTGTATTTGCGTGGTAGTGTTTGTGTGGGAGGGGGGAATTTTTTTTTTTTTTTTTTTTTTTTTTTTTTTTTTTTTTTTTTTTTGTTGGGGGGGGGGGGGGGGGGGGGTGTCATGGCCAAAATTGCACTTGATTTCCTCCAAGGAGTAAGAGAAGGAAATTTCTGAATCGGCATACGCTTCAGTACCACTCTAATTTCCGAATGAGATGCCTTCAGTAGTGCTAGGTATTGTAATACGCTGAATAAAAGTGAAGTTTTACACCCTGACTATATGTTAATTCAAAAGATGGAGGTCAGAGTGGATTTTATGTCTTGTCTCCAGGAAATGTCTGGAGTGAAACTTGCAAGCCAAGTTTCCCAGTTGGGCAACGAGTCATTCGTTTGAATAATAGTGCATATCATTGCGAGTTAATCAATTATATATAAAAAGTAGCCACAGGGAGTAATAAAAAAAGTTTACGGCTATTTTCAGACAATCTTATCTCTGGAATGTTTGGTTTTACCTTGGTCTTGATAATTAGATTTGCAAATTTTAATTTTTATCCTTACGCAGCACTAACAATTAGGTATGTAAACATCACTTGAAATATGGCATATAAGTTAGAATTGGAAACTTCTCGTTATGTATACAAATTTTGACGACAATGAAGGGTGTAAATTAGAAAAGATGACAGCAGAATTTTACAGGAGAAGATAATAATGTATAGAGGATGTCAGTAGTCACGTCTGCCTTCAGATCATTGGCAGAATGTGACGTGATTTTTCTGGAAAACTGGAGATGACTTTCAAGCCCTAGTGCTCGCAAGTTTGGTCCGGACTGTTTTGTTTCTAACTGTAATGACAGCAAAAACAAATTAGTGAATCAGAATAAATCTTTTCTGGTAAATTATGTTGCAAGACGTATGATATGTGCAGTGTAACTGTAACTGAATTGCCGACTGTGTTGAAATTATTATTTACAGGCTGTCATAAATCTGCTTTGAACTTTACGATCAAAACATGCCAGGCCAACATCTGCGATATGTACAAATTCACAAATTGTGTACCGGCAAAGAATTAATTCCAGTATATAACAGATCTTACAATTTTGCTAAAATTGGGCGAAATTTCTATATTGAACACTCTTCGTAAAGTAAAATATGGAAGAGAGAGGGAGATAAATAAAGGACTTGGAACAAAAATAAACATAAATTTGACAAAGGTTTTGTGGCAAACCCCATACCGATAAAGCACGTTGCCGTCTTTACTTATTCAGGGCAAACCAAACCCAGGGAAATGTCATATCCTTCAAAAACATGTGATCTTGAATCTTTTTTACTGCTCATGATTATACTTCTTGGACTTGGTCTATTAGGTTATTTTTATCAGTTTCACTCTTTGAATTATAAATTGGCATACAGTGTACTAAGTGTTAATGAAAGGAGAGTGTTTGTATTATTTTGATCTGTATCTTACTTTTAATTGACAATTTCGGTAGTGTTTGGGAGCATACAGAGTATAAAAACATTGTATGTAATTAATTTTGTGGCGAGTGTCTTTTGTAGTTAGAAGTATTACAGCTAAAGAAGGGATGTAAAATGTTCATTATAATCAAAATATATATGGCTTCAAATTCGATTAGCATTTTGGTTTAGTTATATCACTCTCTCTCTCTCTCTCTCTCTCTCTCTCTCTCTCTCTCTCTCTCTCTCTCTCTCTCTCTCTCCGTCAGCATGAAAATAGTAATATTGATATACTATTAATAATAGCTGATACAATTATTGTTATTCCAAATAACATGAATGAAAGGAACTGTATTCCAGTAACTTGTAGTGTATACAGTTCGAAATGTTGTGTACGTGACATATCTCGATTCAGGTCGCCCCTCATTCTCCAGACAGAAGTAAGGGTAATTTGTATTATTTTCTGAAATTTGTACCTAAAAATGTTCCCAAGGAAAGATATCGCAGGTCACACCCATCTAGAATTGTGAACGCTGATAAATAACAGAGGCAAGGTCTTGCCATACTCTTATTCAAATAAGTTTCACTTTCTATCTACTAGGGTGTGGTTTTTTTAGTTTCTTTTTCCTGTGCTTTATTCGATTCTCTCAGCATTGCTTGTATTTCATTTCTTTATGTTTCTTGACACTTATTGCTGGAGTTTGTGTGACTCATTACTGCGAGAAGAGTAGTATCTTTTATTTTTGTTTATTCAGGCGAGTTTAATGTGTAATTGCATCAAATTCTCTTATTCATTTACTTTTGTTTCTCAGGCTGGTTATTAATTAATCTGAAAGCCTTTTATGAGTCCGGTTTCACGTGTAGATAATATGAAAAAAAACTTGAGTTTTAACTTGACATGCTTTTATATGAGCCAGAATCGATTAGTTTTTCGGTATTGTATAAAAGAACTGCATCTAAACTGGTCTGGTTACTGATTTTCCAAAAATTATCGCTAATTGTCTATGGGTCATTCATTCTTTTTATTTTTTCACGGCTTTTTGGCATTTGGTGGCATTTGTTCTTCGTAAATTGTAGAATAGTTGCATTTGTTCGTATATTATCAGCGATGTAAATGTTGGCTTCTCTGATACGCCGAGATAATCTGGTATTGATTTAATTTGTCCTTGAGGTTCTTTTCATGTAAGTATTTGTATCTGGATTGGAGGCTTTTGTCATTGTATAAGACAGCTTTATTAATTTTCTTGTTATAATTTATGGCCATTTGTGGGCTGCTTAAGAGCCTCTAATAATGGGAGGTGCTTTCAAGGCCATATATATACAAATACATATATAGTTGTATTTAAAGGATGTCAGGTGGTAACTTTGTTTTTTTAATCTGTATCATTTGCTGTAATAGTTGGTTTATAATGTCAAGGCTAACAGGCGAGCCCAAACGGCCTCTTCGGTGCCAAGGTTTAACTACAGGCTAGGTTAATCTGAAAAGAAGGATGTGTAATAGGCCCTTGATTCTGCATTCTGCCCTGTAAGTCATCCGTTCCTGGACATAATATCCTTGATTGCCGAGTTATTGAAGTAGAATTTTATTACAACACATTGTAATAAAGTTTTGGTTCATATGATTAAACCTTACACATCCCTCTGTAAGTTTTATTGAAACATAATGTTTGCTTTGCTGTGTTAGCAAACCTTTTAAAATTCTCTGGGAGACATGAACTATTGAATTTCCCGAGGTGTTCTGTACTCGTGAAGTTTTTGAGGATTTGTAGTGAAAGAGCATTTAATGTGCAAAACGGGACTTTGAAAATGTCCCACCTTCACAGAAGTGGTATGTGAACAAAATTAAGTTTGAAACCATGAGATCTGGTGTGGCACGTGAAGAGTATGTGGACCAATGTTGGCTGTGAAATTGAAAAATCTAGCATGCGGGTTCAGGCATGATGATGAAGAAAAATAGCTTTTGGGTTTTTTTATTTATTCATTTATTTTATCTTATTTTTTTATTTTAGGGATGTAAGATAGGCTGGTCAGAAGAATGCAGAAGGGAAAGACCCAGAATATGTCGGATGATTAATGTGGAACAAGTAATATAGACAAGAACGGGAGTATCGGTAGGATAGAACTAAATTCTGAAGTTTCCGTTGGGAGGGAGATAAATTTTGCACCAATTTGGGGGTTTTGGAAGTATGAAGCCTCAGTAAAGTCCTGGAAACTGTTGCTTGTAACGGGTCGTTTCCATTTAGTAAACAGTTAAAGGATGAATTTGGAAGCGAAGGTTATTTTTAATGAAGTTTTCGGAGGTATCGTTAAGGAGGAAATGAGTTTTCAACAAAAAAGTTTATATCTTGATACCATTTTCTCACTTATTGGTTGGAAAGTTTTTCTGTTTAATATAAAAATGCGGCTTATTTACAACCACCTCTTCGTTTCGCTTTTCCGTTGTCACTCGAGTAAGATTAGAAATGTTGCGTTCTGAATTAGGAATGTAAATGTTAATTCAGCGAAAAATAGCATCTTGAAAATGTGTTAATAATAGTTGCGAAACTGTAAGCAAAGTAACGAGTGTTTGATACCATAATGGTGTTACACTCAAGATGGTTTTGCTCTGACTTTCTTCTATATTATATTGGTTCTGTAATTACCTTACAATAGCTCTCAGAATTTGTAAATTTTCTGATTAGAGAGAGAAAAAAAAGTGTGAGCAGTTAATAATGGGTCGTTTCTCTGTGTTAGAAATTAACTTTAATCAAGATTTCAAAGTAAGTCATGCTGCAACAACGTTTCTTTTATTTATTTGTACCATCATATGAGCGAGCGGTAAACGCAAAACAGTATGCTCTTGGTCTACAGCAGTAAACAGTTTTCAGTTGGGGTTCATATGCAAATGAACGACCTTGCCCATTTCCTTTTGTAATTTATTCATTGTCCGATGATGGCCATGATAGACCTGTGAAACCATGGACCGGACTACTGATATAGTAGGTACTGGGGGAGGAAGATTAATGAGAGAGGAGACCGTGTTGTTATTGAAAGGGTCGTAGAGAGAGAGGCAGACAGACAGACAGACCGAGAGAGGGAGGAGGGTTACAGGAAAGGGTTCAAGAGTGAGGAAGTGGAGGGTTTACTTCCCGTTCAGTCGTTCTGTCAGGCAATTTAATCCTCGCAGATTGTCATCAGGAGCGCTCGCTCTCTATCCTCCGATTTTTCTAGCTATTCTCCACTATGAAGTATGGGGGGAGTAGTGTTTTATTGTTGTGTTTGCTGGTTATGATATTCTTAGGGACAAAAATATGAACAAAAAGACAATTTATTTTCGCTTTACGAAAGAAAATCGATCAATTAATCTATTGTTTTTTATGTGGAGTTTTTGGATTATGTGAAGATTGGCGAACCCCTTGTTTTTCAAGACAGTATTATATCACTCTATACGTACGTGTATATATATATATATATATATATATATATATATTATATATATATATATATATATATATATATATATATATATGTGTGTGTTTGTGTGTGTGTGTGTGTGTGTGTGTATGTATATAGAGTGGTATAATAGTCTTGAAAAATAGTGGGTTTGCTAATTTTGGCATGATGCATGTTTTTATGTGTTTGTCTTTTATATACCGTTAATTAAACGTTTACTAGATATAGATCTTGATAACCACAACTTGGTTTGTACACACAGACACACTGGCGTATCATAGGATTATATGTAAAATAATAAAACCATGGATATGAAAATTCTTTTAATAACCCAGTAAGTTATGAAAATGAAAATATGCACGAAAAAAATAATATTTCCGAGTTCAACTGGACGAGGATGCCGTCTCAACTTCCATTGTGATGGAAAAGGGTGAACGGGATGGGCTTTTCTTCCCCACCTCCCACCACTTCCCTTGTGCCAGATTAGCGGTGTGTTGGGATATTGGGAGGGTGCTAGAGTGTCGATACCGGGATGGGGCAGCTCTATCAAGATCAACACGGGAGTTTTGATGTTGTTTTGGGGTGGTGGGAGGTTTAACTACAGGAAGTATTTGAGGATACTCCCCCTTCCAGGACCCTTCGCTGTGTCCGTCAGTTTAACTCTCGTTTTGATCTTATTTTTGTCCTAATTATTGGAGCAGTTACAAATATACAGAATATCTGTTTACTTTCATGATTTAAATTTAAAATGGCCTTTATGTCACAAAGGGTCTGTTAAATCTAAACGTTTTCGTATGTGTTAAGAGTTACTTATTCAACTTTGAACGACATATATTTGGGTTCTGCGTTTTTGTTTTATGGGTAAAGTTACAGAAGTAGTCTACAATAGTTTCACTGTGAGAATACCGGGAAGGTTGTGGAGATAACCTCGCAAAGACACGAAAGGTGCAAACAAAGACTTCAAGATGTCCATATATAATAGTCTTCCTCAAGTTGACGACTGACTGAAAAGACAATAGAGTAACAAGACAATCACCAGTTTTCATTCATAAAGAATGTTAGAAGGATGATTGACATCAATTAACACTTCCTTATTTCACAGTATATTCAGTAAGCTTGAACTTTATTAACAGTTGACATTGTTAAAAAGAGAGGGAGAGAGAGAGAGAGAGAATTGTAGGATGGTGGGTGAGGGACGGATGAATATGACCTGAGTGTTGGCTGAGCAGCAGGAAACCGCTGGTTTAGTGAGACTATAGGATGGCATTACTTGATGTTCAGACCACAACAGCGTCACAATGATAATGAAGATATTATCAGACACTTCAGTTCAAACCTTCGAGCGTTTTTGAGTTTCATGAAAGGGCATCAATTGTACGAGGACTTGGCATCCTGTTTCAATAAGGATATATGTCATGATCGGTTAATATATGAGGTTGGGTTATATGACTCGTGTCTGCTTGGTGAGGTCATCATTGAGGACGATTCTACTACTTTTTGGACAGAAAGTCTGGATTGCTTTGTCCTTCTTAACCGCGTGTTGCTCTACATGTCATCTCTTTAATAATTATAAAAACTCTTCCATTTACCTTTTTTTTTTCTCCAATATCGGTAATCTGTTCTCTTTTGTATTGCCCTCTGGCAGACAAAACTCTTGCCAGCCCTTGCTAACATGTTGGGAATGACATTAAGCTTCATAAACTGTACTAATTCCATAGCAACGCGGCGGGAATATACACCAGAGCACTGAGAGAGAATAGAAGAGAGAATGCTGGGACTGATTCAACTATTAGGCATCAAGGCTCTTTTAATGGACATTAACCGTAGTGTGTCGCTTTTGGTTTTCAACACCATTTCTGTACTAAGTAGCATCTACCTATCCAATCTCAAAATCGATTTAAATGCATTATTGATATTCAGTTTTTCCCAAATTACATTTATATAGGTCATGTCTGTGTCTTTGAATGAGATATATGACTATGAATAAAATTAATTCTTGGTGAATTGTGTCCGTTTGTTATTATTAGGAAGAAATAAGAAGGGATCACAATTTCCATCAGAAAGTGTTAGAATGTTGATTTATGGGATTTTCCTTCAACTGTTTTAATTTATTTTCTTTTAGAATTTTTATTTCCAGAAGTTACTGGCAGTGAAGAGGCCATCAATGGTAGTATTTGAATATGTTTTCTTTTTTAATATTTAAGAGTAAGCAACACAGCTTATAGTATGGTGCAATTTTTATTGGGAAATATAATTGTCGTGTCCTTAACTGAAGTATATACTATTTGAATCATAGGCTTCTCTGATATACTTTCTCCTCGACCTTAATATTTAAACCGGTATGTTTACTTTCTCTCGTATGTGTTTTGCATATTGAACGTATTTGATATTATGCCATTAACTATTTGTAGGCGTATAAATTCTCTCTCTCTCTCTCTCTCTCTCTCTCTCATTACTCTGGTACGATCGTAGCTGATGTGAAATTGTCGGTGTCAGTTTTTTTTTCTCGTGTTGGAAAATTTCGTGTATTAATTGATCATCTTTGTCTATCCCTGTATGGCCCTGAGCTCATATAAAGAATATTTTCATATATACACCAGCATACTCTCGGCCTTTGTTCGGATAGACATGCTTGCAAAAGGAGAAAGTGATTTCTTTAGTAAAGCCCCTCTTTACGCCATATTAAAATGCATAGACATAACTCTTGGTATCGTAATAGGTTGACGATACTTGAAACTAAATCTCCCTATCATTACTTTCACAAGATTTATAAAAAAAAAGAAAGCAAGAGTTGGCGTGAGAGCTTTTCACGCCCTATTTTTATGAAGTTTATTTGATATACTCCCGCTTTCATCTTGCCAGTTGATTCCCATACCAGCAAGTAACTACGTCGTTCACGCTCTCTTACAAGAAGACTGGTCTTTTCTCTCGGTAGTTGCTAAGATGATGACAACTACGTTAGGAATCCCTTTGAGCAAGAGCTGCCATCTGTTTTTCTTCATGATCATGTTTGCATATACTCACAGCCCAGTGATTTGCATAATAAGAAATTAAGTGCTACCCGCTGAAAATGGACAGAGGGATAGTTCGGTAGGCATAAAGATATATGATTTATTTTCATAAATGTATTTATACACATATACGTGTGTGTGTGTTTGTGTGTTAAGAGAGAGAGTAGTTCGCACAGTTAAGCTTGCAAGGTGGAGGGAAAATACCGTGCATGTGCTCGCGCGTGCTACAGCAACAGCAAATGGTGAGAATTTTATGTGCGCATGACGACTGGTATATGATTATGATCATCATTATCATCAGTGAGCTTTTAATGGCGGTCGAGGGCGTAAGTATGTCAGGGTGAGCCACCATTACTGTAGCCTGTTAGTGACTCACCCATCCTCACCCTTTAGCGGAAAAATGATAAATGGGTGATCCAATCCAAGGCCGATGGGGTGATCGATCTCTTGACCATCTTTCGAGGAAGGCGGATGTGCCAGCGACAGGGGGCTTCCTTCCTTCCATCCTTCCTTCTCTGCATTTTAACCCATTTTGTGTGAAAACTGTGAGAGGTGTCGTCTGCCTCTTACGCTTTATATACAGCATTGTTTTATTAATTATGGCGTTACTGACCCTGCTACTGTAATGGTATTGGTAACTTAGTCAGCAGGTTATTTTCTTGACCATAACACCATTTTCTGTCACTTTAGTCAATTGCTGATGTCCGTTTTTTCTGTTGCTAATCATTTGTGTTCATTGATCATTAACTTTGATTTCTTCAGTTTTAGAGTCTTTGCAGTATCCATTCGGCCTATAACAGCAACTACTTTTAGTCTTTATTTAACTTCCGTTTCCTTACTTCCTTCATATCAGTTTAACTGCGAAGTTATACCACAATTTTACTCCTAGAACTTTGTACTTCATCTCCTTTACTTTCCGGATCTACCTTCTTTTCCAGCCACTTCAGTTCCCTCTTATCGCTCTCTTGATTATCAAGAAGTGATCCCAAAACTGTGGTGGATTCCTATTGTTTCAAGAAACAACTGTGACTCAAAGAATATTGGAGGAAATGTTAGAACTGTAAGGTAAAGACAGTTATTAGATACAAGGTCCCTGAAATTGAATGATAATGACTTTGTCCGTAGAACTCGCCAAAGAAAAAAGTGTCTGATGTAGATTACCAATAAAAGATTCTGATTTGGAATTTATCTTCTTATAAAAGGATGAAAACAAACTATGTAGTTAAAATTTGGAAGTCTTAAAAAGTAGGTAGGAGTTATCCTTGAGCCATTTTTAAATATGGTAGCGAAGTAATTTGCTTGTTTCCAGCAAGTCGTGAAAGGCAGGCTATTATTTTGTATAGGAATATCAGTTTGAACATTAATGTATTTTTATTTCTTAGTAACTCATTTTTTGTAGAATGCTGAATGGTTCTCAGGGTCACCGTGCTTTGGCTTTTTGGTAAATATTCTTTGTGGCTTTGAATTTTTTTAAACCCTCAGTTCAAGTTTGGATCATAATACATCAAAGTTACATATGGGAAAAAAATGTAATTTAATAGAAGGAAATGGGTTTTACGATTACAAGTAAAATAGTGATGTGTTAATTTATAGATATAGGTTGCATTTATGGAGATTCAGCAAGGATCATTACAATTAATCATCAGGTGACAGTGTCAATTAATTATTCGGGTGTCCTTTATTTTATAAGTTCACTCTTGATCTTTCAGAAAATTAACGGATATTGCTTCAAGCGTAGTTACTAGATTATTTTATGTCATATGTTTTCCGAGAGAAATAATAATAATAATAATTATTATTATTATTATTATTATTATTATTATTATTATTATTATTAATCATAATACGCATATTTTTTGCAGAAATTAAAGGAAAGGAAAACGGAATTTGCCATTTCGCTCCGTTCAATTTATTCGTCAATTTATTTTTGGTATTTGATTATTTCCTTATATAATTGCCTATCTTTTTCTTAGAAGTTCATTTCTTTTGCAGTGGTTTTTAATTATTGTTCTTTATTTTCCATTACTCGCATTTTCCTGGGTAGGATGCTTCTACCCTCTTTTTGGCATACTGTTGAGCTCGGCTCATTTTCCTCCAAACACACACACGCACGCAAAATATTCTGTCTTGTGTCTTAGTGTTTGCGAATATATGGCTTGGTTGTGGTGTACAACTGTACATACCTACCTTCCGATCCTCAACGTGAGTGTTTGGATGAGGATGGTCTGCTCCTACGTCGTTCCTCCCTTTCTTCCCCTTCCTATTGCGACCTTCCGCCGCCAATTGACTACCAGGTCCACGATTTACTATTTATGTCAGCAGGTGTTCAGTTTGTTTTTTCAGGAAGCGGGCCAAAGTCTGCACCCGTAACCCGGCATCGATCTCGGGAGTCTTTCAGGTAAGGCGAAGATAGAAATTGATAGAATCTGATTTGTAGTGTTCAGTAAGTGTGTATACTTTTCCTTAAACAGTTTCTATATCTGTAAATTGGAACAAATGCGCTTATTATGAGAACAAATTCTACATATTTACGCGGAAAAAATAATTGCATAGTTTACGATACCTGATGTAATGTCAGAGCCGTAAACGTACATTAATATGCTGACATACATAGCTATCGTTGGAACTTTGTAAAATGAGCGGAAAGATCCTAGACCATCAGTTCTGCGGAAAGGCTGGCAGGGGGGATATCCTTTGTATCCTTAAGTGACCAGCCAATTTCCCGAGATCCCTGCATAAGAAGTATGTAGGCGTGGCTCCACGAGTGGCAAAGACTTGCCGCCTTGGGAGAGAACCTGTAGTCTGCATGATGAAATATCAGGAAATGACGCCAGGGATTCCCTCCCACTGGCAAGTTCTAATAAGGTCGTTCCGAGGGTTCTCAGGAGGATAGTGAGCTCTTTAAAGGTTCTTAGCTATGATACGCTTCATTGTCTATTCTGTCACTTAAGCTCCACATACCTGAAACGCTGTGACTTTTATTTACCCAATCGGATGACTTCTTCCGGCTAATGCCCACTGATATTTAATTTGATTTATATATTGGTATATTGATTACTACTATATATATTATTATCTATTATAATATTAATTATAGTATATTATATATATCTAATTAGTATTATATAAAACATATATATCTATATATATATATATATATACCATTTTGATAACTAGTACATCATATAAAGAGCCTCTGGCACTTTGAAAGTTAATGGAATATTCGTATTGAAATGAAGCCTATAAAAAACCTACTTCCCAGCAATGACTGAACCAAAAATTTGAAATCGTTAATATCAGTTACTAGCGTTCTGCCATTATCAGGTTACATGTATTTTTAATTACAATAAAAAAAGTCAAGTTCAAGGTCAAAGGCAGTCTCAGTTACGGTAAAGAATTTAATGAGCGTATAATGTTACCAGTGCAAATAAATTGTTGGAGGGTAACAGTTACACTGCCACAAGCGCCACGGGATGACACATCCGGCCAAAGGAAGTGACGCTCTTGCTGCCTCCCTTACTGGAATATTTATGTAATGTCACGACTTGGCTTCTGTCGAAGGAAATGACCTCAAAAAAAGAACCGACGTCAAAGGAATGCTTCACGTAACTGAGCCTTATGAGACATTAAAGGAATATGCTAGTTTCTGAGAGCTTTGGTTTGTTGTCTATTCTGTTGCATCTTTTAATGCATATACCATCTATCTATCTATACATATATTAGGGAACTTACATTTAGTTAATTTTGAAAAAATTATACCACTATTTTTCGTATTGGCATATTTTAATTATTTTTGAAGTAAATAAAGGGTTAATTTCCTACTTACTGTGAACTTTTTTTTTCTTCGTTCATCATTGTGTCATATCCTCCCAGTTTATTAAAGTAAACCTTTAAAATGCCTAGATTGAGTAAAACTATATAACCGCTCCCTCCCCCTCAAAAAAAATGTTCATGACTTAATTGATAAAAAAAAATAAAAAAAACATGACGCGTGGAAAATTTTAGTCACTTCAGTGACAAGGTCATTACGTGGGCCTGCGTGAGTTTTTATGATTTTAAGAATTGAGCTGCAGGTTACGTAACCGAGACTTGCTTTGCTGGATATCTGCAATTGAGCAAGAGACATTCCCTCAGGTGTATGTATAGGAATGTGTTGCTTTATTTTTTATTATTATTTTTGTAGTGCCCGTGAATTTTATGGATGAGGTGAGGATTTGAAATGAAGTAGCGTCGAATAGGGATGTAAATTCGAAGCAGCCCACACAACCCCATAATAGCTTGTAATGTCAATTGCCTTTCTTTGATATCTTGAACGATCGGATACTCTGTGTACGTAAACTAAGTCCTTTATAAAGAGCAAGACAGCTGTCAGTGTTCAAACATTTCACCGATTAAGAGAGAGAGAGAAATCTGTTTGTATATGCACATGAGTTCAACTCCCTCAACGTGGTGGTCTGGAGAGAGAGAGAGAGAGAGAGAGAGAGAGAGAGAGAGAGAGAGAGAGAGAGAGAGAGAGAGAGAGAGAGAGAGTTGAATACTTTGGTTTCCTTTAGGTATATACAAGTTTTGATCCTTTCTGAGCAGCAGACGGTTTTCTCTTGTAATCACGGTCCGAAAAGCAAATGTTTTGTAGTTTTGATGATCTAGGACCGAAGGTAATTGCATTGCAAAGG
>NC_087200.1:87029661-87049661 GCF_015104395.2 Macrobrachium nipponense | reverse complement strand
TCAAGGATGTTTAGTATAGATATTTTTAAGTATCTGTGCATATATATATATATATATATATATATATATATATATATATATATATATATATTATCTTCTGACAAAAACAACACCTTTATATGTGTGTATTTTAATATTAATTAATTTTACTTTTTTCAGACAAAAAACAACACACTATGTAAGTTTGTATGTAAGTATATTTTGTGTGTGTATGTGTGTATGTATGTACGTATTCATGTTTGTATATACCCAACTAAATATTTGAATCCCATTTTTTATATGCAGCTAAACATCTTAGTAATATTGGATATTTTCTCCGTTGTTACTTATTACTTAATAAAATACTACTCTTGATGGTTTTAGTCAGTCTTGATTACGTACTCGCTACTGCACCATTACCTTAGTGTGTCGTAAGCGGTGGCTGACATGGTGTGTAGGTTCAATAGTGAAGGTGGAACGGTAGGAGGGATGAAGATAAGAGTGGGAGGATTGTATGTAAGGGGGGAGGGGGGGGGGGGGGGAGGGGGAGGGGGGGGGGGGGGGAGTGACTCAGGTGTGACATTGGGCCTGGGCAAAACTTTCATCACTCTCGCCCCTCGGGTTCACACTTTCGATTTTACTCGTTGTTATTGGTTTGTTAATCAGTTTTTCCTTCCGTTGATTTCTTTGGGACTTGAAGAGGAAGTAAAGTCTGAATCAGTGTTTTATTTGTTTTCATTACTGTATGGTTAAGAAGTTGAATTCAGTTGACTGATTGGGTTGTGAATGATTTTATCGAACTATATGCTTGTCCAGTCATGTAGAGCTGGATTTAAATATATATAATGCCCTTCGATGAATGCTTCATTTAATGATTTCCTGGTCGTGTGACATGGAAATGAAGTTCAGTGAAATCAAATAATATCGAAAGAATAATGTAGTTTTGACTAGTTCTCATATTGCATTGATTATAATATGCTTCCGTTCTCTGTAGTCAATAAAGGTCAGTAAAATTAAAAGTCATCAGGGACATGAAGCGTGACCAAAATCAGGTTCTACTTTTTGCTATCTATTTTTTTATGGAATATTCCTTTGGTCAGAATACCCGGCCCTTAACTAAAAAATTATTATAATGTATACATTGTTTTCTCCAGATGGTAGTTGGACAACAACAATCTTGCATTTTATAATCCAAATATATGTAACTTTTGTGGAGAAAAACTTGTATTTCTCCCATCAAACGTGTTCTAAAGGGGTAGTGCATCAGTGCAATTAAAGCGGTACACTGTAAGCATTACTTAAGGTTCTTTGCATTTCATTCCTTTTACTGTACCTCTGTTCGTATTCTCTTTTCTGCGTTCTTACTTTCCATCCGCTCCTAACGAAGGGTTTCATTGTGCAAATGCGAGATTTTTCTCCTGTCAAACCTTTAAGCCTTTTAGTTCTCAACTTTCCTTTTAGCGCTCCATGACCTCTTAGGTGCTAGCGTTTGGCCTTTGGTCTAAATTTTATATTTAGTATTGTATTCCCCAGCAAACATATGTTTTTTTTTATCTTCATACGAAACGTATCAGGTTCTTATGAGAATAATTTTGTATTTCCTCTAACAAACTTATAATTTCCTTTTACAAGAATAATATTGTACTTCCCATGTAAAACGTATATTATTTTTATAAGAATAATTTTGCATTTTTTAAAGAAGACTGTTGGACGTTTATATATTAACCTTGTATTTCGCCACCAAAAGTACGTGATTTTTATATGGAAATTTTTCCATTTCGTTAGTCAAACGTATGCTTTTTTTATGAGAATATTCTTCTATTTTCTCCTTCAAACTCATACAGCCTGGGTTAGTAAAATTTATATTTCCTCTGCCAAACGTTTGCGATTTAAACAAAACGAAAATATAATTCCCTTGCTAAATATAATAATCTTTTATTTCTTCTATAAACGTATGCACTTTATATAAAAATCCTTTGCCAAATGCAAGCAGTTTATATAAGTATAGTCCTTTACCAAATACCAAACATTTGCAGTTTATATAAGTATATGGTCATTTATAAAACGTAAGCAGTTTATATAAGAACAGTCCTTTATCAAACGTAAGCAGTTTATATAAGAATATTCCTTTATCAGACATAAGCAGTTTACAAAAGAATAATTCCTTTATCAAACGTAAGTAGTTTATGTAATTATAGTCCTTTACCAAATGTATGCAATTTATATAAGAATATAGTCCTTTATCAAACGTAAGCAGTTTATATAAATAATAGTGCTATTTCAAATTATGCAGTTTATATAAGAAGGGTCCACTACCATACGTATTCAGTTTATAAAATAATCTTTTATACCTTACGCCTGCAGTTTTGTAAATATAGTCCATTATCAAACGTGTGCAGTTGATATAAGAATAAGCCTTTACAGATTTATTCAGTTTGTATAATCCTTTACCAAATGTATGTACGTATTATTAGGATGCTCTTGTCTTTTACCAAAAGTGTCTTGTTTTTATGAAAATAATCTTGTACTTCCTTTACAAAACACAAGGAATTATACCAAAACGTATACGAGTTGCATAATTAAGAATAAATATGTATTTCCTTTGTTAAACGTACACGATTTCCGTTAATGTAAAATATTTTATTTCCTCTGCCTAAATGATATTCTTCTTTTATAAAATAATACTGTTGTATTTCTTCGACAGAGTATACAAAGTTATTTGGTGAAAGTCTCCCTTTCTTGAGCACTGAGGTAAAACACGCCAATCATGTCTGTATGTGTATATATATATATATATATATATATATATATATATATATATATATATATATATATATGTGTGTGTGTGTGTGTGTGTGTGTGTGTGTATGTATGTATGTATGTATGTGTGTAAATGTATATACACAGACACACACATACAATATATATACAGTATTAGTTTTTGTGGTTGTGCAGTTCTTGTTTTAATCATCAATTAAGTTATTTTTGCTACTAATAATGATTTATTGAAAAAACATTGTTCTAATATTCATATCCAAGCGGTTAAGGGCCAGGTGCCCCCCACCCCCTAAATCCACCACCGATTGTATTGTTACTTTACAAATGAAAAAGTTTAATAGGGAAAGCATGCATGCTCAGGAAAAATATTCTGTGAAGATGATGACAAAGGTTTTGACATTTTATTAGGTTGATATAATGCGTAAGATTAAGAATTTTCCAGAATGCACTTCCGTATGAAAATTAATGATGAACTTTATATATAATTATGTATGTATATATATATATATATATATATATATATATATATATATATATAATATTATATATGTGTGTGTGTGTATATATGTATACATTCTTATAGTATAGGTTTTATAATGCAATTATAATTGTGGTAAATACGATTAATTCACCTCACCCTGTGTATCATGTTATGAAATGTATGTTTTTGTGTGTTCAGATTCCCAAATTTAGAGATAACATGTGCTAAGTAATCCCACTTTTCATTTTGAAGTACGTAAGACAGAGAGAGAGTGTAACAGAGAAGGTTGTTATTCACACCTCGCAAAGGCCTGACCCAGCTGATTTCTTTATCGGCGCAAACACGTGCGTAAGACCTCCCAGGCCGCACTGTTATTCAACCCCTTGAAAATAGATGAGTTAAGCTAATTTTTTATCGTCCCAATCGGGCCTGTAACGGAACACAAGGGAGCCTTATTCATAGACATATGCGAGCGTAGTCAAGGAGGCCCCTTACTAGATACCCCTATAGAGATGACGTAATATGTTTTCGTCTCGGACGTGTACACTGAAATACACCCATTCCCCTGATACGCATAGTTATGCATATAAAACATTCATTCGCTTTTCAGACGTAGCGGCGTGCGTTAGAGAGTTTAACATTGCTCTCTCTCTCTCTCTCTCGCTTGCTCGGTTGCGAGGCTGTTTCAGTAACTTAACGTAGCTCACATTAATTTTGTATTCAAGCTGGTCACTCATAATTATTAGTAAAATATGTGTTGTTTGTGGAATCTGAACATAGTATTATTTCTATTAGTTTTGTGAAGGCACCCACGAAAATAGTGAAGAGGTTGAAATTGTAACAGGCCTTTTGATTGGAGTTGCAACTGTGTATAAGGTATTTTTACAAATGTTTTGAAGTGCACTTTGAGGTTTTATCATCTTTAAACACATTTATCTTTTGCTTTGTTCTTTTGACATATCCAATTTTATATGCTTAATGTTTGTACTGTCAATGCTTTAATTGTTTTCGTATGTTTTTGCATTGTCTTTATTTTGTTTAATTAGTTTGAATAATATTCTATTATGTAATTGTTGGAATTTAACACTTGCAAATTAATTTGTAGTTAAGTGAATTTCATTTCAAATTTAATTATTGCTTTATGATTTAATTTAATTAATTTTCTTGATAAAATTTGATTTAATTTTGCTTAATAATTAATTCAAGAATTAATTAAACTTTTGTTTTCGAGTAATAACAATTTCCCTGATATTGTGAATTCCACTTATAAATTTTGAATTTAGAAATAAAATTTTGTATTTAAAATTTATATGAGCATTTTTATTACAAAACCAGTATCAAGTATTATATTTTATTTTGTTTAGGTAGAAATATAGAGTGATAATTGTGACGTTTCCCACATATAAAACAGAATCAGGGAAATACTTAGATTTGAAATTGCAGGAGTGATGCCCTTTAATTAAGATTACCTCACACCTATTTTATTGAACTTAGACTGATTGTTTTCTTGGACTGTTTCGTTATATAAGGGCTCACTCTTACCTTTAGAGTATTCAGTCGTTTAGTATTGTGATGAAGGGTCAGGTGTCTGGCTGTAGTGAGGTAGGTAATAACCAGGTACTTGAACAAACTGTGCCATAAGTACAAAGGGTGTCCCAGACCCAGGAATAAAAGGGTCTCTTGTACTAGCAAGTACAAATGGTAAGTGTAGTAACCAGATACTTGGCAATTTGGGTTAACAAATATTAATGGTGTCCAGACACAGGTCTTTGACTATTTCGTGCACCAAGTATTAATGGTATCCAGACCCAGATATTCTAGGCCACTTCGTCACATTATATATATAGATATATATATATATATATATTATTATAAGTAGATAAAGGCAGGAAGGAACACACAGGAATTTGACATTTTTACATTTATTCAGACGTTTCGCAATACATTATTGCATCCTCAGGGAATTCTACAATAGATGTAAATAAAATAATTTTTAAAAACTTTTTAAAAAACATCATAAAATTAAAAATAGTTATCTAAAAGCCAATTTAAAAGACCATATTTAAAACACAATAAGTTAAGTTAAAACTCAAGTTACAAAAAAAAAAAAATACATGGAATTGAACATTAATCTACAAGGATTTATTATTATTTTTATTATTATTATATATATAATAAATAAACCTTGTAGATTAATGTTCAATTCCATGTTTTTTTTTCTTAACTTGTGTTTTAGCTTAACTTATTTGTGTTCTTTTAAATTGACCTTTATGATGCTATTTTTAATTTTATGATTTTTTAAAGTTTTTAAAATTATTTTATTTACATCTATTGTAGAATTCCCTGAGGATGCAATAATGTATTGCAAAACGTTGGAATAAATTTAAAAAATGTCAAATTCCTGTCTGTTTCCTGCCTGCCTTCATCTAGTTAGTGTGATTGTGCCGAGTGGCCCCCTGCTGATTTTGGCTATATATATGTATATATATATATATATATATATATATATATATATATATATATATATATATATGTGTGTGTGTGTGTGTGTGTGTGTGCATGTGTGTGTGTGTGTGCGTGTGTATAAAGATAGAAAAGGCCATTAAAACACCATATACACATGTTTATATTTATTTTTTGGCCCTTTGATACCAAAGTGCACTGCTAGAGGCATTCATATATATATATATATATATGGATATATATATATATATATATATATATATAAATATATGTATATGCTATATATTTTTTTTTTTTGGGGGGGGTGTCCGCTGAAAGTTCGTGTTGCCATTGGAACCGTACCGTTGTTGTGTCAGGTAAACCAGTGGTAAGAGGAAAGGTAAAGGATTGATCTAAGAGAAACAAGACACGATTCTGTTTCTGCTTCATCGTGAAGCGACGTGAGCTGCCTTGCCTTGGAAATATAGTTATTACGGGATAACTGGGACAGTCCTATTCTTAGTAACACGCGACATGACACAGTTTCATATCTTATAAATGGTTTTATAAAATATCCATCTCTATCTCACTTTGGCTTATTCGGATTGTAGATATTGAACTATTGATTTATCTTTATTATTGTTTTGTTTTTTTATGATTATTATTGTTTTTGTTTTTTATTACTGTTTATTTTATTATTATTAGTATTGTTTATTTTATTATTATTATTGTTTATTATTATCATTATTGTTCATATTATTATTATTATTGTTTATTTTTATTATTGTTTATTTTATTGTTTTTGTTTTATTATTATTGGGTTTTTTCTATGCCACTTCAGGATATCTTTACTGAAATCAAGTGATTATAAGATTATGATTTTATTCTGATATCTTTTGATGGTAAATGATTGCTTTACTCTGAAATCTTGTGATGAGGAATAATGAATTCATTCTGGAATAACGTGGATGGTGAGAGATTGTTCAACGTTCTACTTCATTTTGCAGCGTGCCCTCTATCTACACTTATGGTGCGAAGCCTTTCCAATTATTGCAGAGATCCTTAAAGCGGAGTCAAGAAAGTAGGAATGGCTCCTGCCTCTCCCACGAGGTGTTTCGTCACCGTTTGCTGGATCTTGAGCGATGCCTCGTGACCATAAAGAGAATTGATACCGCAAGGAAGATATATATCCCTTTCGAAGTCCAGATCTTTGTGCGGTTTTATATTTAGATTCAAGAGAACTTATCACAATATTATAGGTAGTTAGATACAGCTGTTTAGACACAATAACAATAGTTTTACAGTTCTTTCAACTTACCGTTGGATTTTTTCTTACTAGGGTCCATATGTAAGGAATATTTTCTCTCCCTGTTTGCATGTGCGTGCGCGCATGTAAGACCTTCGTGCTCAACGTTTTGTTCCGTTAAGTAAATCCAAAAAAATGTACATAAAGGTACTTAAAATGTAAATATATATTATAGTTATGTTTTTTAGGTATACTTTAATAGGAAGCGGAAGTCTGTCTAGTCCTCGTCAAAGGCCTTAAGCAACCACATTAAACTGACAGTCTAAACACCTTCAGAATTTTAGACAAGCACTTATTAAGGAGTTGCAGTAAAAAGTCATCGTATTAGATTTATTCTGTCGAGTTTCTTCTTTGACTTCCGGTAATAATTTTTCACTCAGATTTCGTATATTTATTCTCTCTCTCTCTCTCTCTCTCTCTCTCTCTCTCTCTCTCTCTCTCTCTCTCTCTCTCTCTAAAGTAAAAGAAGAAATTTGCAAGGGCCAGGACATTCGTCTGTAACGCCTGTAAGCCTGTTTTTCTTAAATGCTGGTCTTCAGAATGTCAGTTTAATAAAGCGTAAAAGACGTACTTTGATTACAAAGTGTGAAGAATATAACTAGCATTTTTCTAAAGTATTCCTCCCATGGATTCCATTAATGACCAAATCGGAACATCTTTGCGCTCCCTCTCTCATACTTGTGTGTGTGTGTGTTTGTGTGTGTATGTGTTTATGTATATATATATATATATATATATTATATATATATATATATATATATATATAGTATATAATATATGATGAAGGCTTTCGTCCATTATTAGCTTGTTATACCAGAATATGAACAAATATAATACGTATAAGCAGAAATACTTACTTAGTTTTTGGGTTGCTGATTGGTTTAGGTAGGAGAACGTCGTTTTATGTCAGCGCGGGCCTTTGAGTTGCACCTCGGGGGTTATGGTTTCTTCACTTGTTCTTCATTTGGATTCAAGGCATCTTAGTGGCAAGAGTATCTAAAAATGGAGGAAAAAAAAAAAGGCGGTCGGGTCGAGAGGCTAAGAGGGCATTGATGCAAATACATTTGTGTCTATTAAAGAAACAATAGAATTATTCTCTCTCTCTTTATGCATATATATATATATATATATATATATATATATATATATATATATATAATGTATATATTGTATTTATCTAGTTATCACAATTACTTCTGTATCTGGTAAAAAGTGACGAGTTGATTGCACATAAGGCGCGTTCGCTCATACACACACACACACACGCACACACATATATATATATATATATATATATATATATATATATATATATATATATATATATATATATATTATATATATTGTAAATATTGCATATGCATTCACATTAACTATACACACGCACACATACACACGTATTGTTATATATTATATATATATATATATATATATATATATAATATATATATCTATAATAGAATAATGTATGTAATAGGAAAAGTTACTTCCTCAGCCCTCATATTCTACTAAAGCTATAAAATCAAAGAAGATATACGCTAATAGTATACATACATGTTTCTTATCTTATACTTATATTTAAGAGAGTGTTGTCCTCATTTCACACGTGAGAAAAAATTAATGCCCGTATCTTACTTGATGTTATAGCTTATGTGGAATATTTGGCCTGATAAGATTATTGCTTTTATTGATGTGCATTTTTATGTAGTCCAAAGCCCCGTTGATCAAACTAGTTTTCAAGTGGAGAAATTTAAACTCGTATAACCTGAACTATTTTCTCTACTTTCCTGCTAGAACATTTTTGAGACTATGAATGCAAGACGCTGAAATGTCTAGCACAACTCACACGAAGGTACCCTCATTCCGCATGCTTACATAAAAGCTAGTGGTGGGAAAGGCGGGTCTCGGGCTGATGATTATCTTGGTGGCCCCGGCTTGACCGGTCAAGTTTAAACGTGCTGTTAATGGCCCTTAGACTGTGATGCACAAAAAAGTAAAATGCACAGATATATATGTGTGTGTGGGTATGTGTGCGTGAGTGAATGCATATATGCGTGTCTGTGTCTTTCAGCTAACTTTCGTTTCTTTGTATTCAACGCTAAACAGTTTCTGTATCGCATTTCTTGAATATTGCTTGCATGATCTTTGGATTTGCTCCTTAAGAAGATATGCTTGATGTAATAATGATAATGAAAATAATAACAATAATATCTGCTTACTTGTCCAAATTACCCAGAGGTCATTAGATCCTGAACAGTGCCCATCGCTGCTGCAGTTATTAACGTTTATGGACAATTTATTACAGGAAAATCGTTGCATTGTCGCTGACCAGTCAATTTTGATATCGACAATATTAGCTGGAGTTCTCTTAAGGTATTTAAAGCAGATGTTAATCTGTAGGTGGCCCTAGATGATGTGATTAACGGAATGTGGTCAGTGGGAATTAGCGAGGATGACGAAGCACGAGTGCGTTCATTGAGATGACATCCGCAGCGAAAAACTGATATTAGTATGGAGAATGAGAAGGTGGTCAGTAGGCAACGTTCTACTCCGTCGACTTCCTAACTAGTTCGTATTAGTCACCGTCGGGGAAGCAGTTGATTGCGCACCTTTTATATAATCACCGCTCGACTGGCGCTGCTTATTGAGTTAGTTATTAATCTTTGGCTCGTTGGAATATGTTTGCATACCGAGGATGCAAACGCGTTTGCTGTCTCGGCTTCGCTGGCTAAACTTAGCGAATGCTGCTTGAATAACGAAGGCGAAGGTTAGTGAACGGGACATGGGCTGACCTGCAAGGTGGATTGCATGTGGGCGACTAGTCGGGGGTGGACGAGTCTAGTGCAACATGCAAGTCCCTCTTCGCTATTGTATGTGCACATTGTTGTGTGCCTCTGTCATCCCCCATTGTGAGGTCCCCCTCCTATTATACTCTTTCTGAACTCGTCGATGTTGAACATCTGACAACGCTGCAGGAGAAAACTGTAAAAGCTGCGCAGTTTAAAGTATGTCATGATGATGGGGAATACAAATCTAAAGGTGCTGGAAGCGAGCTCTGTCATATTTCTCAGTATTGTTGACTTTTTCCTGTCTCTGTTATCACCCCCCCCCCTTTACCCCTCCCTCTCTCTTTCGGTACACCTCTCTCGTTCTTTAATTGTAGTTCACGGCTAAAACTTTTTTTAATTAACTTTATATCTGAATTAATCTTGATTGAGGGGATTTTAAGACTACCGTTCTTATTGTATGATGATACTGATTTATTATTAATGTTTTTAAGTCATAAGAGTAGAATGCCTCTGTGGGAAACAGGAAAGAAAAGAAGAGAAAATACAGTAAAGGAAAAATATGTATTAGATAAGAGTATATACACCTGAGATAACAATATACTATACACCTGACTATGATTCATGAATTGCAACAAACAATAAATGAAGCTGACCACAGTATTTGTATTTAATAAGAAACAAACAGCAACTAAAAATTATCTATCTCAGTGTACCCTGAGGCACAATCCAAGGTTGACAAATGAGTTATATGGTCGCCATTTAGCTTAAGGAAACTGACCACATGATGACCCAGATATTTCAGGCGATTAAGAAAACCATAATTGAAGAGGACGGGAGGGGATGCTCAGCCCCCCCCCCCCCCCCCCCATCTGCAAGTACATAGCTTTAATTGGAAATATTTGTGTGTATTTCGTTTACAGTTGTAATATTGATCACCGTTGTATTGTCTAAAAACGATCTTCAGCCTTATCAAGTTCCCTACTAAGGCAAGGTATACATGTAATTTTGTGATGTATGGGCCTTCAGTAATGATTAATTTGTTGTTCTGGCGTCTCACGTATGGAGTGTTTTTCATAAAAGATATATGTAACGAAAAATATCTGATCGGAAGCAATATAAAGATGTTGTTTGTCAGGAAACTTGCTTACAAGAATTAACTTTTTCTTTATGGAAAAAAACGTGATTTTTCACCACAGGCGTTAATTAGTGAAAATAGCTACTGATTCTTTGTGACAATTATTTGAAGGTCGCATACAGTACAATTTTTCACAAGAAAAACTTGAATTCATCGTGAATCTTTGCTTGCGGGCTCTGTACAAGAATTGCTATACTGAATATAGATTCATGAGTCTTCAACAGGTTTTGCTCTGTTAACTCTGGAAACTAAAGAAAACCGTACTCCCGTATCATCTTCCGTTTGTGAACATTGACATACATATAGAAGCTTGTATTTGTTTTAAGTTAGCTTCGCGTTTGACTGCAGATTCAAGTTTGTGACTTTTTTTATTTAGCGATTTGTAATAGATCTGTATCTCAATGGATGGAGTTTTCCAGTTGTTCTAGTTTTCATGATTTTTTACTCTTACAAGCATTTGTCCAGGCTTGTTTTACTTGTAAACATATATGTTGCCAATATTCAGAATACTTGCAATTTTTACAAGTTATTGGTCTCAGAAGCTTGTTTTGCTCGGATATTTATATGCTGAATAATAATAATAATAATTAGTGCAATTTGTAACTCCACTTTACACTAGCCGCTGTTCATTCTGTGATGAATATTTCACCACTGGCCGCTTTATACATATTCAGAGTGAATTTATCTTGGTAAAAGCACTGAGATGGTACATAACATCCCAGTGGTCGGTATTTGCCGTCTTAACCCTCGCATATTTTGATGTAATGTGCCATTAAATTGATGTCAGAGCCTTTTAATGTTTCTCAAACTATATTTCGTCAGCTATATTTTGCATTGATATTAATGTAACTCCTGATTTTTACTTTTGTTTTAGATAGCCTTGTTGAATTACTGTTGCTCGCAGAATTGTGTAGCTCCCTGTGTTTTCATTATCAGATTTAGCCTACAAATGCAGTGTTTCGTTATAATGTTTTTGTTATGAATATAACTAGTTCTGGATACAACCATTTTCCCTTTAGTTTGTGTGTCTGTCCGCAAGTGCATTTGTTTCTTTTCATTTTTTTAGATGAATTATTACAAAGTTAGTTCACCATCACCCAAAAAACTCCGGCCTTAACTTTTGAACTAAAACATGCTTTCTTCGCTAACAAAGCTCTTTCACATAAAACCAAAGTTTGAAACTGGTAGACATACCATTTTTTAGTTGAAGATTGTCGGGGTGTTTTACCTTTGCATTTAATTTTTTTTAAATGTTAATTGGAATGTTACTAGAGATTAGGTAGTAGGGAGCTGGTAAGGAAAATGAATTCCCTCAGCAAAGGTCTCAGAATACCTATTTGATCTACTTAATCCAGTTCTTGGTTGCTAGGGTGATGTTAAAGTATTAATTTCAGATTTGGAAAAATTCGGGAAGTATTAGCTAATGAGTAATTAAAAGTATTTCGTTTCCCATTTTGTCTTTGGAACCACTTTTGCTACATGGCAATTTGTACCTACTTTATCCCTGCTGACCTTACTTTTAAGAGGTCTTTTTAACCCTATATAGCGTATACTCTCTTATACCATACTCTTTAGTAAGCTGTATAATCATCTATTTTGTCTGACAACGAATAGAAATGCGACACTACCTCTGGTCACTTCGTGTTGAAATTAAGCTGGATGGAAGGTTTATTTAGGTACACCAACTTTAAGACAACATTTCGCTTTTACAGATCTCATTTACACGATTGCAATCGCGAATCCGAAATCTGAGCTCCAAGTACAAGAAATTGGATCACCATACTCGTATTTGGCATCAGTTGATTTTAAACAATCTAAATTGTGATTTTGTCTTTGTGAAGAGAAACAAGCTTGTATATGTGGGATTCTATATAAATTTCATTCTCCTTTTCTCCCTTAGTAATTTGATCTGTTTTTCCAGAAACTGTAGGTACCATCTCTTTTAAGAACCAAAATTATTGAGACCTCTAAGAGTGGTCACCATTATTCAATCCAAACATAATTCAAAAGGACTTGCTTGTAATAAAGACTGTTTAAATTTACAGGTTACATTTATTACAATTTGCAGATTATTTATTCTTATTAACTTTTCATAAAACCACAAGTAGAAATCCACGACAGTCATTGGTTTGGAGGCTTATAATTTTCGCTGTTCTGCATCTTACAGTTTTTAAAATATACTTTGGGAAACATCCTCTCCCTATATTTGATATTGTTGTAATGCTTAGAGAATATTCTAGCTTCTGTTCAGCAATCCTTGTTTGGAAGCCTTGTACCCAGCCCACAATTTAAACCAGGTATTTTGTCCCGACAAGGAGTAGGTGCTATTTATGCTTTATGAACATAGCTTGACATTCATAGCATCGTTTGCTACGTGCAGTTGCAGTGTCATCTTATCCCCTGCTAATTTGAGTTGTCGTTTGACTACGCGTACTAATGTTGCCGAGAGTAATGATACGAACGCTATTATTATTGTTATTAAAATATTAATAATGATGATAATACTATGACTACTACTACTACTACTACTTGTGTTACGACAATGAAGGTGCTGTTGCCGTCTTTGTATTATTCATTGTCAATAATTATAAATTTGTTTACTGTTTACTTGAATTTTATGGAGAGAAACTAGTTGCTTGATATTTTTTCAGACAGAAAAGACTGTAAAGCTGTTGCATTTTTGAAAAAGGAATGCATGTAAGAAATTATGGAAAATATAGAATTACAAGTCTTTTAATCCCTTTTGATCATTTGTCGATGTGCAATACTTCCAAATGCTTTTTTCCTTTGGCCAATAGTACTCGTCTGTAGTATAAGTAAATATTGACATTTCGAATGTCTGCTGAAGATTCTCAAAGTCATTTAACCACTGCAAATTGATCCCTCGTGCCTTTCCAACACGCATTATGCATTTAGGGATACAACTTTCCCCGAGGCGGTCAGTTCCTTTAAAGGAGTTTGTTGGCTGGCTGGAGAAATCCTGCCCTGCCACTTCGTTTGCCCTTGCTTCCTCCGGCTGTTGGCGTCCACTGTCAAACTCGGATGCATGACCTAATACGGTCATGACCTCATCCTGTCGTATTTAAAATAATTACTCTTACTAAGTAAAAAGTGCAGTTTTTTGTTGACATATTTGCGCTAGAATCTGGCCGTTGCACCTCTTTATTTTATTTATTTATTTATTTAGTGATTATTTCTCTTTATTTTTCCAGGAGGTTGTTTAAGTTGTAGGGTCATGGACAGTCATTTGGAAATGATTCATGGTAGTGATTTGAATAATGAACTGTTCTTTAAGATCCAATTATTCTCAAATAAGGAAATAGTCAGTACTTTGTTACTCATAAGAATATCCACAATAAATCTTGAGTGAAATGTAAGTTTCGCAAAGGATAAATTTGTCTGGAAATGGCCTTCAGTGGATTCGCAAGCATTTTTGAACAGTTTAACCGTGTACATTGCTGTAGGAGATTTGACCGAGGTGTGTATATTAATTCCATGTCATTTTCCTCGATGATTCTAATAGAAATCAGGCTTTTATCATCCTTGAAGGAAATTTCGCTGCTTTTCATCGCGAGTAAGACCTCTGTAGGTAAATTATGAACTGTAATAATTAAACATTCAATTGTTTACAAACCTCAATGATGTCCTGTTTAAAAGTAAGATTTACCACGCTAAAGTTTACTTTATATTTGTGTTCGTAAGCAGTGTTATATCACCACGGCCAAATTAAATGCACTGCCGTATTCCCATTGTTTCAAAATGGCAATCCGTGCCATTTAGATTAATAGGATCAAGAGAAGGAAATGTCGTAACGAGAGAGCGGTATCGCATGATTTCCCCAAATCCTGTTGCGTCTGCGCCCCGACGTATCCCGCAGGTACACGTGAGTCTGCAAAGCCCGTGGTGCTTAGCCTTGATTATTAGTGGCCGGACTGAGGAGGCTACCTGATCCCCCGAATGTCTCGGATGTGTTATCACCTCCGTTTTGCCTTCATTATGGCGCTGTTCTTCTGATTTTATCAGGGGTCAGTTATGATTCCACAGGACCGCTTTTTGTTTTCTTGTGCTCCGTCGAAGCGAACTCTCTCTCTCTCTCTCTCTCTCTCTCTCTCTCTCTCTCTCTCTCTCTCTCTCTCTCTCTGTGATTGCGTGTCTGTGTTTGAGTAAAACAATTTGTTCCTCTTTGTGTTAAGTGTTTTTCTTCTTTGTTAATTCGTCCTTCGCTTTGTTGTATTACCCAATTTTATGTCTCCCGATCGATTTGTTTATTTCCTATGTCAAATTATTATTATTATTATTTATTTATTTATTTTTTTTTTTTTGCTCTATCACAGTCCTCCAATTCGACTGGGTGGTATTTATAGTGTGGGGTTCCGGGTTGCATCCTGCCTCCTTAGGAGTCCATCACTCTTCTTACTATGTGTGCCGTTTCTAGGATCACACTCTTCTGCATGAGTCCTGGAGCTACTTCAGCCTCTAGTTTTTTCTAGGTTCCTTTTCAGGGATCTTGGGATCGTGCCTAGTGCTCCTATGATTATGGGTACGATTTCCACTGGCATATCCCCTATCCTTCTTATTTCTATTTTCAGATCTTGATACTTATCCATTTTTTCCCTCTCTTTCTCTTCAACTCTGGTGTCCCCATGGTATTGCGACATCAATGAGTGATACTTTCTTCTTGACTTTGTTAATCAACGTCACGTCTGGTCTATTTTGCACGTACAACCCTATCCGTGTTCTGATACATATGTCCCCGGGATCTTTGCCTGATCGTTTTTTTATCACTCCCTCAGGTTGGTGCTCGTACCACGTTATTACTGCCAAGGTAGCTGATGTTTCTTGCACAGGCTCCAGTGGAGGGCTTTTGCCACTGAATCATGCCTCTTTTTGTACTGGTTCTGTGCAAGTGCCGGGCATTCACTTGCTATGTGGTTTATGGTTTCATTTTTCGTATTGCACTTCCTACATGATGGGAGAGATGTTATTTCCGTCTATCGTACTTTGAACATATCTGGTTCTTAGGGCCTGATCTTGTGCCGCTGTATCATTCCTTCAGTTTCCTTCTTTAGCTCTCCCCTCTGTAGCCATTGCCAATTGTCATCGCTGGCTAGTTCTTTAGTCTGTCTCATGTATTGTCCGTGCATTGGTTTGTTGTGCCAGTCCTCTGTTCTCGTCTTGTCTTTCTCCTCCGTCTCTGTATATTTGTTCTGGTCTTCGTCTACTTTTTATTAGTCCTTCTTCCCATGCACTCTTTAGCCACTCGTCTTCACTGGTTTTCAGATATTGCCCAGTGCTCTGTTTTCGATGTTGACACAGTCCTCTATACTTAGTAGTCCTCTCCCTCCTTCCTTTCGTGTTATGTATAGTCTGTCCGTATTTGCTCTTGGGTGTAGTGCTTTGTGTATTGTCATATGTTTCCTGGTTTTCTGATCTATGCTGCGGAGTTCTGCCTTCGTCCATTCGACTATTCCTGTCGCTGTATCTGATTACTGGCACTGCCCATGTTGTTTATGGCTTTTATCATATTTCCTCCATTGAGTTTTGACTTGAGTATCGCCTTGAGTCTCTGCATATATTCTTTCTGATCGTGTCCTTCATCTCTTGGTGTTTTATATCTCCTCCTTCCATTATTCCCAGGTATTTGATACCTGTCTCATCTATGTGTTTGATGTTGCTCCATCTGGTAGCTTTATCCCTTCAGTTCTCGTTACTTTGCCTTTTTGTATGTTGACTAAGGCGCATTTTTTCTATTCCAAACTCCATTCTGATGTCCCAGATACAATCCTTACAGTCTGGATTAGGGTATCTATTTCCTTGATGCTCTTACCATACAGCTTGATGTCGTCCATGAACATCAGATGGTTGATTTTGTTGCCTCTTTTCTTGAGTTGGTACCCGGCATCCATCTTCTGTAGTACTTTTTGCATGGGAAATCATGCTACTACGAAGAGTAGTGGGGACAGTGAGTCGCCCTGGAAGATCCCTCTCCTGATATTAACCTCTGCTAGTCTTATTCCAGAGCTTGTAAGTATTGTATTCCAGTTGCGCATTGTATTTTTGAGGAAGCTGATGGTATTTTCCTCTGCCCCATATATTTTCAGGCATTCTATTAGCCATGTGTGTGGTATCATGTCGAAGGCTTTCTTATAGTCTATTATTATTATATTATTCTTATTATTATTATTATTATTATTATTATTATTATTATTATTATTATTATTATTATTATTTACATGAGCGTTACGTGTGCATGTTTATTCGCCTATACCCAAGAAATCTTGTTTTGTGCCACACTGGTATCGTATTTTGCTAATCACCATTTCTCTAATAGTTTGGTAGTACACAATTTCGTCTCTGATATGTCTTAATTACCTCATTCTCAACCTGCGCATAATTTTGACGAATATCTGAGAAACTTATCGATCTGGCGAATATTTTGATTAAAAGGCGCATGCGTTTGTTGATTGATGAATTTCATTTTCTTGATTTTGCCCTATACAAATGTGTTTCTTTAGGAAATTATATCAACATTTACGGAGTTGAGACATAGCGCTTACGTGACTTCAGTTCAGAATACTTACCTGGTAGTGTTTCGTAAACCTATTTGACCATGAGATAGGTGTTGATAAGGGATGCCAAATTAACACGACGATAAGTCACCTTATCTACAGCAATCTCAAGAGTGACGGTGCTTCCGCTTATCGATTTAATTTGCTTTCCTATCTTTGGTCCCATTTGATGTCTAGTGGGGATATACTATGTGTATCCAAGTACCATATATCATGAGTGAACAATAGAGAAGTTGGATCTTTCAAGTTAATGAAACCTTTCTCTGTTCAAGATGGGGATTGAAATGTTTACGGAAATCCAATTAAATATTCCAGTTACCTTACCCTGCTATTTCCGTTTGAAATCTTACGGCAACTCGGCTGTCGCGAAGGCAGACATGGTCTGATAAGTCTTTAATTGCTTGGTGTTGTTGTGCTGAGCTCCTGCTTATTATTCTTCATAAAATCGAGGTTTCAGATGCAGGGTCAGGATCTCGAGCCAAACACCGAAGTTGCCGCCGCGCTCTTTGTTTCTCGTTTACTTCGGCCAGGACAACTTGAAGACGTCATTTCAGGGGGATGTGACGCTTGAAATGCACATGCATGACCAGTTATTGTTACATTCACTCTCTCTCTCTCTCTCTCTCTCTCTCTCTCTCTCTCTCTCTCTCTCTCTCATATATCATATATACACTATATGTATATTATATATACATATATATGTTATATATATATATGTACGTATGTATTTGAAATATTAAAATGCCATATTGTATGTATTTATCATGAATGTTAGGTAAATTCCACAATGAAGTTCTTGTCACAAAGCATATACATTTTTTAATACACTAAGTTTTGTAGCGAGTTTTATTGTGGACTTTATCTAATATATATGTAATATAGATATTTTTACATATATTGTGTATATATAGACGCATGTTTATGACTAATTCACACTTGATTTCTTTCTTTATGCCCAAGAATTAAGCCCTTAATACCCCTTAATGTTGAATTTACTTATGGAATAACTTACTCGCCAATGAGAATTATATATGATAAGTTCATCTGCCCAAGCCATGATTCGTACCTATGTCTTTTGGGTTTGATGCAAGCGTGACAATGACTTACCCAGTCAGCTATGCAGAGAGATAGAGAATAATACCACCTCCTATGCATATTGATTTCAAATTCAGGTTCTGGGCTGAAAATTATATATATATGTATATATATGGTATATATATATATATATATATATATATATATATATATATACGTATATATATATATATATATATATATATATACATTCATTATATATGTATGTATGTAATGTATATTACAGAATATCATAAGGATAACTGAAACAGTATAAATGGTCCTGACCAATTTTGTCAACCAAGGGACTTTCCAGATGTGTTATTTTGAGGAAGGAATCGTTCAGGGGAAAAAAGTAGAGAATAATAATCTTTAACTGTATTAAAAATAAATGTGAAGTGAATTAGGTTATCACGGGAAGTTTAATGATAGCTGTCACAAATAAGCCCGTGACAGTGAAGGAAGTAATCATTTTGCGTTTGTGCGGGAGGGACTAACATATTCACAGAGAGGAAAAAAAATTCGGTGAGAAAGTGATCTTAAAGTAAATAGTGATTCTTTGATAGTATAGAATTAGTACTAAAAATTACATCATAAAGAGTTCTTGAATTGATGGAGGATTCATTGCTGAAGAATGAAGGAAAGTTAAGTATATTCGAAAATGAGTAATTTCCCATATACCCGCAAAATGACTATGCTGGAACGAAGGACAAAATATTTAGTCAAAGAATTATAAAAATGTAGTATTCACGACTGAGGAATGAGGAACAATTATATGGAAATAAGGGATGCAGGTTCTGTGTCGAAAACGTCCAGTGATCTGACATGAGAAAGCAGCGGAGTTGGGCATCTTTCTCTCTCTCTCTCTCTCTCTCCGAAAAAAGAAAAATTGAGAAATTCGAAGCGCAATAGGCTACTTGGGATCTGGCAATAACCTGAACAGGTTTGGAATCAATCTAACCCGCCTTAGGATTGGACGCACTAGATTATCCTATAATTTTCGTTTGGAAAGAGCCGGTGCCCAGAGTTGTGCTTACTGTGATGGTCGCCTCTCTGTCGAGCGCATTCTGGTCTGGTGTTATAGATATGAACATTGAAGGAGGAAATGCCATTTCGGTGGTAAGAATATCTCGAAAATTTGAGACGACAACGCAGGTGTAGAGAACCTTATGCGGGATGACACGATTTTACAACTTGCTTACTTCTACATTTATTGATTGTTTTCATTTTTATTGTCTAGAACATCCTTAAAGCTCCTTGATGCCTAAACCTCATAAACGATCAGTTAATCAGTCATTCAATGAAAGACAGGACTCCGTTTGTGAGAAGAGTGTCAGCGCAGCAAGCAGGCAGGTCATGGAGGAATTTCAGGTGCGGCTCCCAAGCGGACGGGGGACGAGGGATGCGCGATGATCAAGATTTTATCCTCGGGAGTTTCTCCTCAGAA
>NC_087200.1:86959661-87022161 GCF_015104395.2 Macrobrachium nipponense | reverse complement strand
CAACAACTGCATTTTCAACTTCCACAGCCTCCGACAGCAGCGACAATGACCTCACATTTTCCCATTAATTGTGTCGACCTCTCAGTTTCTCATCCTCCCCGTCCGCCGTGCTGCTACTGCCGGGTTTTGTCGTGAAAGTGATGTCCCCCGTAGGGAAGTACTGCCGTCAGTGCACCTCATGCGGTGCACTGCAGGCATTCCTTAAGGTTCTTTGCGGCGTGCCTTCGGCCCCTAGCTGCAACCCCTTTTATTCCTTTTACTGCACCTCCTTTCATATTTTCTTTTTTCCGTCTCACTTTCCACCCTCTACCGCCAATTGATTCATAGTGCAACTGCGAGGTTTTCCTCCTGTTACAGCTTTCAAACCTTTTACTGTCAATTTCCGTTTCAGCGCTGAATGACCTCATAGGTCCCAGTGGTTGGCCTTTGGTCTAAATTCTCTATTCAGTTCAGTTAAAAGTGACGTCAGTCCCATTCTTATTGGACTTCATTTGTTCTGCATCACTCATCAATTTTGCTGTTCTATTTTTTTCCCCAGTGCTGGCCGTCTCGTTAATTACACCGTCGATCTCACATTTTCGTTTAGCTGTTCAACAGATCTTGTTAATCAACTTGGTCTCGTTTTCTTTAGTTTGTATATCCTCCATTTCTCGTTTTTACCCTCTATAACTACGTTGTTCTGCATACCTTGTTTACAAATTACGTCGATCTAGTTTTTATTTCGTGTGTCCTACGTATCTAGTTATTCCCCCCAACCCCCAACCCCTCCTCTCTCTCTCTCTCTCTCTCTCTCTCTCTCTCTCTCTCTCTCTCTCTCTCTCTCTCTCTCTCTCAATATTATGCTTCTTGTTTAATAGTTTTGTTATATATTGTATCCCATATCTATCGTCAGTTTATCGATTCATTTTTCTTATAGATCTTGTATTTCGTTTAAAATTTTTTTTTTTTGTGTTTTCTTGATTCATCAGTAATGCATGTAATTCATTCTTTCCTAAATACTGAAAATGCGAAGGTACCTTATTTCTTATGAATTGTTTTTAAAATCAGTTATGAGGTTTTTACTTTAGCTTTAAAGACTCAAGCGTTTTTCATTTTTTTTCTAACGTATAATTTCAATTATTACATATTTTTCTTATAATTGATCGGAACTAACACCTCTAATATAATTAAGTCTTTTTTTTTCTTTTTTATTCCCGTTCCGGTATTCTTCAGGTATGTATGTCATTGTTAGTAATCTTATCATTAAACCTTTCTTCTTGAATTGCGCTGGCGTATTTTCTCATGAATTTTATGAATTTGAATTTGTCATTGGTATTGAATATTTTTGGTAGCATGATTAAGTTTTTTTTTTTTTTTTTTTTAACTCACGAGAGACTTTACATTGTGCTTTAACTTTTTTTTCAGCAAAAGACATTTCCGTATATTCTTCTGATTTGTTTCTGTGATTTCAGTAACATGGCATTTTCTCTGCGCTGAACCATTATACTAACCTCACATTTTGCCTTTTACCTGTGTCATCGTTTCTCCTCTTCTTTAAGTGATTTTAAATTCCACTTCTTATTTATCTATTTTTGCATGGGTTTAAATTTTGTATTTTCTCGTTATCTTTGTCGACTTCTTATTTTACTCAGCAAATCATTTCTCATTTTTACTCAGTAACTCATTTCTGACAGACACTGGAGCAAAATTGGGCAAACCCGAGTCTCCATTGCAAAAGCCAGTCTTCGAAGGTGCGCTCTATAAATTAGAGTTATCAGTTTTTATTTGTATCAATATTTGATTCTCTTATGAATTTTGATATGCGATCAAAGTTTTACAAATTAACAACATATTTTGAGGTTGAGTAAGGTTTTGCTGTACGGGCTGCTGTATTTTTCTTCGGACTATATAAAACAATATTAACAACATGCCTAGAAAGTAGGAAAATTTGAGTCTGCTCTTGAAATGTGTTTATTTTTTTAATCGTGCGCCATTTATTCGGTGGCTGGAAAGTAAGGAAATATTAAATCTTTGAAAATTGCGATGACCCCGTATAATTGCCCTCCTTACGTTCGTTCTCTGCAATGACTTCTTTTTTCTTGATAGATTTTTCAAGTGTCTCATACTCACGCTCCATGTCTCTGTCTTTCATTTCTCGTTAACTGAATCGACCTTACATTGTTTTTCCAATCATCTCTCGATTATTTTGGAAATGTGCCCTTTTTCCATTAATACCACTAGTCGTGTATATGTATAAGTGAATAAACACCATGTTTTCTTTGAAGAGAGAAACTCAGTATTTCTTAGCAATTTTTTCGCAATTGCGATCGTCTGCTTTTAGTTGTTCTCTACAAAAGCATTGAAGTAAGAGTGCTCTATAAATAAGTGTAGAACCGCTTTGGAGAATATTTTAAAGTAAAAGTTTCAGAGATGAAATTTTAGGGATGATAGAATATTTAAAAACAATCTTATGCCAGTTGATAATAAACTAGATTATATATTTGCTGCACCGCAAGCAAATGGCAGTATATTGCACTTTGCATGTATAATCGCCGTTAGTGACCCAGCGCTTCTTATCCATTACAGGTATTTGCATTTTAACAATGTTAATTAGAGTTTGTGCTCATTTTTGTAAGACCTCTTCATCAGGAATGAATTGATGAAAAACAATTAATTTAGGTTGGCAGTCAATTTATGTTGTAGGAATGTCGCGATCCTTGATAGTTATAGCTTTTTTTCCTAGGAAAACGACATTTTACAGACTTGATTAATAAAATATTCTTTTTTTGTACATTTCGAGTAAATTTGATCGATTACATTTTTTCAAAGATCCATGTCAGATTTGTTCATGCTTAATGATAAGTCTCAACGTTTTCTTAAATTTCTCGCAATTAACTTATTTTCATGTGATTTTATGAATTGCTTAAACGCATGCGTCATCCTTTCCACTTCAGTTTCCTCTTCACAGTTTAGTGGTTTTACGATAATTATTACGTCGTCTTTATTGAATAAGCGAGTTTTGACGTCGCTGGCTCTTCGTTAATCAATTTCTTTGTATAAGGTATTTTTAATTTAAGAATTTTATTCTATGCATTTCTGGTAATGCCCCTTTTCGCGTACTTGGTTCTTTTTGTATATCTACGTGATCAGTTAAATTCTAAGATTCATTTCCCCTAATATTTCTGTATGCTCTTTTGGGGTTCTTCCTTACTGCAGATGCTATGAAAAGCTGTTGGGTGACTTGAAAAAATGAAAAATTAAATTACCAGTTTGATTTACCTCCATATTGATGTTCTTTACTAATAATATGAACATTTAATGTATTAAGAACTGTGGTTCAAGTATAGTCTCAGATTCGATATTTCACGATGTTTCGTCAGTCCCCTCACTACCTTGCTTATATCAGTGTTAATATCAATAGAAATATCAATGTTAAGAAAAATTCCAGACCATGTAGAAAACAATAGAAAGAAATCAGATAAGACATGTCATTGCAAAATCTTAGCCGAACCATTTTCCCAACCATTTTCTCACAAGGGTATGATTTATATAATATATATATATATATATATATATATATATATATATATATATATATATATATATATATATATATAAGTCATATCACATTACCGTGATTCATATACATACATCGAGCTACAATTGTTCTCTAATATCTAATTCGATCTACATCGAAATTAATATATTTTCATATATGTTAACCGAAAGGGAATTTTTACTAATTCCGAGGTAGAGTGAATTAGATATTAAAGGACATTTGTAGCTCAATGTATATGTGTGTATATATATATATATATATATATATATATATATATATATATATATATATACTATATATACATATATATATATATATATATATATATATATACATATATATATATATATATATATATATATATATATATATATATATATATATATATATATATATATATATATATATAATATATATATATATATATATATATATGTATAGAGTTTTTTGTGTGTTTACGTATAAGTGTGCGACGTTACACTGTACATCAAACCAAAGAATATTTCATGTCTTATGATTGATACATGTATTACTGTTTGATCCGTAATATTACAATTTTTATCTATTGTCGGTTTTTTTATATCCGTAATATTACAATTTTAAACTATTTTCGATTGTTCTTATCGCCTTCATTTATAATGTTTTGTATAATTTCTCTTCTCCAATGATCACCGTATGACTTGTTTCACTGTCAGGTATATTTTATTGATTACTGGCGTCAGTCTCGGTGTATTTATTTGAAAGAGCTCGTCCTCATTTCTCTCAAGTGATTGAACTAACTAAGATAATACCTTCGGCAAATGAAAGTTCAAATTTTCAAGGCAAATTTTATCAATGTTCCTTGATTTCTTTTATATAATTTGTTCCTAACTATTTCGCTCGAAACAACGTTAAAGAATAAATCTTTTTAGTTTTGATAGACATCTTTAGCCTCGACAGCCCAGCGTGTGTTTATATTTGCAGATTTAAGGTCTTGATTTCATGGACATAATTCTGGCTGTCAGAGAAATTTCTGTCTTATCAGCTAATTTATTAGTCATTTATTTTTAAATGATATTCATTTTATGTTGATATAGCTTGTTCTTTCTTCTTTGGTTGGCCCGGTATCCCGTTTGACATTGCTGGCTGACAGTATGCATAAAGGGTAAAGACATTATTTGCTCGGAGTATGCATAAACGCCGAAAGCGCATCATAATATAATACACATGTATAGGGACAGAGGTAGTGAGTCAGAATCCGCGAAGGCCAAGATGTTTTTGTTCCTGCGTTTCTGCTTTTGTCGCCCGCTGTTACCTAACGGTTCTTTCACACTTTCTACCTGTAACTTATCTGTTTGTCTTGTAAATATTCTCGCCGGTTTGCTTTCACCCAACATGTACTCAGAGGCTTCAGTCTTCATTAGAATTTGTTATCCTTAGTAACTCTTGCTTAGTTGATGTCTCGCTACTTGTTTTATGCGGCTTCATCATTTTTTATTTCACCTTTCTGATAATCGCTCGAAACATATTTATTGGTAGTGTCATGAAGTCAGTTGTGGAACTTATATTTTTTCCCTGCTTTTCTGCACGTGATGTAATTAGAATTTTTTTTTTTTTAAATATGATTTATTGAAAATGGGCCGAAACTATTGTGTTTCGATTATGTATCTAAATACAGTGTCTAGTATGCAGTGAACTCTCAGCCACCTGCTTCCATAAATTTTCGATACATTTTGCACCGGAAACCTTGAATCCGAATTTTGGGAATGAAGAAACTCATCTCCACACTAAGAGGCGAACCTAGTAGGATATCCACGCTAAGATGCCAGCCTAGTAGGATATCCACGCTAATATGCAAACCTGGGATAGCGGAAACAGCGGTCCAACCCAAAATTTAGAGGAAAGTCTTATAGGAAAATTTTATGGAATTGAAAAGTTAAGAGATCATTGCGTTAGGTCTGTCTTTACATACATCTGGTGAGTGTAATCAGTAGATTTCAGGTATTTATCTGCTGTGTGATTTGACCGTAAAAATAGTCTTTGCCTTGGAATTGAAAACATTTGTTTACATACTGATAGATTTGTCTAGTGATATTTTCATTTGAGGTCAGCTGAGTAAGCTACGTTGCGTATGGTGTTTGACACATAATAGTGTAAAAAAAATATATTGAAATCTGGCTTAATATTTCGGATTGAGGGCGTTATATAAGTGTTTCTCCCAGAATAACATACGTACGTTCCAGTGACCATCATGACTTGAAATTCATATTTTGTCCTATTTTACCTTTATGCAAAAGTTTTGGTGTTTGAAAAGTCATTTTGCTGCAATAAAACTTTCCATAACTGCGATTGGCGGACTTTTACTTTTGAGGGAAATATCACCGTGATTTGATCGCTCTCGTCAGTAAAGATGAATTTAAAACGGGGTTTCCTTTAGGCTGCTTAGAGGAATGAGATTGCAACATAGGAGACTTGCGCTTGTCATTGCAATTTTTTGGGACCATGTACCACATAAGCGCAAAAGTGTTTTTTATCTCTGGCGTCGCTTTCTAAAATGATAAATATTCTTAACGACTCAGCAAATCTCTAGTAAATTTCTTCTCTCTCTTCTCAGGGCAGAGTTCGTTTAGTACACGAGGACCTCCTGAAGGTTTGTTACGTCTCTGCAAAATTTTAACGTGTAACCTGGTGGTGGCGTTTACTTGCTTCTCGAAAACCCGTTTGGCTCATGATTAGACGTATTTTAGGTTCTAGGAAAAAATATTTAATGTTCATTTATAGGCCTTAAAAGGAGATTTAACGATTGCTCTCTCACGTGCGTGTGTGTGTGGTTGTTGCGTGTGTATATATACATAATATATTATATATATAATAATATATAATATAATCTATATATATATATATATTATATATATATATATATATATATATAATTTATTATATATTAGTATTGGATGTGTGTGTTCGCGTTTAAATATATTTATTTACTTGAAATGAAAGCTGGTTGTCTTTCCTAAACGAACAATATATTTTATGTATATATTTTAATTGTTTGTGAATGAATGGAGTAAACTTTTTGGACATTTTCTATTACCCGTTTATCTTTAGGTTAATTTTAAGTATCATTTGACTAATGAGTCAAATTTGTTCAAATGGTGAGCGACGCCCCCTTCCAAGGGAGGGCGATAATTGATAAATAATGTAAGTAAGGTTGCTCTGTGAAAGATCTAGTTCTCAAGAACCAATGGCCAAAAGTGACAGAAACGCAGTGAAAGTCTCCTTTCGAAGCAGTGCAGATTCAGCTTTATTCAAGCCATCTCCATACCCTTCCGGTTCTGGATAGGGCTGTGATTTTTACTTAAGGTTTTACGTGGGAATATACAGAAAAAATTGACAATCAAATTCTTCCTCAAAATACGTAAATACGTACAGGGCTACAGATTGTCAAATTATGATAAAAGCATCATCTGGTTCAATAACCTCTTGAATCAGAGCGAATCACAATAGGAGTACAATTTTTTACAATAACTAAATGGCTGTAATTTGTTTGATTAATGGTTTGGTATCTTCATGTAGTGTAGATTCAAATTTGGTAAAACCATGGATCCTTAGATTCCCGAATCAGTCTTTCGTCAAACGTAAGATTAATTCGTATAGAGAAGCGGCAAGGCTGAATTTAATGAAAAAGAAAACTGTATTTTAAAAGTAGCTTTGAAAAACGTCAAAGATTTTTAGAATGGTATTTGACAAGCACTCAAAAGAGTAAGAATAGCCTCGCAAAAGCACCAGATTTTAAAGGGAGAATGGAAGTCATTAAAAGTTAAAAATAGTTTAGAAAAAGAAAGCGACCAAGTTTGATAATATAGTTAATAGCACACTAAAATTTAGGCAAATCATTATAAAAGAACCAGAATTTTAAAAATGTTATTTAAAGGTATCGAAAAAATATGTAGAAAAGGTACCATTGAAAAATTTTTCAGAAAAACCCCCTAAGTGGTGTACTGTAGCCATTATTAAAGAGTGCTTGTAGCATCCCTTCGGCCAATTGTTCCACCTACTTTTTAGCCTTTTACTTAAGCTCCATTCCCGCTCCCCCCCACCACCACCACCCCCCTTTTTTTAGGGTCTGTGCAACACTTCTAACTGTTAGTTAGGGTATGTGCGGAGTTTTCTTTCAGTTCCACCGTTAGATCATCTTCTATACTTCTGTATTTTCTTCATCTCTTCATCATGATGTCACAAAATTATATTTTGAAAGTAACTTTGAAAAAGCAATCACACTTCAAAACTAACATTTTAAAAGCAATCAGCATTTTAAGAATACCATTGAAAGAATAATAAGATATTTGAAATAGAATAAAAAAGCATTTCATTTTGAAACTTTTAGAAATTATTGATAGAATATTAAAAACACCAATTAGAATTTGCATAACTTTTTAGTTGTTTTTGCATCGTTTCAACTTTGAACGTTCAACTGGGTAAAATGTCTTTTTGTTGTGCAAGCTCACTTGAGTCTTATTTCATTACTTTAATGGTTTTTATCATGTTTGGTTTTCTTTTCTATTTCTCTTAAGCAGTTTATCATTTATTATTGTATTGCTTTTTCTGTATTACTAGGCTTCTTTCCCTGTTGGAGGTCTTGGACCTGTAGCATTGCACTTTTCAAAAACTGGGCTGCATTTCAGCTAATAATTATAATTCTTGAGTCTAAACCAAACGTTTCATTGTAATCTGATTTCGTGTGATGTGAGTCCATATGACTTGACACAACTCTTTGTATGAAAGCGCATAGTATATGTACTTGAACTAATGTAGATTACCTGCTTACATGCAGTGTGGTTTACTTATGCTGAATTTTTGTGCCCTTAAGGTACTCATGCTGTGGGCGCTCGATCTTAGGAACAATACGTATTGGATTGTTACAAATCTTGGAAGAATTTTGACGCAAAGCCAAAATATAAATTCATACCCATTAAAAGTGTTGTAATACTTGTAAGATGAGCCAGCAGTTTTTATCCCAGAAGATTGGGTATTTGGTGCTTTGACAACTTCATTTGTTCTCTTTAAAATGAGTTCCTGCAGCTTCACTGTTGCAAGTCACTTAAGCAGTTGCAGCACTAGACATTTGCGCTCTAACACTGTGCGTATTTTATTGTACTTCAGAGGTCTCATATAAATACTTTTCTTGTCTGTGTTCAACCTACGATTATTTTTTATTTAGCTTTTGTTTTACACCGTTTGTCATCTCTGTAAACATACGCGCAAATATATGTAGCCGAATATATTTGTGTGTGTGTGTGAAAGTGAATGCACGTATTATTGCGTTTATCAAGAAATTTAGGATACACAAAACAGTACATCTTAATCTTAGCTAGAGAGAATTAGTAATAGGAACTTTGCGAACAGTTTCACACATAAAACATAGGTAGATTGGTTTCTGTCATGTCAGTCGTTTCCTAATACATCCACTCAATTTCCTTGATGCAAAGGCGGTATCACTTTTGAGTATAATTCTGTGTCACAGATTGCCTCTTCCTTGGATATAAAGTCCAAGGGAAATATAAAAGATGAAGAGAAGCTCCTTTTGTTACAGATGAAGTCTCCATCAATCATATAATGAGGATTCAGTCGAATGATTGATGGCTGAGAATTTCATAATGTCTTAACCTACTAACTAAGGACTTTTTGCGCTCATTTTTCAGAAATATTGAGGAAAGTGAAGCTGTAGCCATTCCGGTTGTTGAAATGGTTCCATATATGCTTTTAGCAGAAATGGATAACTGACAGGAGGAAATCATATTGGGGAAAGAAAAGTTTATCAGAAAGGAATTGATCATAAAATTGCATATGCATACTATATATATGTGTGTGTGTGTGTGTGTGTGTGTGTGAGTGTGTAATGTACAGTAGATGTGGATATATATGCATGTATTTGAATGTATAATATATATGGGTGTGTCTGGGTGCAATGTGGGATTAAACTATCCTACTTTTTCTTTATAAGTGCTGCTGTAAGCTTAAAGGTTCTCAGTGGTAATGACCAAGCCTTTCCAAGGCCCAGGTATACATTCACAATAAATAGCCCAAAAACACGCAGTATGGTTTGCGTTGTTAGCCAATACAGAGTGATTGTCGTATTGTATAGGACAATGCTTGAATAAGAAAGAATGATGTTACTACATATACTATGTAGCCTTGTAATTCAAGTCTTTTGTTTCTTGTTACAATGTTTGCTTTTTCCTAGAAAAAAAAGTCACCATGATTAGTAGGATACATTGTTGGAATTGCATTGTAACCGAAAAACCGGGTTTTTGGAAGGTGTGGTATTTTTAAGTTAGTAAATGAAATGGCAGTAAAGACTTTTCATTCTTACAGTTTAACAAACTTAAATACAGGAAAAATAATAGATATAACAATTATAATGTGTTTTTGGAATAGAGTGTAGATACCTTCTTCATTCGCAAAGAAATCCTTCATGAAGAATGGCACACCCTTCCAAAGCTGAGCTCCGGGTAAGGTGATGCTCCTGGTTGATGGGATCGGTAAATAATCACGCTAATGATGTTGATGATCTTTATTATGATGAGTCAGTTGCGTGGTGTGCATCTTCCTCATCGTGATGTGGGGGCAGAGGTTTGTCGTTGTTATCCCTGTATGGGTATATATGCTGCAGCTAATGAACTTCAGGTTGGATGGCGTACCCGCTCGCTCTTTATGGTCACGGTATCTCTTTGTGAGCCCCTTATGATGCCGCTCTCCTTTTCAAGTCGGGCATTTTTCATATCTCCCTTTTTTGGTCCTTTATATGGAATCGCTCGACTCTGTCATATCTCGTTGCTAAGCTGGGTACGAAGTCTGTTATTGTGAGGCTTCACGCTTCTTCTTCTTCTCCTTCTTCCTCTTTTTTGTGCTAGATGTAATTAAAAAAGTGATTTCCTTTTGCTCTCATCAATATTCGCTTTATTTTCCTGACAATTCCGATTGATATAATTTAATGTTTTGCTTCAGGTAAGTCAGCTTTGTCTGGACTGATGGTAGTTTCTCTCTCTCTCTCTCTCTCTCTCTCTCTCTCTCTCTCTCTCCTCTGAAACAGACAAAAGATTGCTTGTTACTGATGTTAGAGTCTGCTTTTAATTCGTCTTCGTTGAAGGGAAGACTAATGAGGAGAGTGAAGGAGAAGGGAGGAAGCAGAGAAAAAAAAGTAAAAAAAAAAAAAAAAAAAAAGAGACCTTCTTAAGATTCCCTTATGACGTCACGCAATCCCCTAGAGCTTGACTTGCATTATGCAAATTTCTTGGTTGCAATTAACATATTCATATTTGTCATCATTATCTCGCCATTAGATTTATTTTCTTTAATCAGAGATGCGCCCAGAGAGCAGGATCTCCCCGTTTCTGCTTTCTTAATTACACCTTTCGTACCGTCTTTTTCTTTTTAATGTTGTTTGGCCAGCTAGATTTGTCAGCATGTTGATGAAGATGAAAGGTTTCTTTCTGTGACGAACCATTTTGATTCATTTATTCTTAGTGGTTATTTATTCGAGACTTTTTATATCTTATTGATGTAACGTTATTTTGTTGCTCTTGACTTCTCAAAATAAATTGAAAATCTTTAATAAGGTACGGGTAACTAGATTTCCTGGTAATGTCCCTACCTGTGTTATATCATGATGCTATTTTTCGCTTTTTTTTCTCCACCTATGTTATTTTATGGTACTATTTTTCGCTGTTTTGTTTTCTGTTCACAGTATCCGTTTTCTTCACCATTGCAATTAATGAGCTTAAGAAATTATTCTGTTCTCTTCCAACTCCCGTGTCAGGAATCCACTTGAGTCTGCCCCGTCCACTGTACGTTCTTTGCCGTGAGGTTCAAGTCTCCTCGTCTGCTCTGTCTTTATCTTCCGTCTCTGTCTATTTGTTCTCATTCCAAGTCATATTTTGCTCTTCACTGATGTACTGTCTGAAGGCCAAACGGCTTATTTCATTTTCATATCTAAGGCACTTCTCTTATCCTCTTCTGCACTTTTGGTATTAAAGTCACTTTTAAACACTTGAATAAAAAATAATTCAAATGGTGTCCATGTCATGAATTTTTATTTTTCATTTTAAGAATTTTATTTTATTTTATTTTATTTTTATTATAGATTGAGGCTAACTCGGCTAACTGACAACTCTGATCTCGCATCGCCCTCTCTCTCTCTCGATAGTTTTCAAGATTCCAGTTTGAATGTTTCATATCATTTCCACAGGTATACAGTAGTTCAATAATCCAAAAATTTTATTACTATATGAGTATTCAGTGAACCATATTAAAAGTTGTACAACTGTTAACTGAGGACTTATTATGACTGAATTATGTGACTGAGAAGAAATTAATCATCTCATAACACCTGCTTCGACCAAAGTCTTGATTACATGCGTTTATTTTTAATAGAATTGGTATAATTTCTATAGGCTTGGAGTTCATTGGATTCTAATCACAAAGCAATAAGTGTTCACTTAACGGGATGATTAATTTTATCTGTGTAAATCAAGAGGTCTACTCTAAGTTTATATTATATATATATATATATATATATATATATATATATATATATATATATATATATATAGCTTTCTTTTTGCTGCAGTTTTGTTAGGATAAATCGTAAGAGATGGGTTTTTAAGGTTTTTCAAATTTTTCTCTACAGTGATTTCGAATCTCTCTCTCTCTCTCTCTCTTCTCTCTCTCTCTCTCTCTCTCTCTCTCCTCTCTCTCTATCTCTCTTCTCTCTCTCTCTCCTCTCTCTGGTCTCTCCTCTCATCTCTTCTCTCTCTCTTCTGGTGGACCCAGCTAGAGATAAACTACTGATATTAATATAGTGTAGGAAAGTTATAAGTCATTTCCTATTTTTCCCTCTTCAGACTAATGAGAGTCAGTTTGAACTGTGTGTGTGTGTGTGTGTGTCGTCTGGTGTTAGGTGCCCTTTCTCGTATTTATTTTCATAAACTTAGCCAGTTAGTTTTTTTCTCTCTCACCTGCAAATCTATTAAATTCCTTCTGCCTGCAGAAAAGGGGAACTACATCGTATTCCTTTTCATAAACTTAGCCAGTTTTTTTTTTTCTTTCTTTTTTCAGAAAATCCTTTAAGTTCATTCTGCCTGCAGAAAAAGGGAACTACATTTGGAAATTGATTTCCCATTTCTTGTCAGTGGCAGTATCTGTCTGCATGCCTGCCTGTCCGCCTCAGACCCCATGGGCTTATGTCCATTTATTGGGCCCTGGTTAATGTCCTGAGTGTTTGGGTGTTGTGCAGGTTGTCGGGGGAGGGAGAGGGAGTGATGTTGGGGGAGGGGGGGACTGGTGAGAGGGCAGATCTGCAACAGCATTAGCAGACGACAGCATGGGGGCGGTGCGGCGGCGCACTTGATGATGTCATAGATTAAATAGTGGCGAGTGAGGGATTATGGCTGGTGGGTTGGCACTTTCATTTCTCTCAGTAAATTCACTTTTGTATCTCTGAGTCGACTAGTGAAGAAGCGGTTTCCCTCCTCCGCTTTCTCGACGCAAGTTCTGCTGAAATACTTAGTAGCGAAGTTTTATATCCGGGTGTCCGTCTCGCTCCTCCTCCTACTCCTGCGTCGGTCGCCGTCTTTCCTCCTCCTCCGCGTCGTCCTCCAATTAGTTACAGGGAAATCAGGATCCACAGATGATTGGTCTAGCTTCTTTTGCCATTCTTATCCCCCATTACCTCTCCATCGTTCACCCCCGAACTTCCCCACCTGCCATCGTCCTCAGCCTGCGAACGAACGAGCTGCGTGTGTATGTGTGTGTGTGCGTGTGTGCGCTTGCTTGCATTCCTGCGTTGGTAACCTTGTGCATTTGTAGGAGGATCATGCACGGGCCTGTTTCCATATGAGGTTGGCGTCCCTCCCTTGCCACCATCACGCTCAAAATTCCTGATGTAATTGCTTTGCAATTGCTGCTAATCATTCAGGTGTCAGGTTCTTCTCCTAATGACCCATGGTCATACAAGTCACTGCAAGTGACTAAAGGGAAGGAGGGCTGTTCCATCTCGGACGTATTTGTTTGGATGAAGGAGGAGGTGGGGAAGAAAAAAATAAAAAAAGGAAAATAAAAAAGGAAAAAAAATGACCCCGCAGACTTAATCAGATTGATCCTAAGACGTTGGCCAGACGCATGCAAGCAAAGCAGCTCTCTTCTAGACCTTTCTCCCAGGGACAAGTAACCACTAAAAGCGTGCCTTCATTCAGACACACTTAATTATGATGTTTTATCATTCCGATTTGCATAAGCTTAGGGTCCGGCGAGGGAGTTTGTTTGTTGACGTTGTTTTCCACGTTGAAATCAAATATGCGAATATGAATAATAATTCATTTGGGGGAAGTTAAGGACATTCATTTGTATATCCTCTGAGAATACAACCAGAGTGATTAGTGGTAGGATCTCTGTGAGGTATACGATACTGAAAGACATATAAGACTGGATTCAAACGGTTTGCTGTAGTTTTGCTCTTCATTTGTAAAAGACTTCAGTAGTTACTAATTTACTTTATTAAGAAATTGAGCCATATTGTTTTCATGTTATTCTTTTGTTATATTTGGAGAAAAGCTTACAGCTCTGATAACCAAGTTACACCCCAAGGTTCTACATCCCTTGCTCATTGGCGCAGCCATGCTTTAAATCATGTGTTTGTGTTCCCGTTTAATTTACATATCAACTTTTTTCAACTGAGTCTACACGGCCACTGGGTGTTTTGTTTCCACATAATCATCTCTCCAAAACCCTCTCATCACTAGTAATTATCATCAGTGGCGTTTGCACATATTACATAATCGAATACTACATAGAAGAACCCATTTATACATTCTGTCCCAACCCCCTGTTTTGGAATATAGTTTCATAATTTGACACGGGTATCTGTGTCCCAATTAATGACTGGTGAGTAGTCACAGGTGCTACATTTAATTGCCCTATGTCGGTTCTGGACCATACAACCAGTGTTCCCAAATCTTTGGCTGTTCCTTTGACCATATACCATGACCTTCCACGCAGCCATGGATTTGAATTTGCTTACTAGAGGATTACACTTTGATAAATTATAATGTTTTTAATATAATTTAACTTATATATATATATATATATATATATATATATATATATATATATATATATATATATATATATATATATATATATAATGTAAGTTATTGTTTATAATATGTATATATATATATTATAACTTTAGATAATCAGATGTCTCCATATATAATATATATATATATATATATATATATATATATATATATATATATATATATATATCTATATATAATAACTTTAGATAATCAGATGTCTCCATGTATATATATATATATATATAATATATGTATATATATATATATATATATATAAATATATATATATTATATATATATTTACATATATATATATATATATATATATATATATATATAGTAATATATTATTCTGAACTGCTCGTTCACCCCTAGAAAATGTTGTTAACACTGAAAAATTTGGCCTTGAATGGAGGACGAGAGATCAGAGCAAAAATTTAAAAAACTACTAGGGCAGCAGGCCAATATTACTGAGGAAGGAGGAATTTACATAAAAGCTGGACTTTAGTTTTAAATGCACTGTATTTACATTAATTTACAGAGGTCCAAAAGACTAATAAGGGGGTCGATTGGTCGATCCACCGGAAACACGGCATTCAGAAATTTGTGCAAATGGATTGAAAATGAAAGGCTTGCTCCAAAGGTTTCCAATTTCTACCACAATCAGGCACGGTATTTGTCTGCAAAGAGATAGGACACGAGGGCGAACGTTACACACTACTTTCTTTCAATCAAAAGTTTACAGCCCACTCAGGGGGGAATGAAATGACTGGGAATTTACACAAAGAGAACTATTTCGTTGCTTGAATTTACTAGGGAATGTTCACTAGTATCACAAGGGGAGTAATCACAGAATTGAACCAAGATGGGAATGAGAAGCTAAACAAAGGAAGGGGAGGGGGGGAAGTCGCCTTGGAAAAATGGAAATGAAATACAGACAAAGGTAAAACAGTTCCTTGGCTGAACTGGAAATTACTCTCACAGTACCTGGAAGTCCTGGGCTTGAAACGTAGTCTTCTTGATGTTTCTGTGCACTATGGACATTTAAAAATACTTGGGCCTTCCCCAGGAGCAGAAAGTGACAAAGGTAAGGAACCCTGAGTGCTCCCAGCTCCAAAGTCATTCTGAGGACGAGCCGCTGCCTTCTGCCCCTTTTAAAACCTTCGTCCCTGTGGGGGTTAATTCCGACAGCCAATGGGAGAAGAGATAGCTTTTTAGAGAATGGAGGCTTACAGTTCAAAGGGGCAACTTGCATATAGACAAGGGTGATTGAAACTGGTGACAGAAACCTTACTTTCCTTGGTTCTGGGTTAAAATCTTGAACAATATATATATATATATATATATATATATAGTATATATATATATATATATATATATATATATATATGCACATACACACACACGTACCACACATATCCACAGGTGAGAATAAAGAGAGACGGGGTGTAGGTCCTGACCAGTTTCGACTTTATTTCCAAGCCATTGTCAAAGGACTGATACACAGTATTAGAAGTCACAAATATATATACTACAGAGACAGTACTGACGAACATATACACAGCCATTTGAGACCACAGATCCACCCACAGGCGGGTTTCAAGGTAGGAATAGCTTTCAAACCTCATTTGGCTAAAATTCACGTTAAACTCTCTAGGGACACTACCAATAAACGTACCCACCGTAGGAGACTACAAATCCACACCTACAGTGGGTACGTTTATCAGTAGTGTCCCTTGAGAGAATGCCGTGAATTTTAGCCAAATGAGTATTGAAAGCCATTCCTACCTTGAAACCCGCATGTGGATGGATCTGCAGTCTCAAGTGGTTGTATGCATGTTCGTTATTACTGTCTCTGTAGTATATGTATTTGTGACTTCTAATACTATGTATCAGTCCTCCGTCAATTACTTGGAAATAAAGTCGAAACTGGTCAGGACCTACACCCCGTCTCTTATTTTTCTCCTGTGGATATGTGTGATAAATGAATCTCTTGCTTATATATATATATATATATATATATATATATATATATATATATATATATATATATATATATATAGAATCTACTGGTCATTTTTACCAGATACCTATGAAATTGTAATAGCCACAATGCCCTCTTAACTTCTCAAATTCTTTGCTCTTTTTTGGATACGCTTGTCAATACCAAGCCTTGAGCTCCAACTTCAAAGAAATTTGAAGAGATCATTATGTACAGTAGCGGGAAACGAACCCACAATGCCATAATCACGACGAGGTCATCTTGCCGACCTGACCACGAGAAGGATAAAAGTCTGTTCCCTCTCGTACATACATATACCTGTTGTTTTTATATATATATTTATTAGAGCTGGAATAAACCCCTCCTCATCATCGAAGTCAAGTGGGCAATCGTTTTTATTGTTTCTTTTTTTTTTTTTAGGCTGAAATATGTATGTTGAATCTACACATATCTTCTTCTTTCCCACTGTTATCCCTACATCAAGGGGTCGGTTGCCTGATGCCCTTCTCTGAAAGGCATCATCCTCCACCAAACCTCTTCTCTCCATATCTTCCTTCACTTTATCTCGCCATCTATTTCTCTGTCTACCGCTCTATCTTCTTCCTCTAACAGGTTCTTCCCAAGCCCTCTTCACTCCCTCCTCGTCATCCATCTCAATCGTGACCCTCTTATCACCTCTGTAATCTGTACTAAACCTGCCTTTCTTCTAATTTCATCATTTTCCAGTCTCTCAAGCAGCGATATTCCCTTAATCCACCTCAGCATTCTCATCTGTTCTCTCAAACTTTACTTCCTCTTTTCTTCTTAGAGCCCATGTTTCTGCTCTATACAGTAACACTGGTCTTATCACTGTGTTATATATCTTGACTATATATCTTATCACATACCACCCCAGCTCCCTCTTGGCTTAAAGTAGTTACTAAGTATTTAAACCTTTCTGCCTATTTTTATAATCGAGCCTCATCTTTCTTGTATTATATTCTGTCTTTATCTTCCCTACTGCTCAGCAAAACCTCTGATTTATTGACATTCACCTTTGAGCCACCCCTCTAAAAATTCCTACCACTCTCCAACTTAGAATTTACATATATATTTCAGCCTTAAAAAAAGAAAGAAAAAAAAGATTGCCCACTTGACTACAATGGTGAAAATGTGACTATTCCAGCTCTAATAGATATCTGAAAACGACAGGTATAATGTATGTACAAGAGGAAATAGACTTTCATCCTTTCCGTGGTCAGGTTGGCAAGGTGACCTCGTCGTGATTACGGTATCGCGAGTTCGTTTCCCGCTACCGGACATCATGATCTCTTCAAATATCTTTGAAGTTGGAGCTCAAGGCTTTGTAGTGACAAGCGTATCCAAAAAAGAGCAAAGAATTTGAGAAGTTAAGAGGGCATTGTGGCTATTACACACATATATAATATGTATATGTATGTATATATATATATATATATATATATATATATATATATATTATATATATATATATATATATATATATACACGTAGAGTATTTAATGAGAACTCCACAAGGGACATCCCTCATTGCAATGTGTGCAATACAATTTTAACAGTCAAGCATATTTTATGTGAATGCCTAATTTTTAATAGAGAAAGAAATTTATATTTAGGCAATAAATCATTATCAGAAATACTATCAGAATCAGATAATTTTTCTTTATATAGAGTATTAATATTTTTAAAAAAGACTAATTTAATTAATAAGATTTAACGTATACCGTTTTAAATAGATGACTTTTGTCATTTTTATCTATTTCAGTCTTTTATAAGTTCAATTCATATTTTTAATTCCAACCTCATATATCACTTAACAATCCCCTCATTTATCATTAATTTATTATAATTCATTAACTTCATTCCATACCATTCCATGTTTTAGACATAACATTTTATGAGCGTATTTTTTAAATAATTTCCTCCCGAATGATTTCGGGCCAGCACTGTAAGAGTCTGGTTAGACTCATTGGGCTGGTAAATCTTAACTTTATAATAATAATATATATACGTATGTGTGAGGTAAACTGTTTTGTGTGTGTGTGTGTGTATGTATGCATGTATGAAGGGAGCCCAGTTTAAATCCTTGTCGAGAACAGGTGGATGGGGACGTCCATTAATAACCCACTTGCGACTCTGTTGACTTAAGGTGCGGTCATACGGCCACATTTTCTGGCATCTTATGTCATCTTGATTAATGAGTTTGCCCAAAGAAAGCCAGTTGACTTAACACGGGAAGAATTTAGGTGGAATTCTTCCAAATACATTCCACCAATTGCAGCAATACAAATTAAATTACCACAACGTAGTATGATTTACCTTGTGTGGTAGTGGTGTTGCATTACATAAGATATTCTATTAACGATATTTTAATTTAATGACTTGATTTGGCCTCAGTTTTACAAATAGGTTAGGCTTATGACTTATTATCTGCCGTGTTTGAGCCCTATCTGTGAAGTTCTAGCAACTGCCTTTGGAATGAAACTATCAAAATTATAAGAATATGTACAAAATTGAAGAAACAAAAATGCCCTTATATTTTGCAAAACCGTTCAGGCTGTGTGAGAGCATGAGCACCATTTGGTGCCATTAGTGATCGTATGGTATCACAATATAGTTAAAAAAAAGCCGTATGACAGTGCCTGTATTTCGTTTCTTTTTTCCTTTTTATTGTTTATTTATTATTTTATATAAGGAACAGCCACAATTTGTTGTGCAAGTTCATTTTGGTAAGTAAAATTCACACATTTCTCCATAGTGTCGAATTTATTAGTATATTCAAATACCATTTTATATATACAAGTATATATATATATATATATATATATATATATATATATATATATATATATATATATATGAAGAATTGAGGTATGTGTTAGCGTTTGTAGGTGGGAGAGTGACTCGTTTGGTGCGAAAATGAAGCTGAAAGAAGGGTATGTTGTCTCCATGCCTGAATCAGAGGAAGGACTCTAGATGTAATTTGTAACTCGGAAATGGATTTTGGAATGATTGAGAACAGGGAGAGAAATTTCAGAGATTTGTGAGAATTAGAAAGTATGTGTAAGTATAGAAATTTTGAGTAAATGGAAGCGTAGATTCTTACAAGTACTTGAGAGTTAATGTTTCACATTATGGTAGGCTGAAAGAAGAGAAGAGTCAGAAGTGGGTGGAGCAAGAAAGGCAGAGTATATAAATCAGAATACAGCTAAAAAGTTAATTGTTTGTGTAATATTTATGGTACAAGAGTAACTGAGAGGGTGATCAATGGGGCGATACATAGGAGTGTTGAAAGGGATGAATCCTAGTGTTTTGTTCATGTGAAGAGAATGGATGAAGATAGGTTTGTGAAAAGAGTGCACAATTCAGAGAGAGAAAAAGTGGAAGACCTGGAAATGGATGTAGATCAAGCAAAAGGGGTATTGGAAAGGAGGGGCCCCATCTTCCAGAAGCAAGGAGATTGCATACAGGTGAGTTACACAGTGCTATAAGTGTGGCGCCTATGAAAGTGCATTACGAGGTTAGTGGTACAGAAGTTTTTGCATTGGGTTCATAAACAGTTCAGCTTGTCAGGCACTTAATATTTCAGATTCTTATCAGATCCAGATCCCAAGAAGTTAAATGAAATGCTGATGGTTGTTTTAGTAAGGTATGTCCCTAGAAGGTCAACAAATTCAGGACAAATGACGAGCAATGGTTGGATGACACATGTAGACAAGCTTATCGTGACGAACGGGCCAAATTCAACATGTAGAGATGAAATCGTTCACATGAAAATTACACCATTTTTGTTGACTCTTACCATGCTGCGAATAGAATTTACCATAAAGCTGAGAGAAATTACAATCATTCTTTAAAGAGGAAACCTGAAGGAATTACTCAGGCCCATCTGTGGTGGACCAAATTGGCATCTTTTAGTCAGGCTTTTCTTCCATTTTGCGACTACTAACAGATGATGGTAGATTGGTTACTGGTCCTAAGGAAAAGGCTGAACTGCTTCCTTGAGTTTCTGAAGCTAAGCAATCAGCTGAGGATGCCCCTCTCCATGATACTTGACATCCTGAACCTGTCACAAAATTTGTATTTTGCTCTATGGATGTTAGGAAATGACAGATAATCTTGATAGCTGGGTTGGAGAAGAGCTTGATGGGTGCTTGTCTTTGTTTTTAAAAAATTTCTAGGTTGTCTCCCAAGACTAGTAGATTCTAATCTCTACCAGTGAGAAATGAAGCTGCCCATAATTTCAATCGGGACATGGAGCATATTTGTGAATGGTGAAGAGTTGGTGAGGTATAAGGCTGAACTCTAGTGAAACGAAAATACTTGATTAGCAGATCTTATACAGATTTTCACATCATCCTCCCCTTCAGGTGTATTGGACTCTTCTGAATCAGTCTGAAGTATCAACTCTTTTAGGTGTAATTTATGACTCACATCGTATTTTTGAGAAACATCTGATGAAAGTGTCAGCAATGCCGTACAAAACTTAGGAATGGTATGTAAGGCCTCATACATTTATAACTGTGATAAAATCCATGCAACCTGCAACCTGTTTTAGGTCATATGTCCTTCCTTTGCTACGTAGAATACTGTTCTCTGGTATGGATGTCTGCTTCTACCAGAGATTAATTTCTTTTAGATAGTGGTTTGTGGTGGTAGGTTTCTGTTCCATATTGTTAATAGTTATGACTTGAACTATCGATGGATGGTGTTTTGTTTGTCAGTTTTTCATACGTTCACTATTGATCCTTGATCCTCTTTATCTTTACCTGCCGAGAACAACCAGATTCACTGAACTGCAGCACTAATATGCAGTGAGTAAATGTGAATAAATTATAAAATACAAAATAAATTGTATTAGGTTAGTAATATGGGGAATAAAGGACCTCCGGAACTGATTTCTAGTTCTACAGCGAAGCCTATATAGGCATCGCTGTAGAACTAGAAATCAGTTCCAGAGGTCCTTTATTCCTTACACTATTCCACTGTGGAATAGTACCTACCCCTGAGGATGTCGTGCAATTGGAACTTCAACGGTCAAGCGATGATGCAGTGCATTACGAACCTCCCATTTTTATTTATGTATTTGTAAATGTGGTAGTTTTTTTCAAAGAGATCCCTTCCTGTACTTCCCATAACCTTTGTTAATAAGTGATCTCTTCTTTTTTTATTGCCCATTACATTCTGTAACTCATTTCTAATGAACGCCATATTCTGTGGAAGCTTGGATTTCAAGTCATGAGCCCTATGGGCTTGTTCTAAATGAGTAGTTTTCATCTTCTGAATAATTAAAATGTTAATGTGGCAGTGATCATTGTATGTTCCTCTTTTGGAAGCCACCTCCTGATACGGGAAATTCCTATGTGCGTATGTATTATATATGTAGTATATACAGTATATGGAAATTTCTGACTCATTTCGGGACCAAACCCCGGTTTTTCAAATGACAGTCTAGGCGTGTGAAGGAATTGCTAACACCAGAATGACTTAAAAGACTAGTGTGCAGACCCGATGTGATATATATACATATATATATATATATATATATATATATATATATAATACATATATATATATACATATATATATATATATATTTATATATACACATATATATATATATATATATATATATATATATCTATATATAGGTATATATTTCTATATTATCTACTAGATGATTATATATAGTATATATTCTATATACTCTATATTATAGAATATATATATATATATCATATTATATATATATATATATATTATAATATATATATTGATATATATAGATCTTATATATAATATATATTATATATATATATAATATATATAGATATAGATAGATATAATATATATATAATATAGATATAATATATATCTATATATATATATATATATATATATATATTAGATCTAGATATATATATATATCTATATATAAATTTATATATATCTATATATATATTGATATATTATATATAGTATTTTCTCTTCGGGTAGATGGAATGAGAAAAGTTACAGAAAAGGTGGTATTTATACCAAGAGATCCATCCACAGTTAAGCCAATTTAGGCCACTCCCGCTGATAATGCTTCTTTAATCCTCTTAAGCGTTTGTTGGTGGAAGGAAAACTTTATCAATGGCATCTGAATCCCATGCGCCCTTTTGAGATGTTCATTACCTGTTTCTGTAACTTTTCTCATTCATCTACCTGAAGAGAGAGACAGCAGTCTCTGAAAAATAATATTTTCTCTCTATATTTGGCGCTTTTGTGGGCTTTTATCAGATGGAATTCTGTTGTAACAGAATATTTTTACCATTCATATATTCTATATATATATATATATATATATATATATATATATATATATATATATATATATATATATATATATATATATATATATATATATATATATATATATATATATAATATAATGTATTTATTACTGTTGAAAATGATAGTAATATAAGAAGGGCAGAGGTTACTTAATTGGTCCTTGGAACCATCTTAAAGGTTGAGCCAAAGTTTGTGAATTTTACGTCAGTGAAAATTACTGTCTATGAATTCTTTGCTTTTAATTCTAAGTCCTGTATAATGTGTCTCTCTTCTATCTGCATACATACATAAGTGGTGAGAGAGACTTGCCCAGGATTGAATGACAGCGAGAGTAAACAAGCAGTTCCATACTCATGAACTATAGATGTTACATGCAGTAAAAATATCTCAAAGAAACCTGTAGCATTTCATACAGTAGGCTAAGTGGTACAACGCTTCAGCTTGCAGGTGGAAGGTCTGGTTTAATTAAGCCCGTCAACCGAACTTCGTCTGGGTATCATTTGAATTCTGGAAGATGGGAGTCGAGAAATGGGCAAGGTCCAGCAACTTCATTCCTATGGACTTGAAGAGAACATGGAAGCCTTATTACACACACACACACACACACACACACACACACATACATACATTATATATATATATATATATATATATATATATATATATATATATATATATATATATCATGACTAGCATACACATCGTAAATTGCTACCACAGTATAGCAATGCTCCTGTAGTTCAGTTTAAGAAATGCTAAAGACGAAACCGGTCAGGTTTTATACCAAATGTTTCCTTTTTATTTGTGGTACATACACAAGAGTAAATACATATATATTTGTGTCTGTCTGTCTGTCTGTACCACAGGTAAACTGAAACACTGGGTATAAATCACGATAGGTTTCGTCTCTAGTTTTAGTCAAACTTTCTCATGATTGATTTATACTGATTGAAATTTACAGTGTAAATGCTAGTCAGTACAAACGTCAGCTGGTTTGACAAATCGTTCGCATCTGATAAGTTTTTATACATGAATACGTACACACACACACACACACATATATATTTATATATACATATATACATATATATATATATATATATATATATATATATATATATATATATATATATATATATATATATATATAAAGGTGTTCTTTTAATATGGTCATATTCATCAGCTTTCCGGTTGACACAGTTATTCATTCATGTCTCATGTATTTGTTGAATGTGACTGCACGTGTTTGATAACAGCGATGAATCTACACTGTATAGAGGCTTGCGGACACCTGGCACAGAAGTGCCCTTGGAATATTGATCACGTCTGATGATAACTTTAACGGATCATCCTGTAGACAAGTTCGAAGCCTGGTCTCCCTTTCCGTTAGAAGAACATCTTTGATAACGGGAAAGTGCCTCTGGATCTTTGGCAGTTTATTGATAACGGGAAAGGGCCTCTATATTTTGGTTCCATCCTTCCTGCCAATATAAAATTGTTATTGGGTCAAGGATTCGAAGTTGAACTTAGAGTAACTTAGAGTTAACATCCCAAAACCAAGAATTCAGCGAATAGTAACACAGTAATAAAGTAATTCCAGGTTTGAATATTTTCTTACCTAATCATGGGATGTTTTTGAATCTCGCTTTTAACGAGATTGATCATAAGTGTAAAGTACTCTTAATAATCTCTGGCGCGTTAAATTGACCTCAGGTGTTATTTTCTCGCTATGAATGATATATAATGGGAATTACGATTGAATATGCTTTGGTCAGCATTCGTTAAAGCAAAGGTACTTGAATAGCACCATTTAAGATAATCATGTTATTATATATTATTATATATTAAATATAATGTGGGGCGTATACACAGTATTCACATATGATTCTTGCAAGAGAGGTTGGTGGAATAGGAAAGGCTGGCAATGTAGCTGTTATTCTGAAATAATTAAAATCTGTAAAAGCGCTAAGTTCTTTAGACTCATTCATCAAATTAGAATTTAAGGAGAGAATTTATGTTGTACATTTATTTTCTGCATACGTACTTCTTTTTGTATGCCATTTGTTTTGTGTTAGAGTGAACAAATAGTTTATATTTTAAAGAGGTACTCTCTCTCTCTCTCTCTCTCTCTCTCTCTCTCTCTCTCTCTTCTCTCTCTGGATGGCTGAAAAATACACCACGTATGTATTGCAAAGAATGTAGATGCAGGGTATCAGGGCTATTTCTGGGCAGAGTTAAGAACCAACTTATCTTGTTAAAATATCCCAAGCACATAAAAGAAAAAGCCATACATAAAGCAAAGAGCATTTTTTTACAAACCCACAGAAACAAAGAAAAAGAAAAATACACAAACAAAATCATAATCTCTCATGGATAATTTACGAGAGATCACACAAATCTTAGGCCCCTCCAACCCTTTCATCTTCACTTATCCGAATATGCTGGGGAAATCCTTAATTAATGTTCTGCAGAAACCAGTTTCCAAAGACATAGGGGTTTATGAGATCCCCTGTAGGGATTGTAATAAGTCATACTATGGTTTTAATGGAAAATCTCTCTCGGAAAGATTAACTTAACATAGATGATCAGTTAGGTATGGACAACATAGTCCGGCAATTTTTCATCATATAAATAATACGAACCATACCAAGGATTGGAACTCATCCTGAATAGTATACAAGAGCAACTGTTGATACAAACGTTGGATGGTGGAATCTTCACTGATAAAACAAGATAATAGTATCAAACTTTCCAATGGGGACTCTATATGGGACTCTGATCCTATAGACAACATCTTCCTTAAGGCAACGATAAAGCGGATTAAGACAATTAACAGAACCAACGTCGGCTTAGTGGTGACCTCAGGCAGCTAAGGGCATATCTCCCACTATATATTTCGCTAATGCAACTCATTCTCTCATTCACTGCTTGATAAGGGTGGAAGTTAGTCCCCGAAATATAGTCTTTAGCTTTAAACCAGAGTTTTAATGGGCTTTTATACCTGAGATGTATCCTGTTTTAACAGAAGAATTTATTTACGCACACACTATACATATATGTGTATGTATATATATATATAATATATATTATATATATATATATATATATATATATATATATATATATATATATATATATCATATGTATAAAATATTATTGATTTTTTATTATTTTCAGACTTTGTGATTGTTCTTTCATTCAGATTTAGGTCTTGCATAGTGACGACTGTCTTGATTGATTGGAGATTACATAAGCCAGTGTTTGCATTGCCTAGAAAATGGGAGGTAAATTTCACGATGAACCAAAGTAGACTTGAATTTTCAGATATGTCAACTTGCTTCATGATAAAGAAAAAAAAAATCAGATGGTCAGGGGTTCGATTATCAATGGTACATCCGATGTTTTTATATGCAGTGTCCACAAGGCCACGCGAGCAGTGAAGAAAGAGAGAAAAGAGACAGAATAAAGGGAAATATGATTTCTGTATCAGATTGAGAAGCAATGATACAGAGCGTTCTTTCGTGAGACATTTTCTTCCATTGTCTATCATGGATGAAGTTCGTATATTCTCGACAGCGCTCGAGCTAGTGAGGCTGCTTACACGAGATCGATTTCTCCTCTGCTTACCATTGCCAAATAATAATGGCCATGCTTGCTCTAGATACTTCAAGATCAGAGGTCAAAATTAGATATGGACGACTTTCAAAGAGGTTATGACGACAGCATCATTGCTCAAACAGTCATTGTTTGATGGCCGGTAACAATTGCTCATTGTTTATTTTGATGTAACCTCGACTTCTATTTAACCTTAGATGTGAAACACTTCAATTGATAGAACTGTAGATATAGTCATTGGTGTTTTGTATTATTCTACCGTAGATAGATGGGCAGAGGGCCTGTCCGAGGAATCACGATCTATTTTTAAATCAGAACATGTCTAACAACAGCACTGACGGAGCACAATTGTGTAAAGGGAAACTGGTGGACATGCATGGCTGGTGGAAAATGTCGAAGGCAAACTCGGATATGATTGAAGTGCATACCAACAGAATGTTCATCTGGCTAATCAGATGAGGGTGAAAGTGAAACGCACAATTTGTATATATAACAATGATCACAAATGCCGTTACGAAGTTCATTTGATAGAATTTTTACGTAATTTGTTTTTAGTGTTTTCTTTAATCATCTTAAATTTCATGATGTTCGGCTTCTTACCCAGGATTTTTCCCCCGTCTCCTCAGTTTTTGTTAAGAATTTACTGGGACGTCATGCTGACGTAGATTGTCGTCATGGGCGTGCATGAGAAGTGAATGGCCTGACACAATAGAGGTCCATGTTATGTCCATTGCAGATGGCCATGCTTCCTTTGTTATTGCTGTGGAGTGAATTGGTCCATTCCTGATTGGAGAAGGTGTGCTAGAGAGGGCTAATTTTTTTTATGTATATTTTACACGTTATAAATTGCTTCAGGATATCAGGATCGGCCTCTTTCCCATCCACACTTTTCCTATTCTTCCGAGACTTTGTCGTCTCAACAGTTCGTTGGTAGATTCCTTCACGTCTGATCATCCGGTGTTTCTGTATTAATAAAACATGTTACCCTCTTTATTAATGCAACGCGAAACAAGTTTTAGTTCTATTTACGTAGTGATTTCGAGTTCTCTTTTGATAAAGAAAGTCAAGAAGGCTAAAGAAGCGAAAAAAGACACGTATATTTTAAAACTGATGTTTCTCCTTCGGCAAAAATATACAAGCACTCATCATATTTCAAAATTCATGTGTGGCTCTCCAAATCCGCCTCTCTCTCTCTCTCTCTCTCCTCTCTCTCTCTCTCTCTCTCTCTCTGCAAAGATACTATTGTATTTTCATTTTCGTGTAATTCGTACTGTTTCAAAGGCCCAAAACGGTAGTGTTGCTGTTATATTTTGGAAACCTATTTTCTCACTTCTTCCTGTGCTGTCTTCGGTGTTAATGACCCAGAAGGAAAAATTAGTCACAGGATGTAAATACAGTGTAAGATCCATTGATCCAATCATCGTGGCATAAGCTTCCGTACTGGCAGCAGGATTGCAAACCCGGAACACTCCAATATTAGAAATCACTCCAAAATATGTAAAACATATATCGATAATGAAGACTTGTATTTTAGGCCATACCACCAACCCGCACGACCTTGTTATTCTAGAATTGCTCTTTATTAAACAACTTGTTCCGTCGTTGAACACCCATACGTCTTCCTCCCCTCTGTATTTGTCGTGACTTGTGTTGTTTATTTGTTTTTATGTTTATGTTTAGTTTAACGCTGTCACTCCTCTTAAGTCGGTCCTTAACCTCTTGTTCTGTAACTGTTCACTGCTGCTTTCAATTTTTTTTTTTTTTCAATTTTTGCTTATATTATGTTCATTTATCTTTCATTTTAATGTATGCCATTTTAAATAATTTTATTTCCTTAATTTTAATGTGTATATTTTGTACACTTAGTAAGAATAATCTTTTTTAGCTTTTGCGTTTCTGAATTTTTAATTTTTATTTTTATTTTTATAATTTTACTAGGAATTTTATTTTTCATTTTAACAGCCTGATGATGTAATTAATTTGATAATTACGAAACGTCGCAATAAAGACAGCATGTACATCTGTGTGTGTCCTCTTCCCTTCATTGATGATTATATATTTTATATATAATATATATATATATATATATATATATATATATATATATATAATATAATATATATATATATATATATATTATATTATATATATATATATATATATATATATATATATATATATATATATATTATATATATATATATATATATATATCATAGTACGTAAATCTATATAATATCTATATTATATATTTCTATAATATATTATAATAGTGTTGATATAATATATTTATTAATATTTAATATTGATATATTGTTAAGGGTATCTTAAGTGATTTCATCTCCTCTTCAAATTAATGTAAATATTAGAAACCAGAAGGAAGTAAAATATTTGTATTTTTCACTCATAATAAAGATACAGGCGAATTCACCAGTTTACTCACACACCGCTTCGTATGGAGTTAATCCTTAACCGCCTCTTGTCCGTTTACAGATTCACCAGTTGGAAAAGAAAGTTCATCCAAGGGCATGCCGCACCGCCGATGGAGGACATCCAGCTGCCATATTAAAAGCCCAGGCCACATAGCTTAGTACGACTTCATGGTGGAGAAGGCGCCAATGGACAGGCAATGCCATCTGCCAGGATGCTGGCAAAGCCTCTCCGAGGTCATATAAGGAGTGACTGCCGAAAGGACAGTCTTAGAATCTTTCCCACTCTCCTCCGAGCTACTTCCCTTTGACATGGGCTATTTGCTAGCCTAGGTGACCTGATGGTGTTTCACATATCCCTAGGTCCTCATTGGACGAAAGGGTTATGTGCTCACTTACCAATTCAGTAGTCTGAAGTTCAATTTTCTGCTCTGCCAGCATAAAACCAGAGGAATGTATTTCTGGTGATTAGAAATTATGTAATTTCTCGAAATAATATGGTTCAGATCCCACAATAAGCTGTAGGTCCTGTTGTTAAGTAACCAATTGGTGCCTAGCCACGTAAAAAATATCTAATCCTTCTGGCCAGCCCTAGGAGAGCTGGTAATGAAGTCACTGGTCTGGTTAAATTAAGTGTTAGAACGTCAGAGAGAGGAGATCCTAGCCTTTTGCGACTCCCTAGGGGTGGTCCTGAATTGGGAGATGTCCCAGTTAGTTCCCACCACCAGGATGATGTACCAAGGGATGGAGCTGAACACGGAGGTGCCCAGAGCCTTTCCGTTGGAGGACAGTCTCCTCAAGGTGGCTCGACCCTTCCTAGAACCCTCTCCCCGTCCAGCGAGGGAGTGACAGAGGCTACTGGGGCACCTTGTCTCCATGGAGAAACTGGTCCCCCAAGGCAGGAGGTGTCTTGAGAGCTATCCAGTATCCAGTGGAACCTGAAGGAGAGTTAATAGGTTTCATAAGAAGTTAGGTCTCCCACTCCCAAGTGGGAGAGTATTAATTAGCCAGAGCTTTTCATGCGTGCATTACACACAATCCAGTATTTTCTAGTTCTTTGGGAGAAGAATATTTATTGACTATTATTGTGTGCCTGAAACTGAGCGCTTCCATTCTTTCCCATCATCATTTATTTACTACTCTAACCTTACAAGCTATCACATGGGTAGGTGACTGTTCTAAGCCCAAATTCATTTTAAGCTTGCATTGCGAGTTGTGCATATTAATTGCAAGGCCAAGAGCCTGCCAAATTCCACAGCCCCTGTGCCTACTAAATTCCAAGACCTAGTGCCTGCCAGATTCCACAGCCCCCATGCCTACCAAATTCCAAGACCTAGTGCCTGCCAGATTCCACAGCCCCCATGTCTACCAAATTCCAAGGCCTGGTGCCTGCCAGATTCCACAGCCCCCATGCCTACCAAATTCCAAGGCCTAGTGCCTTCCAGATTCCATGGCCCATATCCCAACCAAATTCCAAGGCCTAGTGCCTGCTAAATTCCATGGTTCCCTTGCTTATCAAATTCCAAGGCCTAGAGCCTGCCAAATTCCACAGCCCCCATACCTACCAAATTCCAAGGCCTAGTGCCTGCCAGATTCCACAGCCCCCATGCCTACCAAATTCCAAGGCTTAGTACCTGCCAAATTCCATGGTGCCCATGCCTACTAAAATAGCTATGGCATCTCATGGCATGCGGCCCCCACTGACCTTTTCCCTTCACTCCGTGCTCAACAGCATGGAATCTCTCATAAGAAAATGGGACAAGTTTGAGCCTGAAGCCTGGCTCAATCATTTCGAGCTAGTCCTAAAAACCTACAAGTCTGCTCCCGACAAAGTAGCTCTGATCTTGGGGCGGCACTTAGATGGCAGGGGTGCCACCGCCTTTAATGCTTTTGTGAAGGATGAGCAAGTTAATTTTGTCATAGTCTGGCCAGCAATGGTAAAATCTTTCGAGATCATCCTGAACCATTGGAGGAAGAGAGAGAGAGGGTTACTGAAGGAGGCTGGCCAATCTTGGTCGGAGTGGGTGGTCAAGAAGACTCCAGTGCTTCTCAGGTGCCTTGACCACAGGAGATCCTTGAGCTTTTTCAGTTAGAGGATTTCCTCTCTTATGCCTCTCCTGACCTAGCCTTCCAGTTGGTGGACAAGGCACCCAAGATCATTGCCGAGTGCTGTCAGTGGGCAGACTCCTATGGTACCCACCATCCATAACTCAGTTCCTTCTGGAAGAAAATCCGCCCCTCGGTTCCTACTGCTAACTCCCAGTGCCCATGTCATGCTTCAAAAAAGCCTGTGTGCATACTACAATAAACCAGGACACTCGAGAGCAGTGTCGCCACAAAATGGAACTTCAGCAGAAGGCTCCAGTCAAGTGCCCAAATGGAGATTCCCATAATTAAAACTATTCCTGACCTTGGACCAAGAACAATTGGCCTATCCCCTCACTGGGGGCAGTGCCAAGGAGGGACTTCAGTACCAGCTATTCCACTACCTGTAAGGTGTCTTGACACACCCTTTCATTGGCAAAATGCTTTAACAAATCGGCTACTCCCACCATTGCCATGGCAGTTACCAGCCCCTCCTCACTAACCCCTCCAGCTAAGGGTCCCATCACTGTGGCACCTCCTTGAGGTAGCTATCCCGCTCGCTGAGTCAAAGCATTTGACGACTCCTGCACACAAATGTCTATAATAAGGGGAGGTAGCATCCTATACGAAGCTAAGGTCAATCGACATAAGCTTGCCTACCGTCCAGTTTAGGGTCACATGACGTCACTGATATAAAATATGTAATCTGGCAGTAACGACCTTCATCCTTGGAGGTTATGATGTCCTCCTGGGTCAAGATTTTAAATCTTCTTCTTAGTATAGAAAATCCAAGGGCACAAACCCTTCAAGAGCTTATACAAGCACCAACAACGGTCCTCATAGACCTACCTTTAAATTGCTGCCAGTGCTATTGGAGAGGTCCAAGGAAGAGAGGGTCAAGGCATCGAAGCCCCAAGTATCCTGAGAGAGAGAGAGAGAGAGAGTCGATAAACTTTCTGCACTAGTGCTTTGGCACGGTGTCACCCTTTTTGGGAGAATTCTGGCCCCACTATCCAGAAGAGGATACAGGTTCTTCCCCTATTACTTCCTTCTTATCATCCTGGTATTTGTCTCTCTTTGTACTTTTCTCTCTCCTTACCTTGTACATTTCCCTTAAATCTTTTTATATTTTTGTGCCTATGCAGAGTGCCATTTGCCAGTCTCAGGCCCTATAGGTTGATGAACATTCATGAAAATATCACCAAGGGCATCATGACAAGTTTAAAATCTTATGCCTCTGAAGTCGATAGGCTCATCATGAATATTGCCACATTTGGTAGTTATCTTTCCTTTTTCAGCAAAGTGTCATGTCTGCATGATCGGCCTGGCACTCTTCAAGCTACTTGTCAGGGGTGTTGTGCCCTCTGAATGGTCATTTATAATGCTCATGGAGTTATAAAATGTACTCGATGCCCTCTCATGGGATAAGGAATATGTATAACCAGTACTAGGGCTATCGGTTAACTTTTGGCATACTAATTCGACCCGTTGTTTAAAGCAGTGCTAATTTCCAATTCGTTAATTTTGATCTTATTTTGTGTAATGAAATATCCCCAAGTCCTTGACTCTATGCTGTCCCCTTTTTGAGTACTAATGATTAATGCGAATTCGTGCAAATTTCGCAGTTAGTTCATTTAGGAAACCATGCCAGTGGTAACATTCCATTCATTTGCATATTTATAACACTGACACCTGGGACGTGTAACTGTTAGGAATCATCCTGACAATGAAACAGTTTGAGGCATATAACGCTAAGTATAAGTTCCCTTTTAGTGATCTTAAAGGAACATATCCCTTTAGGGTACCATCCTTCCTTGATTCTATCTTTTCTTATGAATTATATACAATTTTGATGAGAAACATTACATACTGTACATAGCTAATCCACAGATTTCAATAAATGACACTTGTTATACGTGTCCCCTTATGGCACAGGGCTGTTACCATATGAACTTGTGGGTTCACTAACCAGCCACAAACACGTAGTATTGCTTCTTCAAAAGGCTAACTAATAGCATGTCCTTGTATTATGGTGTAAAGCTAACAGTATACTGCATGATAAAATTAAGCTAACCTTATTAACCCTATATTCTAAGGTTTAGTATAATTACAAGTTAAGTCACTATTTATTTGCTGATATTACTAATTTTATGCTGCTGTTCTATTAAATGATTATTGCTTAGTATGACCTTTTCAAAGAATATTTTAATTGCGTTTATCCAGTCATACTAATTTTGATGCTTCATCAATCGTTAAGAGCGATGTAATTTTGTGGTTTCTGCAAGTAAAGTATATAGTAGAAAGTGTTGATGTCACATAAATTTAACTTTCTCAAATTTTCTTTTGCTTTATTTTGTGTGTATTACTACTTGAAGGTTGTAGAAGTGAGTACAGTATATTATTATCCTCACTGCCTATTATCGTCATTCCAACCCGTGATGTAATGGGGAAGTGTAATATGGGTACCTTAATTGATGCCGTCTCCTCTTCAAATTAAAATAAATATCAGAAACCAGAAGGAAATAAAGTATTTTTGTTTTTCACTCATAATGAAGATACATGCAAATTCGCCCCATTTCTCACACACCACTTCCTTTAAGGAGTTAATCCCTAATCGCACATATCCATTTTACTGCCAGTGCCTTGTACGTATTTCCATATTCACCAGCTGGAAGAGAAAGCTCGGCCAAGGGCATGTCCCACCACTGATGAAGGAGGCCCAGCCGCTATATTTAAAGCCCAGGCCGCATGGCTCAGTATGACCTCGTGGTGGAGAAGGCACCAAGGTACTGGCAACACCATCTACAGGATGCTGGCAAACACTCTCTGAGGTGTGACCATCAAATGGACGGCCTTAGAATCTTTCCCGCATTCCACTGAACTACCTCCCCTTGAGACGGACTGTTTGCTATCCTATGTGAACTTTGTGGTATTTCACATATCCCTTCCTTACCGACGCCCTGAGGAAGACGAAACTCATCTCTGACAGAGGGCAATTGGCAAATTGCAAGGTTATTAGCAGTCAGTCCCATCTACAGTCTCTGACTTAATTTCCTTTTCATCTTCTTGAGTGATTCCTGTGTTGTGTTATAACAGTATAGTGTTGTGGGCCATTAGCCGAAGAGTGTCTGTGTTAAGTAACATAAATTCTTTCTAAGTTAATAGTAACGTCCATTCTTTCTTTGTAAGAGATCAGTAACATAACTTATTCTTTTATGAGATCGAGTTGTTTGATACCTTATGTACACATCCCCCTCGATGATCAACCACGTGTCTTACACAACCTGCTCAGTCCCCAACTGCTCTCGTTAGGGGATCAAAGTTGAGCAGCTGTGGATTCTGGATTCTCGCCTCGTGTGCCTTGGGAAATTTCCCCCCTTTGCTTCCTACACTCCACATGCTTAGAAACCTGTAACAACATATATATACATATATATATATTATATATATATATATATATCATATATATATATATATATATATATATATATATACCCTATGGGTTTAAAGTTGATATAAGGGCCCCATAGCAAAGATAATAATCAATTAAATATATCTTGAAGTAGATGAATAGGTGACCAGAGGTTTCCAAGCACGTGGAGTGTAGGTGCTTGGAAACCTCTGGTCACCTATTCATCCACTTCAAGATATAATTAATTGATTATTATCTGTGGTTACGGTGCCCTTATATCAACTTTAAACCCATAGGAAATATATATATATATATATATATATATATAATAATATATATATATATATATATATTGTTGCATGCTTCACTTCCTGACATGCATCTATCATTTACTCTCCATTTTTCCAATAGAAGTACGACATGAGTAAACAGGAGGAAGCCTTGGGTTGTTTTGATGTTCAAAAATTGAGGTGTCTTGTCCAGGGCTGCTTTTGTCTTCAGATAGGAACAGGACAAATGGTACCAGGGAAATTAGCTCAAATTTGTCTCACTGTCAAATAAATCATAAACACTTCCAGATTGATCGCCCACAATGGGAACAACACCCTAATGTCACCAAAAATCAGCTTAAATTCAAAATAAGTCAGATGAGCTTTGTACTGCTTGTCATACCTTTCACTCCTTTTTCAGATCTCCAATCTCCTTTCTCAAGTCATAGCAAATACTATAGTGTGACATCAAAGCACTCCTTGAGAATTCCCTCAGGATTCTCAAACTAGTATTAGCGCGGACTGCAGCACCTTCAAGAACACCTGCATCACCCTTAATGCTGTCTTTCAGACAAGACCAAGATAATGACCGTCCCACAAGCCTATTATAAAATTCCTATCCAATTCCATATAGTCACCTTTAATGACCTCTAGCTGTCATTAGTGCTTCATGCCACCCAGCTGGCAGGCCACCTGTATTTAGTAGTAACCCATGGGAAGGGGGACAGGTCCAATTTTTACACTATTCCTTATTCTATTGTGTCCATTCCCTTAGGGTCGAGATACGCTCATGAATACCTCCGCTCCGGCAGCCGACCCCTGTCAACCCAGCTGAGGGTCATTTAATATTTGACCTGACCCTTATCTTTGGCACCTAGTAACTCTGCGCATTCCAGCATCTCTCTCCCTTGCAATGCTCTTCCTTTGTTGTAGACAAAAAGGACACCCCTTTCTCTCAAAATACTGTTCTCCTCCAGCACAAACCAGGGATTAAGAGGGTCCTCCTTTGAAGATAAGGCAATAAATGCCACCGACTGGAAAATATTCAAGATGGCAGCTGCAAACGCAGTAACGCAGAAGCAGTCATGTAGTACTCAGTACTTTTTTAGCATATCGTACATCTGTGGCCATCTCTGAACCCAGCTGTCCATAATGAGTTGAGAGAGACTTATCTGGCCCAGTGCCTTGGCTTAAACTAGAACCCTATAAGCCATTCCATTTTGAAATACTCCAGACGAGTCCTTCACTAAACCTAACAACATACCATTCACCACGGCCATTGTGCGACCAGTCATTCCAGTCGCACCCTGCCTACTCCCTTCATTGATAGCAAGATATACTTTTCCTAGATGCCCATCTCAACTCACTCATTCTACAGTGAATGTCAAGTCCACTTACCACATCAGGTGAAGTGCCGAAGTTGCCATTCCTAACATGCCCTCCATTTCCATTCCTAGATCCTCAATTTCACATTTGAATTTTTCCCCGAAATTCCATTCCAGTGTAGTGACATAATCATTCGTGAAGTGTTATAATCATATAGTTGAATAGTGGTTTTGTTCTTTTTTGGCAACAAGCTAGAGTAAATATTTTGCTTGAAACATAGTGCAAATTTTATGAATTTTTGCTTTGTGCTTGTGCCTTGAGTAAAGTAAATTCTTGCAACATCTTAGCTTCAGTCGTTACAAGTGATCTTAGACACTGTATTGAACGGGGCATTTCTTCCTGCTGTTACATCAATTTTGTACCTTGTGTGGCACTAATTAGTGTTTGTAACCCTTTTAATGCAATTGTAGTAAAATTATACGGGTTGTTCCGAAAGTCTTGTTACCCCTACCAAAAAGTACCAATAGTACAGGTACAGGTATCGCAATAATACGAAATACATATCCTGGGTTCAGTTTATTCACTGTAAGAACAATATAACGAAATAAGAACACTGAAGCAGTAGAAGAACAAGTAATGTAGTAATAGAGAAGATGTACTGGATTCAGTTTATTTGCTTTCAGCCATCTGAAATAAAAAAATTAAACAATATTAGGACAAAAAGATCTTGAAAATTAAAATAATATTTAGGGGTAACCAGAATAAACTGAATCCAGGATATGTATTTTGTATTATTGCAATACTTGTAACTGTTGTTGATACTTTTGGACCACCCTGTACTTTATTTTAGTGGACACATGTTTCTTTGAACTAATCTGGTAGCTTAGTATACTTTTCACAGCAATTCTTTTAACTTATTATTCCATTCGCTGCCCCAATTTTGTTGGTTTTAGTAGTCACTGATTAGATTGTCCTTTTGCTAAGGCATCCAATTGAGCCAAGTCATTGATCTAGTCATTCAATTGAAATCCTAATCCTTAAAGCCAACAAAACTGCGGCTGGCACGCAACGATATATATATATATATATAATATATATATATATATATATATATATATATATATATATATATATATATATATATAATATATATCTTATAGTATAGGTTTTATAATGCAATTATAATTGTGGTAATACAATTAATTCACCTCAGAACCTGTGTATCATGTTATGAAATGTATGTTTTTGTGTTCAGATTCCCAAATTTTAAGATAATATGTGTTAAGTGATCCAACTTATCATTTTGAAGTAACGTAAGACCAAGAGTAAGTGCTTATATGTGAGCCTCAGTGAAGAGGGTTGTATTCACACTTTGAGAATGTCTTAGCTAAGCTAATTTCTTTATCGGTGCAAACACGTGCATAAGACCTCCCGGGCCGCATCGAGTCCTTTGGGAACATAGAGAGAGACTGCTTTGTCCGAGCAGAACTCTGTTATTCAATCCCTTGAAAATAGATGAGTTAAGCTAATTTTTTATCGTCCAGATCGGGCCTGTAACGGAACAAGGGAGCCTTATTCATAGACATATGTGAACGCAGTCAAAGAGGCCCCTTACTAGATACCCCTATAGAGATGACGTAATATGTTTTCGTCTCAGACGTGTACACTCAACTACACGCCATTGTAACATTGCTCTCAATCTCTCTCTCTCTCTCAAAATCTCTCTCTCTCTTGCTCGCTCTGTTGCGAGGCTGTTTCAGTAACTTAAAGTAACGAGCTGGTCACTCATAATTCTTAGTAAAATATGTGTTGTTTGTGGAATCTGAACATAGTATTATTTCTATTAGTTTTGTGAAGGCGCCCACGAAAATAGTGAAGAGGTTGAAATTGTAACAGGCCTTTTGATTGGAGTTGCAACTGTGTATAAGGTATTTTTACAAATGTTTTGAAGTGCACTTCGAGGTTTTATCATTTTTAAACACATTTATCTTTTGCTTTGTTCTTTTGACATATCCAATTTTATATGCTTAATGTTTGTACTGTCAATGCTTTAATTGTTTTCGTATTATGCTTTATGTTTTTGCATAATAGTTTGAATAATATTCTATCATGTAATTGTTGGAATTTAACACTTGCAAATTAATTTGTAGTTAAGTGAATTACATTTCAAATTTAATTATTGCTTTATGATTTAATTTAATTAATTTTCTCGATAAACTTTGATTTAATTTTGCTTAATAATTAATTCAAGAATTAATTAAACTATTGTTTTCAAGTAATAACAATTTCCCAGAGATTGTGAATTTCACTTATAAATTTTGAATTTAGAAATAAAATTTTGTATTTAAAATTTATATAACCATTTCATTGTAACCACCAATATTGCATTTTATTTTTGTTTAGGTAGAAATATAGAGTGATAATTGTGACGTTTCCCACATATAAAAAAGAATCAGGGAAATACTTAGATTTGAAATTGCAGGAGTGATGCCCTTTAATTAAGATTACCTCACACCTATTTTAATGAACTTAGACTGATTGTTTTCTTGACTGTTCAGTTATATAAGGGCTCACTCTTACCTTTAGAGTATTCAGTCGTTTAGTATTTGTGATGAAGGGTCAGGTGTCTGGCTGTATTGAGGTAAGTAATAACCAGGTACTTGAACAAACTGTGCCCTAAGTACAAAGGGTGTCCCAGACCCAGGAATAAAAGGGTCTCTTGAACTAGCAAGTACAAATGGTAAGTGTAGTAACCAGATACTTGGCAATTTGGGTTAACAAATATTAATGGTGTCCAGATACAGATCTTTGACTATTTCGTGCACCAAGTATTAATGGTATCTATCCAGACCCAGATACTCTAGGCCACTTTGTCACAATATATATATATATATATATATATATATATATTATATATATATATACATATATATATATATATATATATATATATATATATATATATATATATATATATAAACATACACACACATAGATAATGTGAACATCACAACACCAAGTGAATGCTTAGATCCTAAAGGTATTTTCTATACCATATATAAAAGAGAAAGTGTACTACTTCAGGACCATGGCTGTTTTTCCCAGTTAACCAAGACGTATCCACCACCTTAAAAAGGAGCATAACCTTAATAGGTTATCAAGTATCAAATGTCACCACTTGAGGTGCTGATCTTTGAACTGCAGAAGAACGACTTAGGTCTTTTTCCAAAAACATTGGGTGTCTTGTCATTTTTCATGTAATTACTTCATTTATAAAGTTCAAATTATGTAATGATTTATAGGATTCATTGTGCTGAAAAAATTTGATGTATTTCCATTTTTATTTTCATTTTTCTTTTTTGTGTACTCGTATTCTTTTATTATTCAGCTCGTTTATTTTAGTTTTTCCTGTTCAGCTTTTTGTAAAGTATTTTTAGAACGTTAATGTCACTTACAACCAAACTTCGAAAAAGTGTTACGTTGTATTACATCAGACTCCTTAATTTGAAGAGCGCAATAATTCTGTGTTGTCTTTAGATGATTGGGAAATGTAATTTAATAACAATATATCTTATAAGAAAATAGGCAAGAGTTGCATCTCTCTTTTTCCTGTTATTTTTACTCCTTGGTGTTCATTTCTTTCCCCCGAAGTAGTGGAGAAGAAATTTATCCGAGATAAATCTCGAAATCTCCCTAGGATTTCATGGTCGGCATTGAAGCAGGTAAAAACGACATAGTGTTCTTAATATCACTATTATTACTTGAGAAATGACGACGAGTGCCCAGTTGTCGAATTCTTATTTCTTTGACTGTGTGTGTGTGTGTGCGGGGTGTGGGGGGGGGGGGGGTGCGTGCGTGCATGTGTGTGTGTGTGTGTCTGTGGATAATTATCCTACAGGCATCCAAGCCAGCAAGGCGTTTTCAGCCTTGGCCCTTAATCCTATCCTAAATCTGAGCCTGAAAGTTGACTTGGTAATTTCATTTTGACTAGTCGTAGCGAATTCGCCTTCAGAAATTCTTTCGGCGCGACTTTTTATTTTTGTCCAAATGATTACAGGGCCCCGTGATATTTTACAAAGTTTATTTCCAGACTGGGGTTTCGCCGTTTGTGTCTTGCAATTAACTTTATAACAAAGTGATGCCGCGAAGATTTCCTGGAAGGAGTCTGGACGAAAGTTTTCGCATCCAGATTCTTTCGGCAACGCTTCTCTCCTCTCGTTCGTTCCCCTTGTATTTACTTCGCGTTTGTATGCTTTTATATATCTGTGGATATAGAGTAAACTTCAGTGCGGATGTAATGGTTATTAACCTGTGTCTAAAAGTGCTCCTGACTATTTTGTTCATTTTAGCGGTAGTTTTGTGGTATTTTCATAACTGACGAAAGTTAGTGTGTTGGTGGTATAACATTTTTATTGTAAATGATTACTACTAATTGGCAAATATTGTGCAAATACCACAAAGGGGGTTATTCATCAAATGTTTTTTTTGTTATTCGGTATAAAAATAATTTGTTTGCTTTACATGACTTAGGTAATGTTTCCTTGTGTTTTGTAAGCATTAACTTGCGATAGTTTTTGGGAGAGAGAAAAAAAAGCCCTTTATGCGCTGAATGCTTGGAAAACCGGATGAATTCCTTTATCAGGCTGTGTATCGTCAATTACAATACCTGAAGTGACGTCGTATGAGCATGAAAAGGGAATCGATATCTTCTCAACTCACTTTTGCACAGTTTTATGCACACACATTATATATATATATATATATATATATATAATATTTCTTATATATATCATGTGGTATATATATATATATATATACATACATACATACATACATACATACAAACATACATACATTTAGTTCCAGTCACCATTTTTCACATTGCAAGATGACATCATATCCAAGGGGAGAAATGTAAATCAGGTAGTTTGCTATGGTCCTGGTTTATTCAGCTTTTGGCTTGTAAAATTTAGCAGTGATACAGAAAGTTTTAATTGCATACCGAGCCAGTAAATTCCCAGCGTAGTGAGATTAAAAAAATAAAGTACCACTGTATCTTTTTTTTTACATTCCTACTCACATCTGTCTTACAAAAAGTTTTTATTGGAGAAATGCTTTGAATGCACGCTTGAGTGACCTTGCCAGTTCAAAATAGTTTTGATACTCCTCTGATTTCAGCTCGCAAGTTTTTTTTAATTCTATTCTTTTCACTTGTCTGAACAACATTTACTTATTTTTTCATCACTGTGGATACTCGGCCGGAAATATATCATATGAATACTCTACCAATAATGTATCGAAGTTGTCTTTAAATTATGTTTATTTCTTTATCCTATGCACATCCAACATTATTTTACCCATCACGCTTATTATCTTTTGCAGTGTTGTTTTTACAAAACCCATGAAGCTCTTTTTTTACGACTTGTTTTAAGTATTTTATTGATATCTTGTGCGTCCCTCGATATGATGAGTATGGTTTAGCAATCAGTTGGCGCTTTCTGTTTCCAATCCCTATGCAATTCTGTGGTTTCTTTCTTCAACAGTTAGAGCTAATGTCAGTTTTCAAAGCTGTGGACTTTTACCTTATATTAATTTAAATCTTATGCTCAAACATTTTGTTTTAATTTCCTTCTGTTTTCACTTATGCTAATGTTCCATAACGGCATTTCCTTTTCAAACTCAACTTTGCTTTTGAATGTTGCAAGAGTTCTTATTCCTTGTGTGCACATAGAAAATCAGAGAACACATTTGATAGAAATGTGTACACACATTACAGAGGATACCACTTCAGGAATCACTCATTCGATATGCAGCAAGTGTTTATGATATGCCCACGGCCTTCCTCATAGAAGACCAAGGGGCTCATGAAGTACTGGCTGGACTCAATCTTATTTAGCATGCTTTGATCTCGATTAAAGATGTGATATACAATTGTCCCCCGATTCTATTAAGCTAAGCAGTACATACATACATACTTACATACTTGTATATGTATGTGTGTTTGTTTGTGCATGTATTTAAGTATGTATGTACGATACGTATCGGCTTCCTTGCAATTTTACTGTTCGTTTCTCACCACAGGGCCCTATTGTGATGGGAAATAAAGAAAAGTGCAAAGAAGTAGAGAAGTTAAGTGGTCGTGGTAGGGTACTGTAGGAATGCATACGTACAAGAAATAAATAAATAAATATAAATGTCTATAAATACATTCACACATCCTCATGAAATGTTAATGTATTTGTGGCATCCAGTTTTTTCGAGGAGTTTTTTCAACTTTTATGTAATTGTTCTTCTGATAAGAGTCCACAAAAGTTGTTGCTGCGCTGCTCCATTTGCTTATAAGAGTTTTTATAAGGAATACCACATACTGGGCAGGTGTTGTTCCAGGGCAACAGCCAGTTATTCTTTTCATATTATAATTAAAATTTACTTCTGAATAGCCGAAGGAATAAAATTAAAATCTAAGTCCACCAATTTTGAATGAGCAGTTTATCTTTTGATCGTGTCTTCTTAATTTGACGTTATTTTTCCTCTTGCGACGCCGTGTACTGCAAGAGACTGATGAGCATCTCTTATCTTATCTGGCAAATGAGAAAATATGATTTTTAAACTGCGGCCACACGCCTTCCACCTGCCATTATTAGTCAGATTGTCTGCCCTTGAACGAACGAAAAATAAAAGCGCTGTGTTCCTTTTCGACCGGACGAGATTTTTGAGCAAATCGAAACTAGCAATTTTATCTGCTTTATTCAATGCGGACACCATCTGGTGTCGCTGGCGGTGGTATGCGAGTCACTGATTGTTTGCCGCGTTTGAACAAGCCCCGTTACTTACTTCACCTGTCGCCATAATTGTTATTGTACTCTAATCACAGGTGACACTTAATGGGAAGAGCCCTTTCTCGCAGGTATGAATTCCTCTCGCACACATTAAAAAAGGACAGAGCTCGAGCGACAATGGGATGAATGTCTCTCTGCAAATGATCAGCGCTTTGCCATTGGGAAAAGGTTGGCGATTGAGACCGCATGGATAGAAGGATTGGGGGTGGGGGGAGGGGAGGGGAGGGGTTTTGGTGGATGCAGATGAGGAAGAGGTGAGTTAGTTATTGATTGGCTACAAGGAGGGAGGTGGTCGTCAGAGATCACATGATATTCATTTGGAAAAGGAATAGATGCGGGACAAAAGCAGCCAGGTACTGGGGTAGGTTAGGGACCCAGGGATCGTCAGTGGCAAAGAGAGTAGGGATAGAGATTAAGTTGGGGGTGAGTGAAGGTATGGAGGGGGGGGGGGAGATCAAGCTGTTGGGGTAGCGTCGTCCATCCAGTACCAGTCGGGTTGGGAGAGCGAGGGATGGGGCTGGGAGGGATTGGGGATAGGTTGGTGGTGAGGATGGCGTCCTTTACCTGTCCCATATGGGCCGGGCGGAGGAGGCCCCTCCCACGGGGCTTCACCACACCTGCATACCAATCCCTTACAGCCGGATGGAAACCACGCCTCCACAACAATGTTGCCAAAATCCACTTCGTTTCTTGCTTTGAAAGCCTTCAAGAACGTTCTGGTTCGAGTGGTTTCCCGTTCTCAACTTTCATTTCAAGTTATAATTTTTTTTATGTAAATGTATATTGTTTTAAAGGAAAGGAAGAATTTTTAAACATCTTTCAGATTAAAAGTTATTGTTGAGAACCATGCATGAAATGGTGTTGGTAACAACACCAGACGGCAATGCAACTTGAAGGCATTGTGGGCAGTCTGGTCATGGAATCTCTCACAGTTTCCTCTGGTATCGGACGGGGGAGGGGAAAAGGGGAAGGGGAAGGGAAGCGGGTGTCGGGGTGTCCCGGGACTACACAGAGCGGGGTGGCAGCGGAGGAATGGCTGCATAAAAGCGCCATGTTCATAAAAGGCTGCTGAGGCTTTGCCATCATGAAAAATCAAACACTACCGTCGGCCCCATGGAAGGAATTAGAAGAGGGAGGCAAAAGGCGAGAGGGAGACCCACGGGGTTATGGGTTCTGGAGGATGGAACGGGGAAGGGGCCCCTGTTGTCAGACTATAAATCAACCCCTAATGCGATACGAGTCAACAAATAGCGGTTTCGTTTATGACCCAACCCATCCATACTTTGAGTTCACAATTCTGACTTCTCTTTCTTTCCCCTTTCTGGAGGGGCTGCGCTAATTAATTAAAGGGAGGGCAACTTTACTGTTACAGTTGAGACCATTGACAACCGAGTCCTGATAGCAGTATTTCTCTCCTCTCTGGTGTTTTACAATCTTTTGAAATATACTGACATACGGTATTAGAGGGAGTATAAGTCAGCACTTCTCCTTTCCATGTAAAAAAAAAAAAAAGTCAATGAAATGAAATGCCACTGGTTACTAAATGGTAGTAAATGATATGTCAGCTTTAATTGCTACGATACTAAATAGTACACTAAACAGACTTTATTAACACAATGGAAAAAGTGGTACAAATCATGAAAAAAAAAATTATGAACGCGTCACTTATTAACATGTAAAGGGGAGGAGGTAAGATAAGATTCTCAAAGTGGTATGCAAATATGGTTAAAAAGGCCATTGGCTAAAATGTGTAAATCTTATTTAATTAGTTTCTAATTTACGTGCTAGTTATAATATTCATGTCGCCTACTGGTTTGCAGAACACATGCATTGTGAAGTCTAGGCTAATTTTTGGAAAATCTTGAAATAAATATAGTTTTTATGTCGATTTCTATTGTGAAGGAGTGAACGACTGGAATTTCTGGTTGTGTGGTGAAGTGTTAGAGTCTTCTAACTTTCTTGTGCAAATCGTTTTATACATACCAACAATTAATTGAGTCTTATTTAAATCTTTGAAAACCAGACAATACAGCGCACATTTTTCTGTTACTTCTTGAGATAGTTGGCCAGCATGATTATTATTATTGGGGGGTGGGGGGAGGGCGGAGGAGTGTTAAAGGGGGGGTGATTGAGGAGCAATGTTTGAGGCATCTCGGTAGAAGCGCCCCGAGTCAAATGCATTGCGCCCAGCCTGAAAATTGGCACATGGACAAATACGGTAAGGTGCTTGGGGAGAGTTGCCAGAAGTGACTGGCGCTTTCCATCTCGCCCTCGATGGAACATGTCGGACTTTTCTTGGGAAGCTTTACGACTTGGAAGTCACTCGTGATATAATTGAATAGGACATTGCATCTCATGTGATGTCACTGTGTCTAGTGAACAGTTTGTATTGCTGTCCTTCCACGCTCTTGACTGGCAATTACGGATGGGTATGTTGAACCATCTAGTGCTGGCAATTTCTGCAACAGGTATGCAGAGAAAGTCTCCGCCCATCTAAGGTCAGGGACGGATGCCAGTTAGCCATATTAAATTTCCAGGGAAATTCACAGAAACAGACCCCACAGATACTTTTGTTATTGCTGACTGTTGCAGAAAACTTCCTTGGCTCTTTCCCGTTTGAAATGCGAGCTAAAAGCCCGAAGACATTCCTTAAATCGCAAAATGAAGCGCAGGTTAGTCGTGGACATGGCGAGCGCTGGCAACGACGGGGTCAGCAACGGTTACCCTGCAAGACGCCTGGATTATCTGGCATTTCTCAATTAAAATGGAAATTAAGTTGAAATTAATAGAAATGATGAGAGCCATTTCGAAGTCGGCTACGAGTAGTACCCCGACCCCATCCAATACGGAGCCAAGAGAATAAGTGAGTGATGTACTCGCTACCAGATTAGTTAATGGCTGTAAAATTTACGAAAGGGTTTTTAAAAAGCTCTGTTTTATATAGCGTGGGACTGGCGAGACCTTTAAATTGAGGTGGGTTTTGCCTCCTAAGCGAGAAATGGACGCCACCGGTCCACTCGTTGGTCCTCATTTCGGGTCTCATGAAGTTACTTACATTCTTTTCTCCCTCGTCCAGTGCGATCGATCCTCAACTCTTATTAATTACTTTATTTAAGCGGTTTCACTCATTAAATTAAATGTAGAGCATGAAGATATGCTGGACTTTTTATTTATTTATTTATTATTTATTTATTTTTTTGGAAGAGCTTCGCTTGTTTCTTTTGGCAGTAGGTATGTTTTGTTACGAATTCCGGTATTTTGCAGGAAAGGCCAAGTTACGACGGAAAAATATGTACACAGAAAACGTAGCAAAAGATATGAAAAGTATAATCTAACCTCTCTCTCTCTCTCTCATGTAAGGGCTTGGACTTGGGTCATTTACGTCTGCCCTCCACTCTCTCTCTCTCTCTCTCTCTCTCTCTCTCTCTCTCTCTCTCTCTCTCGTGTGAGAATATTTGGTCTTTGCGAGTTTAAGCTTGCTCCATCTCTCTCTCTCTCTCTCTCTCTCTGCCATGCTTACTGTATCAGACCCGACTGCCCTGTCGAAAGGTTTGAGAACAGTTATATAATCAAAAGTCATAGTTTCATCTAAAATCTGAAATGAGTTTATAATGTTGCAAACTTTAAAACAGTCAGAGCTCGTATAGGAGTAGGTATATTAACATATGTACATGCTGTATGTGAGAGAGAGAGAGAGAGAGAGAGAGAGAGAGGAATGTTATAGACATGCACTTGAACGCTCGAATGTATTTATACATTTCTGTTTTATGTTTATACAGAAAAGACGGTGGGTACCTCGCAGTGTTTCAGGTGAATGTGTTTCCTTAAGTGCAGACCCATGACTAATTTAATATGTTTTTCAAGGACATTCTGTCGTGAAAGGTGAGACCAGAGAATCAAAATAAACAGTTTTCAAAGACTAGAAAATCCTAAAATATTCTTTTACCTCAAGGTATTTATACGCTGTTAGGATAAAAAGATATATGCATGATAATTAAGTAGAATTATTATGAAGTTGGCCACTAGTGTAATGAAGTGTCAAGGATCCAAAGCACTAAGAACTTCAGAAATAAACCTTCGTAAGTCAGTAAGCGAAGTAGGCGCGATTTGTTATAGCTAAAATCACGAGACTTGCATGTCGCTGTGGTTGGGGCGGATGGAAATCCTCCTCCTCCTCCTCCTCCTCCTCCTCCTCCTCTGTGGGCATGGAAGGGGTAGGTCTTGAAAGGGTAACCAGCATAGGGGCGTGTCATATGTGCTTTTTTCTTTTGCCTCCTCCTCCTCTGTGGGCATGGAAGGGGTAGGTCTTGAAAGGGTAACCAGCATAGGGGCGTGTCAGGTATGATGCCCTTTCTCTTTCGCCAATAGTGACGGCTGTGACACGAGATGGGAGGCAGTGGTAGGATTAATGAAGTGATGTGTAATGTTGGCAGTTAAGGAATGGTTTGTTTGTCAACTATTTTGCTTACTACGTTTCTTAGGTCAGGTAATTGGCTTAATCACCGCTGCTGAGCATTCTGCTGTTGATCGACGAATGTCTGTTCGTTGTCTGTTTTTATTTGTTTCGTCCTTGTCATGTTTATTATGATTCGTATTTTCGTCCTTGTCATGTTTATGTGATTCGTAATAGAACTGAGTCTAGAGGGACTCATCCAGTAGTTAGTATAAGTCTATTAAGTTGCCTTTCTGTTCTTATTTCGGAGCTGTTCCTATGTCGTGCATTTGTAATTATTTAATGCTACATATAATTTCCAGGGCTGGAAACCTGGGTCGTAATAACATTCATAATTTAATTTGCTCTTGACAGAAATTATCTCTTGGTCAGGAATTATCTAAGAGATAAAAAGTATCTCTTGGAGTTGAGATGGTGAATATGTCGTCGAATTTAGTGTATTATATAGAAGAAAAGTTGTAAGATGCTTCGAGAATTTGTGGTTGATGCTTTGCTTCTACGCGTTTGGAAAAGAAATCTGTGTGATATATTTGGGAGAATATTGGAACGTTTTGGTTTTTTTAACAACATTTCTATCATTACCTTTCAGAGATATAGTAAACACTACATATGGTGACCAGCTTCCTCTCGTCGCAAGGAGCTAAAACATATACAACCTGAAGTTGTATATTTTTTTACGTCATCACTAAATAGCGGTATGCTTAGTTAGCATTTCTGGATTTTCATAAAACAGAAACTGAACAAAGGCTATGGTTGGTTTGTTTTCGTGAACCACATCTGTAGCAGGCAGTAATGTAACGAAAGGAAATTGCCAAAAGGTATATTGGTTGTTAAGGTAATTCAAAGATAATGGAATGTACTATACTAATGCTTTTTCAAAATGATTTTCAAGGATAATTACTTAGTACTTTAGATTCTGCGTTTCATCTGTTTTTATGCAAATATTTTCAAGTGGTCGCTTCTTATTACAGTCTTCTTTGGAATAACGAAAAAATTCAGATATAACAGTAATGACGTTTGTGTAAATTTGACAGCATTTTTTCTCGTATATAACTTCTACTTAATTGATTATCCTCCCTGAGTTGTTGATAATAATAAAATGAGACCTGTTCAAATACTGAATTAACGAAAAATAGTTATGGTAAGAATAATACTTTGGCAAAGTAATAAAAATTACACTGATGGTTTTCCCCATCACTTGTTCCTTACAAACATTTAATTAAAAGGAACAACTGAGACTTTTACATGTAAATTGATTCCAGCACTAAGCAGGAAGAGCGCGTTTCCTCACTGGAAAAGATATTTGGGAAACATAATTACCAAATGGATTTAACAGGAACAGGGAAAATTAAATATTTCATTGTGAATATTGATATGACCTTTATATTACGCAAGATGAAGAGTTCAACCTTAAGCATTAGTGATAAAGTAGACACGGCGCCTGTTGCCCTTAATTAGGAACCAGTATTGCATGGAGGTTATTTTGTAATAGCAGTAATCCCTTCAGTTTATAAGATGTTTCTGTCGCATCGCCAACTGATAAGTAACAAAATCATCTTATAAGCCACATTCCAGATATTCAACACGATTTCTACCGAAACTAAACTGTACATTGCATTTACCATTACAGTAAATTATTAGATATATTAAGAAATGTTTAAAGTTGAGGGGTTAGTGTAAGTGCAAATGATTGCCAAGTAAAATATATCAGTACTGAACTTTGAAACTGTTACTATAACAAGCGTAGAGCATGTTAGAATGTTACATCGATAATCCGGCTGTATTGCATCAGGCAAATAAAAATTTGTAATAAGGATGAATTGTAAACTTACATGTTAAACATTACCGTGACAAGAAAGTATGTCAAACATGCATTCGAGCAGATAACATGGCAAGCATAATATATCAGTTAGTAGATGTACTAAAAAAATGCAGTTTTCGGATTCTTTGTTCATTTTGAAAATTCGCCTTGAATAGACAGTTATTCGGCAGTTTGAAATTTTTATTTAAAGCTCGTCGGTGGCGTGGTCGGTGGTCTTTGCCTGTCACCTCGGTGGCCTCGAGTTCGATTCTCGGGCATTCCATTGAGGAGTGAGAGATGTGTATTTCTGGTGATAGAAGCTCACTCTCGACATGGTTCGGAAGTCACGTAAAGCCGTTGGTCCCGTTGCTGAATAGCCACTGGTTCCGTGCAACGTAAAAACACCAACCAAACAAAAGAAATGGTTATTAAAGCGATCACTGAAACATATAGTTTATTCGAATATTTAACCTTCAATAATTACAGAGTACAATGATGGTGCTTAAAAATAAATCTCGTTTTTGCAGCAAACATAACTCATTATTGTCTGTAACTTGTTACTGAACAGCGACTGTTCAGTCACATGTTTAGGAGAAATTAAACTTGAGAGGAAAGGCGTACAAATTAATTAAATTCCTTCTAACAGTGATTGCTGTTTTAACCGTAGTCATTCAGTCAGACCTTCTCCAGACTCGTGGATTTTTTCTATCGCTCTCTCTCTCTATCTCTCTTATTTCTTCTTTGCTCCCAAAATTTCCGAATTTGACTTACTTTTGACCAGCCCATGTTTGCATTATGCGTTCGAGTACCTCGGCAATGGAAAAGTATCATCTTGACGGAATTTTCCCCGATTAAGTTTAAAGGTAGTGAAAGCGTTCATGCTGCCTCACACAGGCAGAATCAGTTCTTATATAAGTACTACTAGCTCTCGCTCTTCTCTCTCTCTCTCTCTCTCCTCTCTCTCTCTCTCTCTCTCTCTCTCTCTCTCTCTCTCAAGCAAAACGGCAGAATTATTAACGATGTTCCCTCCTTGCAGAGAAAGTTAGGAATTTTCTAGACATGGTGTAGGTGCCGTCTTTGGATGGCAACAGGGCTCTGTCTAGTGTGAATACGTTTTTTATATATTTTTTTGCAAATATATATATATATATAATAATATATTCTATATATAATATATATATACATATATACATACATATATTCATACATGCATACATACATACATACATTCATACACACACACACAAAGCATAAACATAAATGTATATATATATATAGTTAATGTGCTTGTGAGGAATGAATAAGAAGCTATTCTGCTTCTATGAGTTAATGCAGTAGTTACCCTTGCATTTGGTGACCACATACATCAAGTCTAGCCATGTTCCAGCATTGCACCGCAAATCTAAAAAAAACTTCGGTTTTATGAAGTCTGAAGTGGTTTTATTCCTTCACTCTGATCTAAATAATACTTAGAGGTGAATCGTTCTCATGTTAGGGCAGTGTAAATGGTATTTCATTATACACTCACAAATAAATTATACATACATACATACATATATATATATATATATATATATATATATTATATATATTATATGTTATATATATTATAATTTCATTTAGTTACTTCATTGGATGAGACGATGAGCCGATATAGGTTTGTGGGTTATGATGGACTTTTTAGAATAAGGCGTGAAGTTGAGAATTGTTGAAACCTTTTCAAACTGAAGTGAATGAATATGATGAATGTAGGAATTCCGCATATGGCTATGGAATAAATAAGAGTAGGTAATTTTCAAATGTATGAAGTAGATGAGTATATGTGAAAGATGATTGGCCTGCCATGTAACCTAACGCCTCATCATTTATTCCGTGAGAAAGAGATCTGAAGTACGATAATCCAAATGAAATTTTATAATCGGGGAAGTGTTTGCCATTTAAGAAATTGGGTCTTTTCTGAGTGGGTGAACCGAAGGATGGAGTCTAGAAGTAAGTAAATGAAATTACGAACTGAGAAAGTTTTGTTATGAGAAACTACCTCTGAGTATTTAACAAATACTTAGGTCCTTTGATTTAAAGTTGCATTGTGTTGAGGCCCTTGTATGCGAGTATTAAATTTCTCCTAGACAAACAAAGAAACTCGGCAGGCGCACGTGCACACATTCGTATTACTTGCAATTTGTTTGTTTATTTAATTAACCTACATGAATCACTGCATGACTAACATACTCAAGCCACCATGGTTAGCTTTCTTATACTTGAGAGAACTCTTCTGTACATATGATTAAGCAAACAAGTAGGAAGATTTTGTTTATTTATGTTATGCAAGTCAGTCATTAACAGGTCTTTATCCTATTTGATATTCATTCTTAAAATCTGCTGGATAGCAGAACATATTTATTTGTAGGTTATATAAACGCACACAAGTATAAAGCTTACTTATATATTAGATATTAAAGGATATTTGTAGCTCGAATGATTATATATATATATAATATATATATATATATAATATATATATGTGTGTGTGGTTTGTGGTGTGTGTGTGTGTGTATGTATGTATATATATATATATATATATATATATATATATATATCTATATAGATATAGTTCCTACCTATGTGTTCATAAGAGAGAAAGAGGGGGGAATTTATGCATACGTGTATGTGTCTAGATTATTAATTAGAACGAGGACTGGTTGTAATAATAATGTTAGCTTATGCTGCCATTTATGTTTCAAGATTAAAACTGACTTTCAACTGAACAAGTGTTGAAGCACCACAGATGCTTAGAAAGTTCCTGGCTGGTTTTGTTGATGGGCCAGTTGGTGTTGTGGACTGAACGTATTTGGAGCCTTCAGTTATTTATTTGCTTAATTTTTATTTTGTTTAAACAAGGCTTCAGTTCGGGAGTTTTCTTATTGCATTCTGGCACATCGTAATTTATGAGTCGGAAGAGACCGTGGGACGTTGATTGATGAACGTACCTGGTGATTTTTTAAAGAGGGCCGACTTTAATATTACCTGTGTCATTGTTACGGTGAGAGGGAGAAGAAAAGAGATATATGTTCGGCTTTTAGCCATTTCTTTTAAACGTTTGCCTTTATTTTTTACAGTGTATGCAGCTGTAGCTGTACCTACATTGTTTAGTATGTAAATAGAATTATTGTATTGGACTTACGGAGCATTTATTTATAGATATGAAAATAAGACGACGTAAAAAAAAAAAGTACCATACCAACACGGAATGTTCCGTCCACCCCAACGGCTACAAAAGCATCAACAAAAAAGACTGACAGACGTGCCAGCGACGGTGTCATAACCATAATATTGTCAACACCTGCACAAATGGACAGTCTCTTATGCACATGGAGCGGGGAAAAAAAAAAGAGGACGCAGAGATGTACCCTATTGATATAGATGAATGAGATTAGCTCTACTGGAAGTGTGTACAGTTACTGTACTCATGTTTTTGTATGACACTTCACGAAAAGTATGGAGCCTATAATGATTATATTATCTGTTTCATTGAGCGTCTCCCAGCTGATAAGATTTGGGATTCAAGAATTTAAAAGAAATCGGGTGATCTGAGTGCCATTCATGATATTCACAACATGAAACGTTTGTTGGAATTAGCATCGTCTGCGGAAATGAGACTTTGCCTTTTTTTTAATTGTCATTAGTACTGTAATTATAACTTTTTTAAAACAATTAATTTTTTCTTATCCTAATTTCTCTTGTATAATTATTAGTTTTTCTTTTATCCTGGGCGGTTTTTGCTGTTATTCGAGAGATTACATCTTCATATTTCGTTATATCTTCCCTCCGATTACAAACATTTTTTATGGTCAGAAACTTTTTGAAATGTTGGCTATGGAAAAAAAACAATATATATTTCAATACAGTGGGCACTCCCACATTCATACTTTTACGTGATGAATCGTGTATGAATCTCTTGTACAATATATCTAATTTATTACTAGTTTCAAGGCTCGGCACAAAGATTCATAAGTAGCACATTGTACCTTCTCAGTGTTTAAAGGTGCTGTGATTAATTGTTATAGAATATGTGGTGCAGAGGAACTGATAGGCGAGAATTGTATATATATATATATATATATATATATATATATATATAATATATATGATATTATATATATATATATATATATATATATTTTATATATATATATATATATATAATCTATATATATTATATTATATATATATATAAATATATATATAATATATTATACACATACCCACGATATTGATATTTATCATTACTTACCGGTCTCATTAGTGAGTGAGTACCTGATATTTAAGTTTAATCTCTTCATTGTTCTCATCTTAGAACTGGGCCATTCTAATTAGGACTTCTTGAAAATGACGTGGAGTCTATCGTGGGTAGTGGTTTCAGGAAGATGAAAGTGCTTGAGCAAAACGCTGATTTCGCTTTCTCTGGCTCCCACACACACACTGGGTATATATTCACAAATATAATTTAACATTGAATTCACGATACCCTGAGAATGATTAAAGCCAGTGGAAATTAAAATTAACAAGTGCTTTGTTCCCCTTCCAGAATTCGAACCATGGCACAGCTTAGCAAAAATTATAGACTTGATAGCTCACGAAAATTGGGGCCTAATAGTTGTTAAAATGAAGTCATACGATATTATGTTATATATATTATATATATATATATATATATTATATATATATATATATATATATATATATATATATATATATATATATATGTATATATATTTACTTATTTATTTATTTTATTTATCATAATGATGTTATGTATATATGTATGTATGTATATATAATTCCTTGCAGCATTTGGAATATTACGTCAGAAGTCTGGAAAATTAGGAAGATATATACTGTCAAGAAGGTCATGTTTTTGTTTCGGTTTCTTTGTTTGATTGTAGGCTTACACAAAAAGTTGTATGTGGACTTTTATGAAGATTTTACCAAAGAGGGTCTCATGCATATTTCTGGCACCTAATAATTATATTTTGGGAAAATTGATAATTTTGATGGGGAAAATTGGAGATTTTTGAGTCGGTGGATTACTTAGCCGTTCACATTTAAAAAATCGAAATCTTACGCACCATTATCGTAGATTTCTATATTCAAATAAACATTGCTTTTCTTGTTTTGTTATGGTGTCGTTAGTAGCATCTCCTTTTTCACAGATCATTCAACACTCTTCCTTTCTCTTGTAAGTTTGCAAACAATTATTTTATTTTGATTGCATTTTTTGTTTTTAAAGCTTGATTGTTTGTTTTTATTTATATTTAAGATAAGGTAACTATATATTAAATTTTCTTTTAATTTTTTTCTAAACCCAGCTATTTTCCTTTACAGGTATGCCTCCCCTACTTCTCATACGTAAGTTTACTAAACTGGCTGGGATTGAGATAACATTTCCCTAGTATTCCAGACTGCTTTCATATTAAGAAGAGGTTTGTCTAACCATGAGCAGTTTGTTGATTAGAATTAGGTAATTTCCTTTCCTAAAATGGTTTCTCTCGGTCACTAGAGAATTCTTTTATTTTATTATCTTTTTACAGTTATTTTGAATGTACTGCTTTTATTTTGTGTTTTTGTTTATTTACGTGGTATTGTTTGCTCATTAAGTCTTGGTTTTTGTAAATATGGTCGGCATGGTCAACAACAAAAGTCGTTGTATATTTTACATAATTTGTAAAAGGTTTTTGTAAATATGGTCCGCATAGTTAAGAATAAAACTCGCTGTATATTTTACATAATTACTAAAATGTTTTTGTAAATATGGTATTTATAGTCAAGAATAAAATTCTTTGTATATTTTACACAATTTATAAAATATCGTTTTGTCTTTACTTTAATAAACAGTGAAAAAGCCGTATCCAATGAAAATCATCTTTTTATGCAACGGAATAACAGCAGTCCCCATTTTACCCCTTTTGCTCTTTCATCTCACCAGTTACTGCAATTCCTTATTCTTATTTGTTCGTATTCTTGTATATTTGCTCTTTTGCTTGTAACGTGGTCTTTTTCTCTTAGATTTTCTCACCGTGTATAAGAAAATATATGTTTGTGTGTGTGTGTGGTTTTCTATATAACGTCCGTTTATTTTCGTGTTTTGATTGCTTACCTACAATCCAGTGAGTTACTGGTATAATCTCATGTATTTCGAATCTATTTACTGATCCCCTTTCAAAACCTTAGAGCTTAGAATCGTAGTTTCGTCTCTTCATCGAGGCCATTTCTTCCATGGATTGTTACACAACAAATCTGTTTCGAGGTTTCTAAATATTCTTGCACCATAGTGTCGGGCATATTTTTGGTTTATTGAATTCAGAATCACCTCATTATTCTCATAATCCATAATCACATATTGATACATTAAATCTATTTTGGCCCACATATTTGTATCTAGAATTATAGTATTAGATTTGTGGCCTTGTAATTTTCTTCCTTTAATTTTACTTGGATTCAGCAATAAGAAGAATGGGACTACTGTCTGCTTACCCAAATCCACCTCTGGGGGAAAACTGCGTCAACGGGGGAAATTATTCCTGACAGTCATGTAAAAAAAAAAAAACTGCGCACTCAGCGACTGTTTCTTTTTTCTTGTAATATAAGGCACATGGTATGTGGTAATTTTTGTTTTTAAGGAATTAAATTACATCAGTAACTTGAGTGTAAGCTCTCTATCTTTCTCGTGGTCAATTTCTTTTAGTAGAATGTAGGTAGAATGTAGCCATGAAATTCACCATTGATTAATTACGTCGACAGTTTGTTATATATATATATATAATATAATATATAATATATATATCTATATATATATATATATATATATATATCTATAAATAAGTATATTAATTATATATATGTATATTGTTCGCAGTGCCATTTCATCATAAAGTTCCGTAATATGTATAATATATAAAAGTTAGTGACATTAGTAGCTAAGACTATAGCTTTGCAATCACTTATTTGCCTTACGTGTGTCCAGGGGCACACGCGCGTACAAATAGAAATAGACAGTCGACCAAGACGTAATGTGCTAGCGGACTTAAAATTGTCAATAAGAAAAAGAAAAAAGAAAGAAGACGCCGTTTCCATTCGTCATTCGTGTTATCTTCATTGGGGGCTATCTTGCAAGGGTTTCCTGTTTTCTTATCGAATTTTGGCCTAAAGGGCTCCCTTGACGTTTGGACGGAAAGATGTTGAAACCGTTTCCTATTTTTTGTTTATCAAAATTACTTTCGTCGACTTACAGTTAGGACGATACCCATAACCGGTTTTTTTTTTTATTTTTTTATTTTAAGGTATTGTTTTATGGTAACGTTTTTACTGCTGTGGCTGTGTTCTGGTATATTTTCCGTTTTATTTGTGATTTTTGTCAGTTCTCACCGTTTTTATTTTATTGTTAATATTTTCTTATTAAGGATGTTGTTACCAAAGGCCAATGTAAAGAATGGAATTGTGAACGCTGTTATGTTTTTGATGGCTTAATTTTCAAGCTGTTTTTACCCCCTTACCAATTTAAAGATAAAATTAGTTTAGCGAAATCTCTTAAATATGTTTTTACGAGTCGGGAATCGGTTGTTCTCTGTAAAAAAATTCCTCTCTCTCTCTCTCTCTCTCTCTCTCTCTCTCTCTCTCTCGTTCAAGGCTCTCTCTCTCTCATCTCATCAATACTCTCTCTCTCTCTCTCTCCATTCCAATACTTATATGGACATGCCTATTGCCGTCTCATCTCGGTCATTCCCCGAACCCTGTCAATGATTAATTATGGAAATGGGAACCTTTTATGTATGTGTTGATCGTTGTGTCTTGAGGTGAACGATCATTCGACTGATAAAAAAAAAGTAATAAAACGTTCCATTTTATACAACGTCTTTTGATATAGCGGTACAGCATTTTATTTGGGAAATAACTTAAATTGCATGTTCCCTAATACGTAACACAATCCTTTGAATAATTGTACAAAACGTAAGTTTCAGCGTTATGTTATTACGCTGTCACAAATGTTCAGATTGTTGTCAATACTTAATGTACTTTGCTTTATCGGAGAGATTATACACTTTCGTGAGATTATAAAATCCTGTTAAAGAACTGAAAATACCTGAGGCCGTCAGTAGTTTTTTGTGTGATCTGTTTTATAATCGTCGTAGAGAGAGAGAGAGAGAGAGATTCTAATTTTTTAAGAACATGAAAATATTACCTTTGAAAACTGCAAAGAAAGATAAAATGCCTGAGAGAGAGAGAGAGAGAGAGAGAGAGAGAGAGAGAGACCTCGTAAAACGACCGCTCCCATAACTCTCTTCGGTTCATAAAAAACGCGGAGGGTCACTGCAACTGCACAGACCCATATTAGTCCCCAGTGAGAGTTGATAGCAGCTCTTGCCAAGTACCGGGACCCAGGTCCCGAATAATTAGTAGTCTTGTGCATCATTAGACACTGTTTGAACTCCGTTCTGGCATTAATAGAAAACCAGTTCAGTGGGCAAAAGGTTGATAGATGTTAATCTAGGGTAAAGGGGCCAGATCTTCGCTTTTCGGTTTGTTGTGGGAACTAGTTCTGCCTCAACACTTGTAGTTCATTGACATTTTTTTCAGTATTGTATGGAATTTTGATACTAAATATGAAGTAAGGAGGTCATGAAAAGGCTTGGGCGAATTGAGCGAAATTTCTTAGAAATTCATCAAGAATTGAATATTTACTCTCCTTTCGGTCGCTGTTATTTATTACTAAGAATAAATTTCGTATTTCTCAGATAAATAGTGATCGTCAGTCTAGAAAAGTTTGCGGTAGTCCTGAGAATTCCACCGTCGAATGTTATTTTGGTCAGCCTCTTCTCAGTGTGGAAACATTCCACTGGTCAGTCAGTGATAAGAGAGATTCGTACGTATTATTACAGGTATGAAAATTTTAATAATTAAAATTTCCGACCTTGAAGTCTGTACCGAATATTTCTTTTAAATTCTTCAGAATTATACCCCTGATGTTCTTGCAACAAAATTGGGCCATTAAAGGCACTGTAGAGTCGCTGAATGACAGTTAATGCATTCTTGAAATGACTCTTCTACAGTCTCCGCTTTATATATAACTTCACGTAGTAAAAAGTAACAACTTTTGCAGCGGACCAAGAATTTTGTCGTTCTTTCATGAAGCCACATCACCACCATCATGAGCACAAGACAAACCCACAAGTATTAAAATAGAATTGGAGCTACAACGACCTTACGTTGAAGGGCACTGCTTTACACCGAATATGCTGACCTCTTCCACTACCCCAGATAAAACAACCTGAATTTCTACTGCTGCTTTTTTTTTCTGTCTCTCTCTCTCTCCAGTATTTATGCCTTACACCCTGAGACATGACGTTGTGTGTGACAAGAGCGTACTTAAGGAGACCTGCGGCATCCTCAGCGAGATAAGCTTGTTTATTTATTTTTTTTACATATATAATCCTTATTCATAGCTCGAAATACTGAAAGGTTCAGCCTGAGTATAAAATTTCTTATTCTGATATTTATTCGTTATTACAATTAATTACATCACTTAATTATTGTTTTATTCTTATTATCAGGGCAGCGTCGCTTCAATTACCAGGAAAATACTTACACGTTATTTAAATACACAGCCGAATTCTTTGTAATTGTGTTGAATGTAAACGGGATGTACAAAGCAACTCTTTGGGTTCCATGTTAAAAAAAAAAAACAAAAAAAAAATAGTTCGTTTCCAAAAGAATAAAACTTAGGGGCTGCTCTATGAGTCAGAGCCCGGGATGGCATAAAGCCAACTTAATCGTAAACAACAACGACAGACCGAAGGAACACTTTCAATTTCTAAATTATATTCTCCGTTGTTTTATTGTCGATCTTGTTTCAGGAATGAAGTAAAAATACAGTATGACACTACTTTAAATATCACATAATATTTGTTTGTTGTTACGCTTATTTAATGGTAATTTATAATTATGTCTCCCATAATCATGTGTTGATACTGATATGACCTAAAAACGGTATTGTACTACAATCAGCCATGATCATTTATTTATTTGTTTTGTGTGTGCCTTTAATGAAGGCGCGTGGAGGCACCAAACCAATAAATTTGACCCCTTGCCATTTCATTTCTTATGCTACAAAACAACAAGACTGATATCCTTTTCAAGTATAGTGGTGAGGCATTCCCCCCACCCTAACTAACCTCCTCCCCGTGGTGCATAACTTTAGTAATGCGCAATACGGTAATAATCACAGACTTTTGAAGTTCAGCTAAAGTACGTGTTAAAGCTGTTTCTTCGTATGTTTCGTTAATATCTTGCATACACACACACACACTATATATATATATATATATATATATATATATATATATATATATATATAATATATATATGTGTGTAAGAAAATTAACGAAACATACGAATTATATATATATATATATATATATATGTATATAGATATATATATATATATATATATATATATATATATAGTGTGTAAGAATATTAACGAAACATACGAATTAAGAAACAACTATAACACGTACTTCAACTGAACTTCAAAAGTCTGTGATTATTACCGTATTGCGTATTACTAAAGTTATGCACTACGGGAGGGGTTTAGTTAGTGGGAGGGGGGGAATGCCTTGCCACTGTACTTCAAAAGGATATAAGTCTTGTAGTTTTGTAGCATAAGAAATGAAATGGCAATGGGTCAAATTTATTAGTTTGGTGCCTCCACGCGCTTTAATTAAAGGCAAACACAAAACAAATAAATAAATGATGATGACCTAATTAAATGCGACAGCGACCTGACATAATTGTCACTGTGTAAGACTTTTTATGAGATATCGAGCAGAAATATTGCTTATAAATGCATACTCAGACAGTGATGCCTGTGTCCCATTTCTGTTGTTATTTGTCTATTTTTATCAGATTACAACCGAGCAATGTGTGTAAACTGTAATTGCTCTAAGGTATAGTAAATGTAACGTTGATGATTTTGTTGAATTTCCCTGGGGGATAGTGCCGTCAGTGCTTCTCACTCGATGCACTGTAGGCGTTACTTAAGATTATATGCAGCGTCCCTTCGACTCTTAGCTGCAGCCTTTTCTATTCCTTTTACTGTACCTCTGTTCGTATTTCTTATTCTCAATTTCCCTTTCAGCGCTGAAGGACCTTATAGGTCCCAGTGCTCTGCCTTTGGCATAAATCCTATATTCCTATTCCAGTTCCAATTCAGTTAAACTGGATCGTCCAGATTCTGGATGATTAACTCCCTATATTTAGAGAAAAGCTCTTTAGTCTTGAGGATGATCTCAGGTATACAGAACATCTTTATTATTTTAGTATATCTGTGAGATATAGTGCAATGCAAAAAAATATTGGGGGCTAACTTTTTGCCAAGAGAGAGAGAGAGAGAGAGAGAGAGAGAGAGAGAGAGAGAGAGAGAGAGAGAGAGAGAGAGAGAGAGAAAGAGAGAGAGAGATAGAGAGAGAGAAGAGAGAGGAAGAGAGAGAGAAGAGAGAGGAGGGGAGGAAAAGAGAGAGAGAGAGAGGCTGTTATTAATATCAGCTATTTGCTCTTGGTTTGGTTTCCTTCTCAGTTGTATTAGTAACTGGTGTTGTGTAGCAGCGAAAAGTTCTAAATAGTATTTTTCTCATGCGCATTTATTGCTTTAAAGAAGCACACATCAACACTGCCTTGTATGAGTCGTTTAATGTAAACGTTTAGAAGAATCTTTAATAATTTTGTACTTGAATCTTTTGTAGAAAAAAAGAAACTTGCATTTTTACATCTTTTCCAAAGTGATTAACTGGTTTAACTTATAAGTGACCCCCACGGGTTTTAACTTGTGCGGCGTGTTTAGTACAAGCTCGTTAAAGATTACCGTCAAAACATAAACAAAAGACTGTAAATATCATAAACACGATGGCCCCAAGAAGTATTAATCCTAGATAAACGACCTGCCGAACTTTATTGGGGGTCACTGAAAACATCAAGCATATTCTGAATCGCGTGGCATCTTGGTTATATCTATAAATGTGCTGCATGAGAGGTCAATCGAGTTTGATCGGGATTCTTTAGGTGCAACGTATTTTACTTGTCAGCATTTGAGGTGCTGCCACAGGTCTCTAATCAAATCTTAAAATTTATTTTGATAATGTTCATAAAATTAGTAGTTTATATTATTTAGTATTTCAGTGTTAAAACATTTTTTTTTATTGAATATGCTATTTTAAATGACACTCGTTACCTGTGTATTCGTTTATATAGTGCATATACGTATAATGTACATGTTTGATAAGAGTTAATAACTCCTAATGAATATTTAAGTTGTACAAGTTTTATTTATGTATCCTATGCGCAAGTAATCCATAGGTGTTTTGGGACTGGAAATCTTACTCCTTGGTTCATGGGAAACAGACCCCTGTTTATTTATCCCAAAATCTTCAACCAGAAAAGGTAGAACATTGTCTGCACCTGATATGAGTATGATGCATTTGTAGAAAATTTTTTCACTTACTCAGGGAGTAAGCCTACAAAGTACTTTATTGCTGTTGCGTAGCTGTTCTTGTTGCGGGGGTAGGAAAGGTCTATGGCAGACCCTACAAAGGTCAGTAAAAGGTGTTTCGCGTTGAGTTAAAGATCCAGGAATTTTAGGATAGGATACGTATGATTTATTTATTAGAATGGAGATGTAAAAAATTATGTGCATGTTAAACAGTACATCAAAATTATTTCTAATAAAATATAGCGCATTTATTTTAATTTTCTTTGGTAAAACAAGGCTCTGTTTGGCCGTAGATTTAAGCGTGTTTTAATTTACGTCTAGTTAAGAATATAATGTTTACAACTTATGCATGAGGGGAAAATCTTGCACGCATCTCGAGTAGGCTGGAGGTCGGATCACGCCATGTTGAAAGTAAAGGGTTGTGTGCAAACACATGTATGCACATATATGTGTTTGTTCGTTTGTGTACCTCTTCCAGTTTCTTAGCAAATCTTTAGGGATGAAGTTGCTAGCCCCATATCCTTGTATATTGATTCAAGCCGACCTTAGTGCCAATTTGCAGCTGGGTGGACTGGTCGGCAGTAGGCTGGGAGCACACAATGGTCCTAGCAAACGTGAGGTTATATTTACGTATATGTGTGTGTGTATGTATGATGTATCTCTGTGTGTGATAGAGAGAGACAGATTGAAGAAATATGGAAAGTCAGGCAAAAATATAACAG
>NC_087200.1:86929661-86954661 GCF_015104395.2 Macrobrachium nipponense | reverse complement strand
CGGATGATCTCAGTATTTCGCCCAGTTGTATCTCCCTCCACCTCTTGCTAACAATAATGGTTTTGTTAAGTGTATTTGTTGTTGTTGTTTTAGGTGAAACCTGCCATGTGCTGGCTGGCATGGGCTCTTGCCTCTGGAGTAATTTATAAATAACAAGCAATTAAGAGTTACTGAGTTTCGCAATGGTTATTTTTCTTGGAAATATTTCTTAAAAGATATCGTCGATCTATTGGGTTTCATAACACCTGTAAGATTAAGTGATTGATGTACAGTTACTAAAACTGGCGTCGCAAACATCAAGGTTATTGACAACGACCCTTGTGAGAGATTCATGCTATTTGTTGTGTTTCTGCAAAATTAAAGCCGCTTCGAACGAACGTTGATGTGCGCAACTTACCAAACGTTGAAACAATATATATATATTTATACTATATATATATATATATATATATATATATATATATATATATATATATATATATATATATATAGGGATACATACATACATACTACATACATACATCATACATACATACATATATATCTATATATATCTATATATTATATATATATATATATATTTACATAGCGTGTCACAAGCGACCACGTACATGTATATGTATTTCAGTTTCGTGTGCTTATTTTCATCTTGTATATTTTTTCTTCCTTAATCTTACACTAATTTATTTTCCCTTCCATCCCATATTACAATAAAAATCTTTGTATCAGCATTGTCATAAAAATACAATAGTCACTTTCATTACAAGTCTGTATAATCTGTATCGCAGTGGCTTACGAGCTTAATGGGCCGCGTGAGATGCAGCCACTATTTTATTGCTGTAGCCTCCCTTTTTCCAAGCAGACTTCTCAACCCCAAGGGAGCCCAGCTGACTCTCACGTTCAATTCCTCTTGGGATGACGTCATTGTCATAGATTTGGTCCATCTCCGCCGTCATCATTGTCTCACCTACGTAAAGAACTTCCGTAATATCCCCTATGGTATCATTTCTCACTAAATCCTGTCCCTTGACTATTGATAATATTCTTAAAGCTTTAGTCTCAAATCAACAAACGCGTTTAGATGGTGACATTGTTATGCAACTAAACATGTCAGTATAACAATATACACTGCACTCGTCTTATGTATGATCATACTTTCGTGTACAATTTCAGTCTATTTGATTTCCAGACTTATTCAGCCTGATTGTCATTTTATTTGCATTTTAGCCTTTTACTAAATCCTTATAAATAGTTGAAAGATCCAGCCCCTTGAATCCTTTCTCTGTTTGGTGTTATTTCGTCTCTTGGTGCATTTTTTGCCTTCATTACTTATGCTAACAAGTTTCCACCGACAAAATGCTTGCAAAAGAGTAAATTATTATTATTAGTATTCTAAAGAAAATGGTGATCATTAGAAAGAAGTAACAGAAGCAATAGAAAATGAAGAAAGAAAAGAGAGGTCGTTTATTAAAAAAGAAAGTTCATTAACAAATTCATAAATAGATAAAACTGTAAATAAATTATTACAATACAGGGAGAGTTCTATCAGGGTAGTAATACATTACATCTTCGCTTGGGGTTTATAACTTCCAATTGCACATCTTCTGGGAGACTTGCGCTCTCTAGCAATGTGAGGAAGAAAGGACCTCTGAATCTGAGTAGTTCGACAGCGAGGTGCAATTATTTTGGTGCTGGTGTTCAGCAAATCTTGTTGCTCTTGACAGGAAAAGAAGATCAACGATCTGTTGTGAATGTGAAAGATCTCTGTTGAAATGCAATTTATAAAAAAAATCACAAACAAGAGACCATAATAATAGAGAGGAAATATATAAAAAATAAATGAAATAACAAACATTTAAATACAAACAACAGTACAAATCAGAAGTTTATGACACGGTAGAATATTGTATCTCATCTAGATACATAGTTGGCAGTCGTCTCTCTCTCTCTCTCTCTCTCTCTCTCTCTCTCTCTCTCTCTCTCTCTCTCTCTCTCCGTGAATAGGATTATTCGGAATTGCCACACCAGGAACCGACGAGAAGAGGAAAGTATCGTCATAGAAAGTAACAGTGATGTTTCCGGGCTGTGTACTTTTACGCTGCCTTGCATATCATTACGCTGGTGTAATCCTCCTCATTTACTGATAGCTTTATTGCAGAATTCCTGTCGAATGTTTTACAATCGAATTGATTGGGTGTTTTTAGAACTGTCTTTATGTTATTTATTTATTTGCTTATTTATTCACTCATTTATCGTGTGAGTCGCGTATTCAACCTCCTACAAAAATCGTCGGATTTGTGTTCCATTTCAGGTTTTCCATAGTCTCGTTAATCAGTTTCTACCCGCGAATGTCACGTAAAAATGGTGATCATTGCAAGGGTGACGTCTAAGTCTGCAGGAAAGATAAACTCCTTCCTGCTGCTGAACATTGCATTTTCCACCTGACTGCTGATGTTCGTGAAACAAATCTCACATTTGTGTTATTCTAGAAATGTCGTATTCCTGCTTTCGGAAGATAATTAGCCAAACCCTCGTTATAACCGTTTACATAACAACCCTGAGAGACCAACAGCGACACCGTCCAACGATTAGAATTATATATGTCGCAAGAGGATTAATCAGTACATACGTACATATACATACATACAGACTTTCCCGGCATGGGAAGCACGGCTCTGGGATTATGTCAGGTTGCATTTTGCAATGCCATGTCAAATGATGAGAGTAACCAATTACTATGCCTTATGAGTGTACGTTTCTCATATTATTTGAAGAGATAAGCTTGATCTAGAAGTTCTTAGGTCATATATACTGTTTCTGTAGATGTATACGTTTGTGCAGTTATTCCTTAAGAGGATTAATAAAAAAAAATACAAAGGCAAGGTAGTGATCAACTATACCTTGATAAGAAGTATATTATACAGTGAGATTGCATCAGAAATTAAATCCCTTATGCATATATTTGTAATTATATATAGTTATATGTATATATATATATATATATTATATATATATATATATATATATATATATATATATATAAGTCATATCACATTACCGTGATTCATACATATATCGAGCTACAAATGTCCTTTAATATCTAATTCGCTCTACCTCGGAATTAATATATTTTCATATATGTTTAACCGAGGGGGAATTTATTAAGCGATAATAGAATTGGCGGCCGACGGGCACGAACTAGCGACCTCTCAATTCCAGGACTGGCAGTGAAGCCTTAGCCAACCCCGCTCGATATATGTATATGAATCACGGTAATGTGATATGACTTATATAATGACTACGTGCAGGCAAAAGCACTACCACGCTACCGAGGACGAGATGGGCTTGATGCAGTCTCCAAAACAAAAAATACCTGAGCGTGGCAGGTATTTGAGATAGGAGGCGGCATAAACTTATATCTCTTGCGGTGGCGGGGTTGGCTAAGGCTTCACTGCCAGTCCTGGAATTGAGAGGTCGATGGTTCGTGCTCGTCGGCCGCCAATTCTATTATCGCTTAATAAATTCCCCCTCGGTTAAACATATATGAAAATATTTTAATTCCGAGGTAGAGCGAATGAGATATTAAAGGACATTTGTAGCTCGATATATATATATATATATATATATATATATATATATATATATATTAAATGAAAAAGATTACAGAAAAGGCAGTATTTATACCAAGATATCCAGCCACAGGTAGCCGCTTAACTCTAGGTCACCCCAGTTGATAATTTCTCTTTAATCTTATTAAGCGTTGAGTTGAAGGAAGACTTTATCTGTGATATCTGAATCCCAGGCGCCCCTTCAGATGTTCATTACCTATCTTAGTTTAATCAAGGCCGACTCTATCATCTGGCTCTTGTACCAACATTTGCTGCTATAAATTGTATGTGACAAATTCCAGTTTATTTTGTGGTTATGGTTTTTTATACGGTTAAAATAACTTAGTTCTGTTGTCCTTATCTAACTGACCATTTATGTTGTGTTAATCTCTTGGGAAGTGATTTCCCTGTAAAAGTGATGTAAGATTGGTCACAGTCCAGGCATGAGATTTCGTATACTCCTGTCTTTGGAGATTGGTTTTTGTTGGACGTTAATCAGGAATTTGGGTAGGTAAAGGGAAAAGGGTTAGATTTTCCAAGAGCCTGCAGTTAAGCGAAGAGTTCAAACTGCATGGAATGACATTACCTCTTTTTTTTCCCAGGTATGCCAAACGGTTCTTGAATTATCTTCTGTGTGACCTCATTTACCACTTTCGTAACACTGAGAATCGTACATGTTCACGGAGGAAAACTCAAGTCCTTGTAATATCAGTATTAAACTTAAAGGATGGAGTTTGATGCTAAGTAATGTGAACAGACTTAACTGATATGATTCTACGTGTGATGTTAATTTCAGACATTAGAAGTGACTAAGCATGTTTGTGCTTTTTACTCGCATTATACAGCATGCTAGAAACTCTCGTTTGTTTTCTATCTTTGTTTGTTAGGATGATTTCCAATTTTTTTGTCCTCGTTACTTACTTAAACGCATAATTAATTTTTGGGTAAATAAGCGCTTAGATTAACATTGCAGTTTCTGGTGTTGTTTGTTTCTTTTCTTTATCAGATCTTGCCAAGGATCTTGCATATTAAATTACCTATTTATGATTTAAGATTCAATCATTCAGCAATAATAAATGAATTCGTGTGAGAGCACATGTGGATAGTAATGTTGAAGAAACTTAAGCTGTGATGTTTAACGATTAGTATGTAATTTGATAGGAGCACGTTGGAATAATTAAATATGAAGGGAAGAGATATTTATTGAGCCATAAGGTATTTGATATTGAAAAAAGGGGATTAACCTACCCACCCAGCCCCCATGCACACACACACACACACACACACACACACACACACATCTTTTCCCCGTAACTGTTGCTCCATTACTGAGTTGTCTTGCCGTTTGGATCCGGGGACATCCTGATGACTTCAGAAAATGTGAGCATAGAATGATTGATAAAGTGGAAGAGATGTATAGGGGGTTTATTGTGTGAGGCACAAATGATGGGTGGAATTTGAGAGAAAGATCAAGAAGGTTACGAGTAGCAATTGAAGATCAAGTGAAAGAACAAGATCAGTTCGAGCACTTGAGGAACACAAGTGAAAGTACACGTTATTAGATGACGTGCGTGCGCCAGTAATTATGAAATTGTATTTACTAATAAGTAGTGGAAGCGGTTGCATCCTATGAAGTTACATTATCCAAGAAATAACTTGATGACACTTATTTAATCTTAAGAATGATCTTATTTTGCCCGATGTAGTAAAATGACTAAATTTAACACTTAATGCTAAACTGTCAGATTAAAGGGAATATTTTTGGAGATGAGTTCTGTCATTTTCTCTCAATTTCACATAAGAAGGCCGAAGGTATTCTTGTAGGCAACGAATATATAAGGCTCTTGTCTTTTGGTGTTCAACTGTCCCTGGTGATTGTTTGTCAGATTTTTTTTCATTTTTGCCAGTAACAAATATAATTATATTGTGATACATCCCTGTAGACCTGAAAATTTGTCTAGCATACCTCATCGGTCAGATAAGGTTCACTTTGTCATAGTTAAAAATAGGCTATAGGATTATGTTATGGTACTGTTATTACAATTTTTTTCAAGTTAACCGCCATGTAAGAAGGTTTATTATATTATGTTTCTCTTTTATTTGAACCCTAATTTCTCCATTTGGTTACCCGTTCTGAAAACGGGTATTTTCTTAATATAACAGGGAAGATTAATATCATCGTTATTAGTTTATCAATCATTTGTGTGTGTGTGTGTGTGTTGTGTGTGTGTGTGTGTGAAAGTAAGGTAATTTTACGCCAAGTAGTAAATTCGTTTTAAACCGCTAAACATTTAAACATTTTAAACAGTAAATAAAAAAAATAAAAAAAAAGACATTAAGAACATCTGCTAATAAATAGCTGCCATATAAGCAAAACGTCACCGCCAGCACGTGATGAACGAAAGACTTTGGACATCTGTCTGAAAAGTGCGTGCCCTCTAAATTGTACATAGTGGTGTTGGAAAGGAAGAACCTTCCCTCAAGTATACCCTAATTAAGTGATAGGCCCTCCATCGCTCCTCTACTTATGAGGCAGTTTCTTATGACATTTATGGATGGTAAAATTACGGAGACCCTTCCATTCATTGTGGTTGGTTTCCAGGATTCCCATTATGATTATGGCTTCATTGAAGGCAGCCGCCGAGTTTTGTTTGTTCATTTGATTTGATTAGATTAACCTCTTGTTTACCATTGAATTTATAGAAGAGATCTGTTTTCGAGTCGCGATGTTTTAAATGAATCTTTCTTGATGTTTGGTGTTGTTTACTTCTATAATTATTGAAAAGATTGTTACTACAATAATTCCATGGAATAAATTGGTACAGAGGTGTGTTTGGTGATTGTTTTTAATAAGTGAGGAATTGAGAAAGCACATCACTTCCTGTACAGTACAAACAGCCAAGATTTAATGAGTGAAAAGGAGACGACTTAGAGGACCGTCAACAATCACCGGGCCCCAGCCTTTACCTGCCTTGTGCCCTCGGGTTCCGGAAAGAAGAAAGAGAGAGAGGAACGGTACGAGAAGAAGAAACGAATGGGTGAGGGGTATAGTAGCCCTGGGCCCTCCCCTCCTCCTCCTCCTCCTCCTCCTCACAGGTACAAATTTTTCGTCCGCTCAATCGTGGTCGACAATTATCGGCCTGTGTGGCATTTCCTCTTCTACAGTACGGGTATGGGAATGCAGGAGTTCATGACGCGCCAAAAGGACTATAGAATACATTAGCCTTCCTCCCCCTCCCCCTCCCCCTCTTCCTCCTCTCACCCCTCCCTTTTCCCAGGGCCATTGTTTTTGGGAGAGCAACTCTCTCTCTCTCTCTCTCTCTCTCTCTCTCTCTCCAAAATGCCCGGAAATGGTTTCCTTTACATTGTTATTATCTTGTCACACCTTTCCTGGGGTCATTTTGGGATCGTTGTTGTTTACGGATGGATTGAAAGGAAGAAATTTGAGGGAGTTCATTCTAAGCCAGACATTATTTCAACTTGTTTTGATTTGTAGATTTACCCCGTAATTAAATTTATTGCGTTTTGTGCAGTCAGATTTTATTTTAGGTAATAATAATAGTGGTCCTTTTCGCTCTGTGGTTACGATCGTTGCTTCCACAGCGAAATTTATTGTTGGTTATTTGTCGTTATAGATACCATGGTCACTGATGGCGTTCCCGAGATCGACTAAGGTTGTAGGGGCAACGCCTTCCCTGATAAATCCATTGGGCCTCTGTTGACGCAATCATTGAATTAAGTAGTACCTGGGGGTCGGTCAACTACGATGGATCAATGACAGAAAGATTTGCCGAGAAGGTGCTCCGTTCAAAATGAGAAATAATAAATATTCATTATATATTTTCACTACATGAATTATTTTCCGTAGAGGAAGTGGCGCCAGAATGTTACGGCCGTTCGATTTCACTGCAGTTCTCCTGGGATGAGACTGCTACCCTAACACCATTATCCTTACTCCAGCAGACGCCGACTGCCCATTTACAGCTGGGTGAACTGGTGGGCTGTAAGCAAGTGATCCACAGAACCATCAAACTTGGTCCGACGCTGCACTATGGTTACTTCTGATCATTTGTGTTATATCAGATAATTTCTCAACATAATTAACCAATGTTTTCCTTTTTTATTCGGGACTCGTTTTACTTTCTTCTAGATACACATCGCGATTCCTCTCATTTGGACGAGACAGAGCGTGAACAACCAACCTCCGCTGTTGAATAATCTCTCTCTCTCTCTCTCTCTCTCTCTCTCTTTTTTTTTTTTTATTGGAATTAATTACACTCTTTTGATGCCAGTGAAGTGTGGCTTCACTTACTTCTTTCGTTCCCCGTCTCGTTTGTTGAATCTTTGTTATTTGTCGTCTCATCTTCGAAGAAGCATGAAGCGCGGCCCCTTTCAATGGAAATTGTTGAACCAATTCTCCCCACCCACTTTTTTGAATGATTCGAGAGAAACTCGGGCGTAAGTGAAGAGTCCATTGTTATTGTATTCAACAAATAATATAATGTAGAGAGATGACGAGGCTCATTACATTTGCTATGTAGTTTACGTAAGTGTCCACTTTTACCTCCCTTTTCGCCCAAACTTTTTAAGGAGACGCGAGGTGCTATTTTCCATTTCCCTCCCGTGGAAGGCAGCGTGAAGTGCTAAGGCGACTACTATTTTGGATCTGTGATTGATGGTTTTGTCGAGTCGTGTGACTCCGATGACTGAGATACAACTCCTACCCGGGTAGGGAAAGATGGGGATTGGGTGGATAGGGATGGACTGGACGAGGTGGGAAGACGGCAGGAGGAGGAGGACGGGAAGGGGGCCCAGGGTGTCGTCGCCACCTCGAAGGGGCCAAAGTCATCTCACCTCTCGCGGCGCCTCAGATCGGCCATTGGCGCTATTAAGAAAAAAATGATAGTATTTCTTATAATGACGGGGCCACTTCCTGTGCTAGAACCTATCGGGGGTAAGGTTTTGTTGGTGGCCGTCGGTGGTGAAGCGGAGGTTTGTGCAGTTAAAAGAAAAAAAAAAGTTTAAGGATGTTTGACCGAAATGAAGGGTTTCGGAGCGGTCCCGAATGACCCTGACACGTTGTATTGTTTATTCGTTGCCCACGGGACATTTACTTGTGTGGGTGTCATATGAGGGCCATCAGTCATACAACAGATGAAGTAATTAAGGTTGAGGTAATGTGTGCCAACGTCCAGCTTATTAGGAATAGGTAAAGAGTAAATAAAAACATCTTTTCAGTTATGAATGAGGAGAGATCTTTATGTATGCTTTAGAGTAAAGCTTTTCAATTACAGTTTATGACTGTACAGTTTGTATGGTTTAGGAGGCGTTAAATGGATTACAGGATTATCTTTATGTTCATAACAAGAGTCGGCAAAGGTGAAACTCACGTCGTCATTATTTTGCTTGTCATTAATGAGGTAGGTCGTAACTAGATACCATCATCATAGCTATTAAGTCGTAGAATATATTTTTAAGAGTATTGAAATGTTGAGGCGATAAATATAAATTTAAGAGTGTCTGTATTAATCAACAGTGGATAAGATAAAGATGAAAAGCTTGTTTATTATTATCGTTGTTGTTGGAGATTAAGCTGGCCTTATGCCAGCACGGGCTCTTGCTCATAGAGCAGTCCGTAGTATTATTATCTTTGTCATTAATGGGAAGATATCTTCCTTGATTATCTCAGTAAAATTTTATATCTTAGGAGGATATATTTACAAAGAATGCTGCGTTTTGAATTACAGAGGTAAAATTATCAAGGGTGATTCGAAAGAGGTGTTTGATGCTATGATTTTGGGGGTTAATAATTAATATATTATTTGACTTCACCTAATTTTCATGGATATTTCCATTTACATTTGTCTATGGAATGGCACATTTTTTTCCTTGTACTGAAGTGTTTTGAATATTGTGCAGGTTATTTGTTATTCGGTAGTATTCCAATTTATCACGACCAAAAGACGGACGGGGAGGAGAGAGAGAGAGAGAGAGAGAGAGAGAGAGAGACTTGTCTGTGGTGCATTCCATTGTAACATTGTCGCTAGGCAACAGATTTGCCTTTTGACACAAAGCATCAGTAAAAGTCACTGAAGCACAGGCTGACTAAGGAGAACAGCACAGAAGAATGCATTTATCACCTCTTTTGGGGCTCAGCTTGTGTTAAAAATATCGAGGGTGGTCCTTTTCCCGCCCTCTCCTCATCTCCCCTGTAGTTCCCGACCTCTGAATAAGTTGCTATGAGTCTGTCGCTTAGTATTTCCTGTTAGTGGGAGTTCTGGAATGTCCTCATAGCACATTCCCAAAGGCCGCCGCACACATGAGCTGACCGCAGTGCTGTTATTTTTACTGTTAGTGACGCCACCCACGCCACTTAAAAGACGGTGTTTAAGTTGATAGAAATCGCCTCTGGGTGTGATCTGTGTGTTTGTGTGTGCTGGCCTGCCTTTCCTTCACTCGTGTTTTTCAATTTCGATTTATTACTGTAGCAGCTTACAGAGTTGAGCCCCGCTTGCAAATAATGGGCCAGTCCAAAGCAACGCGATTATGGTTATAATATTAGTTTCAGCCATCAATAATCTCTATATTTTCCTTCTGGGGATCAGACCAATAAGTGGTTTTGTTATCCCAGAGAAGAAGACGTCTGCCAGGGCGAAATGTATTAATGAATGGCATTTATTCCTAATGAAGCGTGAAGTTCCTTCTGTTGGCGAACAGAATAAGGAGTGAAGAATGAACGGTGGAAAGGAGGAGGTGGAACCCTTTACAGAGAGAATGAAGCTATCAAGGGGTCTCCAACACAGGGGCCACTGGGTATCAGGGAATGAGGTCTGGAACGTGAAAAGGGGCTGGGGGAACCCCTTGGTGGTCCCATACCCGGGTGTACATGGGTACTACCAGAGGGGATTTGGGACGGTGGCTTGGGTGAGTGTCAGTGTGGTGTAGGGGGAGTTTGACACAGGATTAGGGATGCTGGCGTGGAATTTATTCGTTTATCCTTTGTACGTGAATGGGGTGATTCTCTTTTTGTGGTGGTTGACCCTCCGAGGACCTCACTAAAGACGAAGCGACAGGGATAGGTTTGGGAAGGAGGGAGGGAGAGAGAGAGGGCTTGGATGGGTGTCAGATTGGGACGGAGGTAGAGGCAGGAGTGTTTGGTCTGACACGGATTAACTACCTCCCCCCCACTACCCACTCCCGCGACACAAAATGAGTTTTCCTTTTCTCTAGGCGTTCTGTCTTGAATTGTTGTGTTTAATCTTTCACCTCATGTCCACAACCTTCTCGTTTTCTTTCTTTCCATTATCCCCCAAGACGGCATTACCCCAAGCGTTACCAAGAACCGCTTCCTCTAAATCTCAAGCCTCTTCTGTTGTTTCGATTTGCGAAAACAGGAACTTGTTTTATCAGGAATGACTCCTGTTAAAACAAGATCTTGGATTATCCATTATTGTCGCCAGTTAGTTGGCGGCAGCTTTGTCGTTTAGCTTTCTGCTTAACATCAACCAACGAGTGGCCCAAAGTGAAGTGTTATATTATTCTTTTATTTAGGTTTCTGATGTTTCTTTTCGGTGAAATATAGTATATGATGTAGTGTTGGGTTTAGACCTGATGTTTCCGAAAATCCCAACTGACAGGTGGAAAGATCATAAAGAGGAAATTTGCTGGTATATCTCATTGATGAAAACTTTGGTTTACTTTTCCCAGAAACTTTGTTATTTTTGTCTATTATGAAAAAAACTTAGTGTTCTTATTTTTGATTCGATTCAGGTAAAGTGAAATTACATCGGACCTGCTGCAGAACAGTCGAATGTTTAGTTTCTCTTCCTGAAGTATGGCTTCATTTTATACTGAAAACGACCGAAAAATCGCCCGGTCCCCCTTGTTTTTATTTATTTATATATTTATTTATTTGTTTGTTTATTTATTGCGAACCAACTTTAAAAAACTGAGGGGTTATTGATTTTTTACACGTTTATATTGGCCCTATTTTGTGTGATATTTTTTGGATATCTTAGATTTTGGTTGTATGTATCTAGGTCGTAAATTAGGTCATATTTTCCAAATTCTATATTTTTTGTTTATTTTTAACCCTTAAATTGAGTTACCCTATCGGGATTCTAGATGCTGTTTGCATGTTTTGCAATATATTGAATTTCGTTTACGTTTACTGCCAACTAAAATTATATTAAATTCAAAGAGCACTTACCAGTCAGGTAGTATTTTGTGTCCATGAGTTAATCATTCTCATGTTTCAGGGTAGTAAATGAATTCATTATAACCTTTAGGTACGCGTCTGAAGTAGTGGTGAAAGTGATAATCATAAGCATCTGCCAGTTGCTGCTGTGTCGGATAGAAATTCATGTTCACTGGCAGCTTGTGACGTTTCAAAATTTTTATCTGAGTAATTTACGAGATCAGGATGTTTCTGGCCTCTTTTTTTTTTTTTTTTTTTTTTTTTTTTTTTTTTTTTTTTTTTTTTTTTTGTTTTTTTTTTTTTTTTTTTTTTTTTTTTTTCTCCAGTCAGTGAGATTTTTCATTTTTCCTTAACAGTTTTGCAAAACCGACTGACCTTATGGTAGTTTCTTATGAAATTTAACAGTAAATACTGAAGGTAGAGCAAATATGATGATGAATGTGCGTTCAATTTATTTATTTTTTGATAATCATTACATATTGTAAGTAATTTGAGTTTGATTTGATTATTGTAAAAGACACTGTCACAATACGAACATACCAATTAAACACGTAAAAGAAGGATTATTGATATGATGACAGGAAGAACTACTGTCACTCGCCTGCACTCAATCGTCCGCAACAGTTGATATCATGTTTACCCTTCGATACGAAGCGTGTTATTACGAATCTAATAATAGTTTTTTGCGCCCCTTTATGTATCTCTTTAGTTCCGAATGGGGGACCCTTGCTCTTTCTTTATACGCTTTTTATAGTATTTCTTTTATAATCCTTCTCCCTCGGTCTCCTCTCATTTGTATGTATGGAAACGAATAACTTTCAAATTTTTATGTTAAATGCCTTGATAAGTGGCTTATGCAACTTACAGATGGAATGCTGTGAAGGAAAGCTTTGTAATATACAACTGAATCACGTGTTTTCTTCATTGTTGAAATGGCGGGTTTCAAGATAAAGTCACTTTCACCAAATATTATGCGGGTTTTTTTTTTTTTATGTGCACTAGTATTGCTTAGCAAGAATGAGCGTGGCGGTGTTAAGCAGTAAATGGCATAAAGGCAACTGGGGAACTAACATTATTATTATTACTCTGTTTATTTTGTCGGGATGTTTTCAATCATAAGTTTGTCAACGCATCTGGCAGTCTGGCTGAGACTTGAAGGCTGAAGAATCGCAGTAATTTGGAAGGTAGAGAATTGCTTCGGAATGTGTCAGTGAGAAGGTAGAGAATTGCTTCGGTATGTGTCAGTGAGATATTACTCCATAATGTTGTGTGTTGCTGTTGCTTTCACTCTTCGCCAGGAGGAGACATTAGATGCAGCAAGAAGTGAACTATCTCGTCATGACTGAGCGCGTTCTGATGCAATGGACGTCATCACATTAAAAGAAAGAATTGGTTCGTGTACGACGTGTTCTTATGTTGTTTGATTAATGGTGTCGCTTGAGTGTGACGTTTTCATTTCATTTCAGAGGTTTATTTTAATGAATGTTATCATTCTGTCTTTACAATAATTTATTCTTTACTTCTCATTTTCTTTATACTGGGCAGCTTTGCCTATTGTGGCCCTTGGACTATAATAGTAGTATTCTGCTTTACTACCCGAGGCTTTAGCTAGGATAATAATAATAATAATAATAATAATAATAATAATAATAATAATAATAATAATAATAATATATTGTTAAAAAGGATGGCAGAATTAAGCGAGTTGATTTTATATATTGTTTTTTCTATTTTCCTTACAATTCGCTTTTCAGGCTCAGCGATGTTTCTGAGTTTAGTTACTCAGAAACATCGCTGAGCCTGAGAAGCGAATTGTAAGGAAAATAGAAAAAACAATATATAAAATCAACTCGCTTAGGTCTGCCATCATTTTTAACAGCATTTGCCTAAAAGAGGGTCTTCTACCAAAATAATAATAATAATAATAATAATAAAATCTCAGTGCCCTCGTAACTTCTCGATTTCCTCACACTTTTTGATACGTTTCCCACTACAAAGGCTAAACATCCAATTGAAGAAATTCTAACGCCCTTCCTTCTTCGTAGTTAGGCAGTTAACGCGACACCTCGTTCGTTTAGATCTCAGGCTTTGTAGTGACAAGTGTATCTAAAAATAGTGAAGAAACCGAGAAGTTAAGAGGGCATAGTGGCTGTTACAATTAAACATGTAACTGATAATAAAAAAAAAGTGACCCGTAGATTCTGTTATAATACTAAAGTAAAAGAAATACACTATACATATATTATTACAATCTGTATAACATATAAAGCCGTCGTTCGACTGCCATCAAGATCGTAATTCTATTTAATGACCCTTTGGCTTAAGTGATCCCCGTGCCTCGGCCATAAACCTCACGGTCTTCATTCATGCATTCCGTCATTGTCTTCTCACTGAGATTGCGAAGTCAGTCAGGTGTACGGTCACACCGAGAACGTAGTCAAAATAACTACGGCCCCTAATGATGAAAGATGAAAGCGACCTTTGCCACCTCCTGACACTTGCAAGCGGTTTCTCGTAATAGATGAGTTTGTTTTAGATGGCGATTCTTTCAGGTAGAGCAGACGTTCCATTTCGCCGGGTAAACATTTGATCTTTAATCATATGTGTATTTGTTTCTTCAGTATTTGCGTGTTTTGATGTGTTATTTCTGTGTTGTTGTTAAAGAGACATCTGCCAATCATTTATGGTTTCATCATACAGGGATACAGGGCAATCGTTTATCTGGGATATCAGTTCATTCGCGATCTAAGAGATATCTGTTAATCGTTTATGGTTGTATGATACAGGGGTATTACTTTATTCAAGACGGTCTGCGCCTCGTTCAGCACCTTCATAACTCTCATTTCTCTCCTATTCGCGTCTTCTCTTAGGAAAGGAAGCGTTATTGTCGAACCCTCCGGAACAACAATCCTGACAACGCTCACATCTCTCTCTTGTTTGGGTTATTGTGGTTCTTTGTGACCCTTTGCTATTGGGGATCCTTTCTCTTCCTAATCCTTCCGCCCTGACAAATAGGGTACCGATTTGGCTCTTCCTCTGCTGTCATTTTAGTATAATTCTCTCTCTCTCTCTCTCTCTCTCTCTCTCTCTTTCTCTCTATTTTTTAATTATAAAAATTCAAATCTGCTCATTATCGGATACTATCTGATACAAACTGTCTCACAGTTAATCAGCGTATCTTTATTATTATAAGTAATTATAAAATCTGTAAACATATATGCGTATATTTATGTATATATAAATATTTACATCTGTATATATACATATGTGTGTGTATATATTCGCAATAAGTATTGGCCATTGTATTTAACATTGGATCATAGTTACAATATCAACAAACGGTACTTGAAGTTTTTGAGTGGGGCGACAGTCTCGACTTAAGGTAGGAATGCATTGGTCCAAGTACTGATATGGTTATGGAATGGAAATGCTATTTAAGATTACATTCTGGAAAATAAGTGATTCTTACACGGAGTTTATAGATCCTTTTTCTGTTTGCTGCCCAAGCGTTTGTAGTTTTTGAAGAGAGGCAGAATATAAAGGAAATGAGATGCTTTCTTAGCTCTCTCTCTCTCTCTCTCTCTCTCTCTCTCTCTCTCTCTCTCTCTCTCTCTCTCTCTCCGTGCAATTACTTTTGCTCATATGTAGATTGGCGTTCTGAAAGTTCTTCCTAGATTGCTTGCCAAATTTGGTGAATTTTTTCTGATTCTTTCAATTTTGGTACGGAATATATCAGTTTTTGCTTCCATGACTTAGTTTAAATTGCTCCATGGTATGCAGCATTCCTAAGCTGTTTTAATATGTACCTCTTCGGTTCTGGAGTATTCGGGGAAGTGGGTTATTTGCCTCTCATTTTCTTTCAAACCTGCGTGAAGGAATTCGCTTCCCAAAGAAGACTATAAGTACATGTGATCATATTTACTGTTTAGCATTCATCTACTCATTTATAATAAATTGACCATAGTATTTGCCGTAGGAAACTCTCAAGTGTTTTTGTATTGAGAAAAGGTCAAAATAATTTGATCGTGGAGTTGAAGTAATTTACAGGTACTTCAGTGTAGTTAATGGTCCTATTCCGTTCGGCATTTATGTAATTTGTTAGATGCAAGGTCTCAAGAAGAGATGTGAGATGCAATGACTAAAGAAGAGATGTTTATCAAATAGTCCTAAATTCTTTTACGTATGGGAACTATACTTCTCCCCTCAGCATTCTGTATCTCTGAAGGCCCTTCCACTTGAACAGGAAGATAAGACTGGCCTCGCCATTTCTTTTTCTTTTTCCCACATCGAGAGATATTCATTGTAGAAAAACAAACGCTCGGACCCCAAACAAATAAATAGGCTAAGCCTTTTGCATATACAAATATCCGATTCCTCTTGCTCCTTCATCTCCTTTCTGTTTTATTGCCTCTTTTGTAAAGTGGGAGAAGGACAAAGAAAGATATGTCATAGAAGGTAGGAGGAGGATATAATAATAATAATAATAATAGTAATAATAATAATAATAATAATAATAATAAGAAGAAGAAGAAGAAGAAGAAGAAGAGGAAGAAGAAGAAAAAAAAAACCTGGGTAAACTGCTTTATATATAGATTGACAGACGAGTAGATGGATGTATTCTCGGCCATGTGGGATCTTGAATTTTACATATATATCAGCTCTGAAAAAGCTTACTTTGAATACTTTTAGATGAAGATGAGTTCCTCCAGTCGTTTAACTTTCACTTTTAGGAAAGTGAAAGACGCAACCCTAAACTTGTTCAGAAGTTTGAGCTAATTATTACGTATGAAAGCTGTATAAAAAAATTTACTTCTTGGTTATCTTGAATTTGAGGTGTGACTTGTTTCATAGCGTGATGGAGACGGAATGAAAGAAATGAATTACGTTTATCACTGAAAAAATATAAGAATCGTTCTCATTCCATCGCAATTCTTATTTTGTAGGTATACTTACGTTTTTTTTAAGTGATTAGCCAGTCAACGGTCTTTCCTCGAGGTCTGTAGTGAAGTGGTTACTGACCTAAATTTTTAACGTTAGGTTTCTTTTGTTATAATAGCATTACCTTGACGTCTATTGCTCAGAAATAGAATTGTATCTGGCATTTTAAGTAATTTTCCACGAAGTGATTGGTTTACTGAGTGAATGGCTGGTTCACTGATAAGATAATGCAGACAGGTTGTATTGGCCATTCTTAGCGATTGCAATGTCCTTTCTCCTTCTCATAGCTACCTATAATAATACATATTTTGGATGGTATGAATCGCTATAATTAAGACAAAAATTTACTGTACATCGGAAGAGCTTTGACGTTTAATTAATTAGTTTGAGCTAACTCTTATGTTGTGTCGTGGAATTTGTTGCATACACGGATCATGCAAATTAGGAGGGGAAAGTTATACTATGATACTGACAGTGTATTTTGTGGAACAGAATTTCGTTTTTATTAGATATAAATTTTTGAAGCTATAGCGCTGTTTTGTGGGGTTATTGAATTTTATGTTATCGACATTAGAACTCTTGTCGTATTTTCCTTACGGTTAGTTCATTAGTCGTTGTTTAGTATTCATTAGGATATTTTAAGATCTCTTTCTTGTTTACTGCTCCTACGAATTGTTATTACACCCTTGCTTACTTTCATTGATTGTTTTCCTTCTCCATATTTTTTTATTAAATGGTTTTTATGTAGGTTTAGTTATTTCTGCGATACTTGATTTTTCTCTCATAGGTGTTAAAGATTGTTACTGGAGTTTTTAAGATTTTCCCTATTGTTTTTGGTTTTCATTATATACCATTCTGTTATTTGTCGTTTGGCCCCCCCCCCTTTTTTTTTTTTTTTTCCTCTTTTACTATTGTCATATCTGTTTAATTTCTCTGTAAATTTTACACTGTGTTTTAGAGTTATTTATGCATGCCGTCTTAAATTAGATATCAGTTACGTTATTCTGCTTTTTCTGGAAAGTATGATTTAGATTATTCTTTCCTGAATAACGGATGGTTTTTAAAAGGCCAACTCCATTAAATTATAAGTGAGATAGTTTTGTCCACTTTTACATACACAGTATTCTGTTTTCTTCAGAACCATTTTTTTCCCTCTCAGTCACATTTCCCTTAACGAGCTCCAAATGGTCCCTCATTTTGAATTTGGTACTCGCATATATTGTCTTATGTCGGCCTTTGGTAAATTGGTCTTTGGACCGTGTGTGACCTTTCCAGAAGTGTTCATGGCCTTCGTTCCATACGTCACGGATCGGTTGGTAAGCAATTAGCAATAAAACTGATCTGTAAAAACCAATGTTGTTAAGGTTGAAATTTTGTCACGAGCTGTTGTTTTTTTTTTTTCTTGTAACAGTGGATTTATTGACGTAGCTTTGCAGATTACGGAAGAAATTTATGCAAAGCTTTTTATAAAATGAATATTTAATGCAATGGAGCATTCTTTAGTTTGCAAGAATAAGAAGAAAATCATGGAGATTGATTAAAACAGTATACTTGTAGTTTGGTCAAGATGAAATAAAATTCTTTGAATCGATTGTAGAGGAAAGTAAAACAGCTCGAGGAAGTATTCCTAGACTAGGTATCAAGAAGAACTTTGAGAAAGGAAGAAATGGATCATCTTAAGTTGGAGAAAAGGAGAGCTTTCGAATGCTTAAAATGAATTACGAACAAACTAACTAATGTAGTGGTCATCATTTTATTATTGTGAATAAATATTTTGGAGGGGATTAAGCCATGAATGAATTTGTTTACGGAATCATTTTAATGCTTGTCAATTAGTAGGAGAGAGAGAGAGAGAGAGAGAGAGAGAGAGAGAGAGAGAGAGAGAGAGAGAGAGAGAGAGAGAGAGAGAGAGAGAGAGAGAGAGAGAGAGATGCAACTGAATGGTTCGCTAAATTGCTATCAAATTTAAAGACGCAATTTTTCAGTGTTCGGTTGTTGGTTAACGAATAATGTAATAGCCTCGTGAATTCAAAGTCATGGTCACATTAGCTAAAGAATTAACAATTTTATGTTTCATTTTCCTGTTGCTAGAATAGTTAATGTTACTTTCATGTATTTAAAGTCGATACTCAAAGAAAAGAATCTGGCAAACGCTCATTACATTAATTGTGAAAGAGGTATTTACCAGAGAAATTTTTTCCACTCAAAACGAAAGTTTCGACCTTCTACCATTTTTAGATTTAATGGAATGGCTGCTATTTCAATCAAATTTTCCTCTCGGAAAGCGAAACAAAGCATAATTGATATTCGGTTTTCTAAATGTTGCAAAGAGAGTATAAGTTACTTTATATTCGGTTTTCTTGATATTGCAAAAAGTTTAAATTACTTTATATTCGGTTTTCTAAATATTGCAAAGAGAGTATAAGTTACTTTATATTCGGTTTTCTAAATGTTGCAAAAAGAGTATAAGTTACTTCATATTCGGTTTTCTAAATAGTGCAAAGAGAGTATAAGTTGCTTATAATTATTTATTATTTTCTTGTTATTATTATCCTTTTTTTATTTTTCTTTCTTTTTATTTTTCAGTTTTTTCTAAATATTGCAAAGGAGTATAAGTTACTTTTATTCGGTTTTCTAAAATTTGCAAAAGAGTATAATTTTACTTTCATATTCGGTTTTCTGAAATATTGCAAAATTTTAAATTACTTTATATTCGGTTTTCTAAATATTGCAAAGAGAGTATAAGTTACTTTATATTCGGTTTTCTAAATATTGCAAAGAGAGTATAAGTTACTTTATATTCGGTTTTCTAAATATTGCAAAGAGAGTATAAGTTACTTTATATTCGGTTTTCTAAATACTGCAAAGAGAGTATAAGTTACTTTATATTCGGTTTTCTAAATATTGCAAAGAGAGTATAAGTTACTTTATATTCGGTTTTCTAAATATTGCAAAAAGAGTTTAAATTACTTTATATTCGGTTTTCTAAATATGCCGACAGAGTAAAAATTACTTTATATTCGTTTTTCTAAATATTGCAAAGAGAGTAAAAATTACTTTATATTCGGTTATCTCAATATTGCAAACAGTCAAAGTGACTTTTCACGAACAAGTCAACTTTTTTTTTTTTCATCCACCTTGCAGGAAGATGCCTTCCATTCCCCACAAATAGAAAGGAAGGCTCTCAGATTCCCCACTTTTACTTTCTCACCAGCGCGGCGGCCAGCCAAAATTCTCATCTCTGCTTGACGTGACTAGGCTTTTTGGAGTCCGTCTAATTAAAACCTGTATTCTTTCAGCTGCGTTAGAAAATTCCCGAAGGAACTTTCATGATTGTCTTTGGTTGATAATGCAGGCAAGAAAAAAGCTGTGTTTTTTTTTTCAATCAAATAATATATTATACAGAGGCTCTCACTACGTGACTGAAATACTTTTTTACGCGTCTTTCAATAGGCAGATTAAAGAGAATCTGGTGGGACCATCAGGATGGATTATAACTTGACTAATTACTGCAGAACACGTGGAGAACTAGTTGTGGCCGTCACGTTTTAAGTACGTTTATTGTTTTTAATATCGTCTCTCAGTCTTTGGTTATCTGTTGTATGATTAAGTATTTTTTGCTTTAAAATGCGTAATTTTCTCACGGTTACCGAACTTTGTGATATAGATATTCTTAAGGTTTTTCTGAGTAGACACTTCTTTTACTTTCCCCACCAGCGAAAGACCGGAGATCGTTCCCACATAATGGAATCGAATTTTAACCATTCCTGAACAATCCAAAGTGTTTCTGTTGAACTAAGCAGTAAATTCGGTAATGAAGTAAAGTCCACAGTTTTCGCCGAGTGCTTCTGTTCAACCTCACTCCAACCCTATAGGCACTCGTTCGACTCTCCTCAACGGATGTTAGGTTTCGTGACTCTCCTCATTTTTGATTCAGAGGTTTGTAAAGAAAAAGTGACACTCTTCTCCAGAATGTCTGAGGAAATCGAGAAGTCAACAGGTCAGGTTGGCTGTTTCAAATGCCTATATAACCTTATTTGGTAAAATCGCTCAGTTGATTTTACGCATTGGTGTTTAACTTCTAAAAACTTTATATTGTGAAAGAGAGATAAAAAAAAAAGAAAAGAACAGCAGACACTTCCAAATGCTGCTTATAATGATTACTATGTGTCTAGACTCCCATCTCGACCCTAACCTTTGTATCTTATACCCTTCGTCCCTATTCTTGCCCTTAAGAGGCTTACAATCAGTATCAAGCATTTACACCTACACAGCCAATGTACAATATATTAAACTTTGCTAATAACGCCTGGCGGGTTCAAAGCAATTTACGTGTGCTTTTCGTAGAATACAGTAAATGTACTTGTACAATATTTGTGAAAACAGGCGCTGCCAAAGTGGGAGGGACAACAAAGATATGGTGACAAGCGGTTAACCAGAATGAACAAAATTAATATAGTTGTGAAAGTGAATCAGTTACATACTTTGATTATTGCCTGACCATTACATTATTGTCTATTTATATTTTTTTTCTTTTGGGACAGGATTTTTAAGAGTAGGTTCCAAAATGATAGGTTGAAAGCAGTCTGTAATTTTAAGGCTCAATCAAATTTTTTTTTTATCTATCTAGAAGAGAGTTGGAAACGGATGTTACAGAAAATTAACGAGAAACTACTGTTGAAATCTAGTCCATCATTAGGTTTTTTTTTTTTTTTCATTTTGGGGAGGGGGTCGAGTGATTGCTTTAAAAAATAGGATACACAAATTGTGTTCCCATTCTGGTCGCTTTACTAAGACCCTTCTTCATGTAAGCCAACGGATTTCTTATCGTGTATGTATAGTTAGAAAATGATTTTAATCTTAGTGCTACAACTATTAGTATTCAGTATAGATATAAATATATATATATATTTATCTATATTCTAAATTATATACCATTGTGTATATAATGTGTATGTGTGTGTGCGAGTGTGTGTAAGTATATAATTTTAACATTTATATATATATATATATATATATTATATATAGATATATATATATATATATATGATTAGAGAGAGATAGAGGATAGAGAGAGAGAGAGAGAGAGAGAGAGAGAGAATATATGTGTATTTGGTTGATTAATAAGACGGGCGATTTTCCTTCCATGAAGAGGAATGACTGAGGTGAATTCCATTTCCCACGACACAACTGCTTGGGGTCACATACTTCCTTCGTGTAACAAAGAGTTGTGTATGGTAATGGTGGAAAAGTTATAAGCTTCAAGGTATTATAGTTTATCTTCTCATTCCCCTTGTGCAATCAACTGAATTTACATGTGATCATGTACATTCTCATATTTGTAGTATGAACATTCTTGGCGTAGAGTCTTGTCACTGAGAAGCGTATATGAGTGAACTCATCTGAATCGTCAAAAGGTGTTTAATAGAAATGCTGTTGTTGGGAGTTTTTTTGGTTTATGGAATTGCATTGAAAGTTATTTTTCATATATTTTTATTTATTCATCAATTCAGTATAAATTCGTGTCATTTCTTGTTAAGTAATGTAATAAGAGAATGAGGGTTATAATAACCCCTGCGCCGTGATCAGTGTTCTTATCCATTAGTTTTGTCACAAAAAAATCTAAATAGCAAAGTTTATAAAAGATGTAAAGGCTTCATTTGCAACGTTGAAGACCTTAATAATTTTATGGGGACGGCGGCGGCCGGTGTGGGGGTTGGGGGTTGGGGGTTGGGGGTTTTGGGGGAGGCTTAGCAGTATCAGAATGATTTTCACAATGACTGTTGTTCTTTTGTAAGTATCGAAGTTCTGTTTCATTATTTCGATATCTGTTCAGTTGCTGATGTTTTTTTCTAAATTAAGTTTGTGAAGATACATCTTTGGAAACAGTAAGAAAGATAACTAAATATATATATAATATACAGTTTGCACCCAAAATCACGTTTAATTTTTAAGACTGTAACTTCGTAGTATTGGAGAATATGAAAGTTCAAATTGATTGACTTGTCATTGAAGATATTATATCTGGCTCTGTTCTGCATAAAATAAGAAAAAAAAAACTTTGTGATTCATGCTGCAGCATACAAACCATTCCGGTGTAAGAAAAGGCCCCTTTTTTTTATTTTTTGCTATGTTTGAATTTCTTGGTATTGCTTTCGAAATAGCTACAGGGCGACCAAGAGCCAATTCTCATTCTTGTACACAGTGTGATGTTATGCAAACACAATTGTGGAGACTAAGTGTTCTGGGTCACGCATGGCGGGAAACCTAATCGTTCATCAAATGTTGTCACTGTTTTGAAGTCTAAGGCGCGTTCAACAGTGCGGCCACTGTAATAAAAGCCGTTTACTTGTACGGAGCCGTTATAGAGGCTGTGAATACTTTGTAGGTGACTCCTAAGGAAATGCTATGGCGATGAGCAACAGGTCTTGGGAGATTCTGATGGGTCACCATGACTCGCTTCGACAACCTCCGAATTCCACAGTTTCTCTTGTGGTCAAGAATGCGAGGCCAGGATTCGCCACAGACAAAGACAAGCAGAAGCACAAAACCGCAACTCAGACATTTTTCCAATCGAAATGGAGCTTGCAACGTTTAGTATGGAATGATGGTTGAGGTCAGTGGCTGTTTGGAATTAAAAGTTATAAGATGTACGCTGTGTAAGATCATGTTTTAATGAATTAGGGTTGTTAAACTGTAATTATTTATATAATGTATATGCATTTGCTTGCTTGCGTGTATGTGTGTATGTATGTATACACTGTTTTATATATTATATATATATTATATATATATATATATAATATATATAATATATATATATATATATATATATATATATATATATATATATATATATATATATATATATATATATATATAAAGAGAGAAATAGAGAGAGAGCTGTCAGATGAGTTTTAGGGTGAATAAGGGCGAACACATGAATGTGTGACAAGTAGCGGTACGACGACTATAGCTACGGCAGCGTGAGTCAAGAGGAAATGACTCATGTCCGGAATGTGTACGTCTGCGCGCGCGCGCTCTTACAGAGCGATCCTTCACAAGGGCTCTTACTTTGGGAGATAAAGGGGGAGGACGGGGCCTTCCTTAGTCGTAGATGGAAAGAAGAGAATCACCGTATTATTATTATTATTTCGTTTCTTGATCCTTACTCATACCACCATGACAAACAGTTTATCTCTGTAAAACTGTTTTTGGAGTTTAAATGGCTGAAGTAGTCGATGGAAAATAGACTTTCTATTGTTACTGTTCATCTGTAATATATTCAGAATTAATTTGAACCAAGAATGACGCTATGAGATCCTTTGTTTTACGGGCTCTAGACGGGTTCAATAGCTATTAATAATTACTGTTAGGCATGGATGATGTATTGACACCGTCTGCGCAGAGCTCTAAAACGTTTACAAACGAGATGCGATAAATAAAACGTCGTCTCACGCCGTTGTGCTTTAAAAGAATCGCGAGGGAGTGTTGACGACTCGAAGCGCTCAACGACTTTAATAAAAACGCTTGTGACACATGACATTTCTCCTGTCACTATTTCCTCTCCCCACTGACTTTTTCCTGTTCCATTTCCGTATGCATTCCTCAACATTCCCCTCGCGGGGGAAGGGAGGAGGATGAGTAGGAAAGGATCACCGTTCATGAGGGATGACGAAAGAGATCTCGAGTTTTCGGTATTGTTGGAGCGGTTGCGTGCATTTCCGTAACTGGGATGGGCAACGTTTATTGATTTAATTGCTGCCTCTTGTGTGGTGGATTGTTCTCGGTAATAACGTTTGGCTCGTCAGACTTACATGATTTGTGCGACGGGGTCTCCATTTAATTCACTTGCTTTGTAATTGTTTAATTGTGTGTTTGTGCTCAAGTGGATGTAATAGTAGGCAGTTTACTATTCTTTATGTCTTTCATCACTTCTTATTAATGTTTTTTTTTACGCTTTAATTTTTTAATACTTGAATATATATGTAATGAATTTAAGCTTTTCAAGACATATTGTTGAATTAAATATTTGGAGAGTTCAAAAAGTTATCCTAGAAGTTTAGATTTGTTCATTTATATATTTACTACACTGGTAAATGAAACGATATATCATTTGCTCTATCGGACCTTTGCAACAATATCCAGAATGTTTTTTCTTCTCATTTTCTTCATAGAGTAAGTGTGATGTTGCAACTTCTTAAAATGGAAGGTAATGTTTCCGTTATCCTTACAAATGTGTGATTTGTAAGGTCTG
>NC_087200.1:86912161-86927161 GCF_015104395.2 Macrobrachium nipponense | reverse complement strand
TCACAGGAGAAAGCTCCCGGTGAGATTGCGTCATGTACTGCATTTCATCAGTTTTGCCGGCACTAGAACCTGAGGAGAAGTTTGCGTTGACTGGGACGTCACAGAACAGGGAAAACGAGATATTCCGGTCTGATTTTCTGGATACTTTGAAAGCAGCGCCAAAAGGCTAAGTTTACGATGTACTGACTTCAATTTTCAGAACATTGTATGAGAACAAGGAAGCGAGTCATAAGTTCTTCCATTTCCATCAGAAGCTGCATATATTATTTTTATAATGCTGGCGTTTAATGCGTAATAATACTATACTATTTAGATGTAGATTGTCAACAATTGTTGTAAAAGATGCCTTCCAAGTTCAGAAATTCTAGATAATTACCAGCCAGAGCTCTCGACACAAATAATTTTCAACAATAATTTTGTTAATAGGATGGTATTTTTGCTTGTATGAGTTTTTGTTTTTTGAGTCACATGAAAACTAGTAAATTAAGACAGCTATACGAGTTTAATTCATCTATTTAGCGCTAGAAACCAGTCGCTTGTGCGAAGTAAATTAACCATTTGCTTTCAACTTTCTATTTTTCATGGATATTAATGAATGTGTGGCCTAGGATTAAGATATACTCTCTAGAGTTATGAACTTTTGATAGTGGGGTAAGTAAAAAAATAATATCTGATAATTAGCCTGTTTCTGAAAACAATGGATATCTAGAACACTGTAATTATGCTAGCAGAGTAAATGTTGTGTATGTAACGAAAGTGGTGTAGTCCTGGTCCTGTTCTAATTCTCAACCTTTAAAACTATCATGTTGTAGGATACTCAAGCGCTAATATAGATACCTGTAAGTCACCTCAGGAACCGAAGGGGCCACTCGACCAAAATTAGTACTGTATGAAGTGATGACATTGCGTGGAAAAGTCAAGCGGAATGATCGCAGGAAATTGTGGACCATTGCAGATATTAAGGTTCCAGTGTGCTTGAGTGTGAGGTTGAGGGTTGAGGGTAGAGGGTAGAGGGTGGGTGAGGGATCCTCCTCTACTCCCCCCCCATAAAACAATCCAGTCATCTCTTCTCGAAGGATTGTTGACACCAGTGCTTGTCTACTGTTGTGTCTTCCTATGCTCTGTGTTAACATTTTCTCTCTCTCTCTCTCTCTCTCTCCTCTCTCTCTCTCTCTCTCTCTCTCTCATAACATTAATCTTTGTTGGGTAAAGCAGATATGTCAGATTCAGTAGATGAGATTTCCTTGTAGTAAGGTTAATTTGCTTGCTGCTGCATAAATGTACACACGTTATACGTAAGATGTGATGTCGAAGTAAGAAGTTATTTAAATGCCTCGTTTTCGAGACTGAAAGCCTCTTAAAGGAAGTTAATGGAGTTATTATTGTTAGGAAATTAGCAGATTATAGTCCTGGTCATATTTATGTAGCGTTTTTTCCGATATGATCTGTGCATGTTAGTGCATGATTCTTTCAGGTTAAGTCATACTGTATTGTGATCTATGTATCTATGTATTTATTTTACTTTCTTACCACCACAACTGAAAATGAGAGAAGTCAAATTTTTGTCACAAACTGCAGAAATACTTATAAAATTACGGAATATTGCTATATAGTTCTCTGGGAATACTTAGTGACAAAAACAAGACATCAAGATTTTTGTGGCTTTAGGAGATAAATGATAAATGAGCACAGGTCGTGCCAGAAACCTGCCAGAAATTTTGATGGACCTCTGCGTTGTAAGTGTGTCAGTAATCGATTATGCCATCGTTCATCATGTATTTGACATTCGGGTGTTCTTGGTTTGACATCAGAACAGAATGAACAACGAATAAGGAATGGGTAAGATGCCCCGAATGCTTATGTGCGGGCACAAGCAAGCGTGTTAACAGACTGCTTGATATTGACAACAATGACTTCGTTGTTGCTTGAGCCATGAGCAGTGTTTATTTCACGGAAAAAAATTCTATCGGGAAAAGATACATCAGTGATTAGCATTTTATATTTTTTGAGACGTAATTCAAAGTAGTGTTTTCATCATGGAAGGTTACTTGAGAGTCTTTTGATCTTATATTTTGGCCCATTTTGCTGCTTTGTGACTGGGATTAGTATTAGTCTCTCTCTCTCTCTCTCTCTCTCTCTCTCTCTCTCTCTCTCTCTCTCTCTCTCTCTCTCTCCTCTTTTATGTTTCTCCGGACATATTTTTATTTCTTGTTTGTGTGCATTTTTAAGAGTTATAAATCAGCAAGAACTGGAGATCGTGCTGTCTGTGATCCAGGTCGTAATCTGACTGTTCTTTTATTCCCTAAATATGCGGTTATGTCAGTGGTTAGGTGGCCCTACTTGGATTTGGGAGGAGCCGTGCCGGGTCAAGGTTGAACCTTAGATTCGGAAACACCCCCTCCATCACAGAGTGGCTACGCCCATGACATTGCTTGTATGTTTGCACGATCGCTTCAGTGTATGTACTCGGTGTCCACATTATGTAAATTATATTTGTTTGATCATGTTAGATGTTTGGAAAGGGTTTCTGATTGAGCCGTGGAAAACTTCGCGAGGACTTATACGACACAAAAAGTTTAGTAATATATAGAATATATACATACATATACGATGAAAATTTATAATATTGTCCCCAAGTTAAACACTATTTGGAAAACTGATTCACGTACTAATATTATGTATTTTGTTTATATATATAATGAATAATATACATATATATATATATATATATATATATATATATATATATATATATATATATATATATATATATATATATATATATATATATATATATATATACATATGATTACTCGTTACATAGCGTCAGGAAAAGTCAGATAGGTAAACTATTGTCACCTTTTATCTTATTCAGCAGACATGGCTTTCAGCATAATCAAACATTGATATTCATCATCTTCGATAAAAATGATAAATAAATATATAAAACTTATTTATAAATTCTCAACAAACGCCTTTCGGTGTCATGATGGGCGACAACGATTGAGACAGTGAGAAACCCAATTAAAAAAAAATTGCAATGAAAAAGTATCATATTAGCTTAAACACTCTCGGGAAAATTGAACCACGTACAATAAGAAATAAATATAATAAAATATATATAAATTCATAAATCTATAGGTATGATCAATCATATATAGTACATCAATATATATGTTATGTGTTTTATAAGTTATATTAGTCATATATTATATTATATAGATATATATATATATATATATATATATATAGCATATACCTATATATATATTTCTTATTGTACGTGGTTCAATTTTCCCGAGAGTTTTTAAGCTAATATGATACTTTTTCATTGCAATTTTTTTTAATTGGGTTTCTCACTGTCTCAATCGTTGTCGCCCATCATGACATCGAAAGGCGTTTGTTGAGAATTTATAATTAAGTTTATATTATTTATTTATCATTTTTTATCGAAGATGATGAATATCAATGTTTGATTATGCTGAAAGCCATGTCTGCTGAATAAGATAAAAGGTGACAATAGTTTACCTATCTGACTTTTCCTGACGCTATGTGACGAGTAATCATTGCTCGGCAAAAATTTATATTGACCCAACATTGTAGAAGCGGGAGTTATTTTGGCATCGTCAGGTGCTTGAGTAAGCCTTTTCTTTCTCGATAAACAACTTTTGTTGTGATGTATCAAGCAGGAAGCTCTTTATCCAGACAAACAGAGGAAGTTTTCTTTTGCTTAACCTGAAAGGCTGTTGACAAAAGGCAAAACTTGCCAGCTAATGAGGTCAAGCAGCGATAGAGGGTGACGGGGAAGAGGGAAAATGGAAGATTCAACCCTTTTGCAATTTATTCGCGTCAGTGGCGTCAAATCAGTCCTTTTAATGTATATGCAAGCTGTCAGAGCAGTCACTACGTTCGCTTTCCGTATGTGTGTGTGTGTGTGTGTACGTTTGTGTTTGTATGTATTAAATATGGGCTTTAACTCATAGATGTCGAAGCAAAAAATTATACGAATCACTGAACAAAATGTATATATTTGCAAGCATTTTTGAAAACTAAATTTTGTTTTATCCTATTTTAATACCACATGGAATGCAATTCAAAGGCTCTTTGAGTGATGCTTGGAATAAGCATGCATTATATCGTTATTTGCTGGTCGCTGCTGTTTTAGATTTGACTCACCCCCCCTTTTTTTTCTCTTTTTTTTTCATGATAGTATTAAACTGACTGCTATTTATGCTAAATTAGATAGTAATGATATGATTGAAATATATCGGTGCCAGAGAAGTCACCATTCAGTCACCTTTTATATAGTTCTTCATTTTAAATTTATTCCAGAGAAATGAAATTTTGACTTGGATATTAATCTTCACCAAATTTAGATAAAAGAATTAATGTAAATTTTATATTTTATGTAACCAAAGTCCTATTGTATTGCATAGGCAGGGACCCATAATTGATCTTCCTATTTAAACCATTATCAGGGACACTAACCAATTCTACAAGGCCATGGTAACTATTTTTATACCAGTATACAAAGTGATAATATAATAATGATTTTTGTACGTCTTTTTTGAAAAGCATTTATAGCTTTGAAAGTATTGTTATCGTGATTTAAGATTTATCTTCGATTACCAAACATTATTAGGATTAATTATCTTTGTAACCGTGGTACGTAGCTACATGATTTCTCGATATTTTTACTGTAAATTTTTCGTCTTGCGGAGTCCATCTATAGCGTATCCTAAATATCATTTTAAAGCAGTATAAGTAAACAAAGAAGAAGAAGAAGAAGAAGAAGATGAAGAAGAAGAGAGAGAGAAGTGGATGGCCCCTGCGGTTAGGACGGGATAAGATCACTTATTTGTAAGTGTGCGTTTCAGATGTATATGGTCAGAGGAGGGCATAAAGATGTTATCAGTCGCGGCCTGCAGGAAACAAGAAATACCAGCAATAATGCACTTGCAGGCTGCATTTGCCTCTTTATCCATTTCCCTTTGGAGGAAGGCTGACCACCGCTGCCGCCACCAGTGACCAACAATCCCATAATGCGGAAATACTTCAAAGGGGGAAACCTCCTAAATTGTGATGGATGCTGTTCGTGTCTAGTTATCTCTCTCTCTCTCTCTCTCTCTCTCTCTCTCTCTCTCTCTCTCTCTCTCTCTGTAAGTCGGGGAGGTTCGGTGGGATAATTGAAGTGGTGAGGGCGTGGGTAAATATGTAGTTAATCACAACCGTTTGCGCGGTGCTAGATAAGTAAAAATGTTCGTTATTTCATTGGCTACGAAATGTTCACTATAGTTACTCCTACAGCTGTTATTATCAGTACTGTATTTGGTTGTATTGAATTAACAGGTTATATTATTTTAAGCATTTTAGTGTGAGGTATTAATGTCAATGTTTTCTCAGTTCAATTATATAGTTTTATATTTTCAAAGATGACAAGGCCGCTTTGCAAACCTTTTCGAAAAAATTGACTGAAATGATTGAGTCGTTAATCCTACGACTGTTTAAATAAGTGTGAAATCTCTTGTGCAGAAACTGTGGAGTTCATTTTTACTTCACATTATTACCTATGCTTTGTAGATATTTCCTATATTTCCCCACAGAACATCTATAACGTAGCAGTTGCATGGTTAGCACCAGTTTTACTTTATCTTGAACCCTGAATAATTAACGTCTGATATCAAATCTTTTCTCAACTTCTCTAAATGACTAAACCAACTAAGTCATTTTGATGCTTCTTTATCTAAAGCCAACTTTTCCTCTCCGTTTTTAATCTGCATTTCATTAGATTCTCATTCCAGGACCCAATTAATTTTTCTGGCGTTTATTTATCGCCGGCCCATTTGACACCCTCACTTCTCAGGTATTTCAACGGATGCTTATTTCGACTTAAGTAGTAGCAACATTTTCCCGTATCCTTTTGTTGTTTTCGTTCTTTTTCATCTCCTTAATGATTCTAAACATTTGCTCAAAGCAATAACTTCAATGTCTGTAACGGACATCTATGTCAGTTACTTTGTTATAGTTTCATCAAACACTCGAAAATGACATGCAGTGTTAGCTATAAAAAAAAAAGTGAGAGAGAGAGAACGAAAGAAATTTCACAATTTCACAGCTTGTGATGAGTGGGAACGAAACAATCAAACAGAGCAATCCAGGGGTTGCTGATCTCCGAATATGGAGTGTGGAATAAAGCGACCAAGCAGGTATTACGTAACTGTCTGAAAGGAAAAACTGTCGAAATGTACGGAGAATAGAGGAGGAGAGGAAGTTTTAATGGAAAGGAGGTCAAAGTCATTACCAAGACTGATTGCCTTTGCTTCATTGCTGTGGAAAAAAAGTTGGTATGAATGTTTCTTTGTTTATTTGTTTGTATGGGGTTTTTACGTTGCATGGAACCAGTGGTTATTCAGCAACGGGACCAACGGCTTTACGTGACTTCCGAACCACGTCGAGAGTGAACTTCTATCACCAGAAATACACATCTCTCACTCCTCAATGGAATGGCTGAGAATCGAATCCGCGACCACCGAGGTGGGACGCTAATACCATACCAACCACGCCGCTGAGGCGCTGTATGAATGTTTCGATCAGGAATGAGCAAGGCCCGTGTGTTGTTTAAAGAGCCAATATTTAGAGAAATAATGTAATGACTTGCCTGTCTTCTATGGATCTTATCACAGTCTGTGAGACTTCATGAGGTGCAGATCCGTCATATTGCTGCGATACTTATCGTTGTCCTTGCATCTAGGAAGGCCGTCCACAAGCTCTTCTTGATGGCGTTGACTCTTAAGGTTTTCCGGTATAAGCAATGACCCAGCACTTACTTCCCTTCGCCATAAGGTCGCATGCCTTACGTAGACACTTCTTTGACCAATGCACTTAAATTAGAAAGCCTCAAGATTGTTTGCCACTAGGTACCACTTTCTTGATCGCGTGTACACAACGGAAATCTCTGCTCTCTTCAGTTTCCAGTATACTTTTTTCTTTTCTTTTCTTTTTTTTAAGAAGCTAGTTATTCATTATTCAATTCAATCTGTGCTTTTGCGGTGATCAACCTTGATTTTGGCAGCCATGCCTACCTTGATACCAGTTTTTAAAATAAATTTTATCTTAACTTTCTCGCCATTTTTACCTAAAGTTGCCATTGAGGTGTTGCCAATACAAGCCACATATGATTATACAGAAGTTTTCACTTGGCTTTTCCGTGCCCATCTTAATGTAAGACCGGATCTTTCACCCTTTACGTTTTGTATTATCAGAGAACCACCATTAATGCAATTAAAAGCTAATCATGTAAACTTATTAATGCGAAACATGACCTTCGTATAAGAAAAATAATAGCGATGGATGCTGCTAATTTGTCTTCCAACAAAATACCTTTCTCTGATATTTGCTCATGAGGGCCGAATTCAAATATTTATTATGTTCACTGAGGTGAACAAATTTGTGAATAGTTTGTGCTTATTTAGTATTGTATTCTATAAATTGAATCATGTATTTCTATGTCTCCTCAAAGTCTGATTTCCTGAGGAGCACCTATTCAACTAAATCTGATGTTAAAGTTAGTTTTTATTTGTATAGTTTTCATGGGTTGTTTTACTGCATACTATACAAAATTTTCTGTTCTCTCTCTCTCTCTCTCTCTCTCTCTCTCTCTCTCTCTCTCTCTCTCTCTCTGCAAGCACATAGCCGTAATTTGTTATTCTAGCTGTGCACATATCTTCGTTTGCCTTTCACCCTGGGATGAAGTTTGTAAATCCTGGGGTTTTTTTTATTACTGTCGGAAGAGGAAGTGAAACGTCTAAGCAGTTTCTGTCAAGTAATTGCAAGCAAGTATTATTCATTTCATGTTTAGTTACTTTATTAATTAAACGGATAGGGTAGACTTTTGGTGCTCTAATGATCAAACAGCTAGGTTCAGTTCAGACGTATCTACCTTATTTTGAATGGGTAACATTTGACCGCTGATGAAGGTGAAACAGCAGTCTTTAATAAAATGTCGATTATTATTATTATTATTATTATTATTATTATTATTATTATTATTATTATTATTATTATTATTATTATTATATTATTATATTATTATATTTTTGGAACAAGTCAAGAAAGCATCAAACTTAAGCAAGCTTTCATATCATAAAATTCCCGTAAGTATAATAATAATGGGCAAATGATCGAAATATACTACTTATACGGCATAGATGAGAATAACTAAATAAAAGAAAAATAATAATATCATACATAACTTACAAAACTAAGTTAGAAAAGTTAAGGTACCATTAAAGTTTCTTTTGAGAGACGGATATCAGGACCTTTAACACTGCTTGAAAATTGCAATACACAAGAATGCAAAACATCTCTACCTGGCAAGGAGATATCAAGAGAAAGTTATGGAAAAATCTTCGAAGCTGCTCTCTCTCTCTCTCTCTCTCTCTCTCTCTCTCTCTCTCTCTCTCTCTCTCTCTCTCTCTCTCTCTCTCTCTCTCTCTCTCCAGATACATGGAAGTTACAGTCTCGGTCACTGAGCAAGTTATTTCGGAATATTTCAACAGCATGTAAATCTCTCTCGTTGGGAGATAAATGTAAAAGGTGGTAAAAGATATCCACTTGTGGAGGTAATTGTCTGTTCTCCGAATTTTCATTACAAGGATATTATTTTTTTCTTTTCTTTTCTTTTTTAAACTGTAAGATTTAATATATTCTTCCCCCTTCTGAGGGAGCCATAATTTTCCTCCATTGAGGGCCATTAGTTTCTTAGTTATCATCCTTATCTTCTTTGCAGCATCTTTCTTCTCTGTGCGGTACAGACACTCGCTGATGTCACTGGGGTGTCGTGAATTTCAGATTTCTGACGAGTCATGAATCTAGAAGGTATTGGGAAAGATGATGGATAAGTGTTTCAACAAAGATATACTACAAATATGTGGAAAACACTCGCAGTAGACAATAAAGATGCATGTGAGAATGAAAATGAATTCTAACGATGAGTGTTTGCCTTTGTCTTCATTGATGAACCAAAGGACTGTTGGTAGTATGGTTCGTCTTAAAGAGAGATTGCCTCTCTTAATGCAATGCGACGTTGTCTATATTTACAATTGCAGCAGGTGCAATAGGCAGGCTTACTTTTGCGACGTGAGCCGCCTGCTTAAGGTGAGATGTGATGCACCTATGGGCATTAGTTTCCATACAGGTATAAACTGTTCAATCTACAACTATATAATATTATGAATCATGGGAAATTTTGCAAAATATAAATGATAAGGATTTCAAGATATTATTATCAAAATCATATGAACACCACCTTCCACTTTTAGAATCTCTAGGTATAAAGAAACTAATTCCCACCTTAAGACAACCACTCTTCATCTGTTCCATTGCACACAATTTAAACACGCCTTCCTTGTTTCCTTTCGGTGTATTTTCCATGGAGTAACTGAACTTCTTCAAGACAGGGTATCTTTTTAACTGCTCGTTGTTTTTTTTATAGAGTAATTTTTATTTCAACGTTGTATCTTGCTTTGTTTTGCTTTATTCAATTTCTTCGGCGTGTCGACAAAATAATTTTGGTATGATATGACGTTTATCAGTTTTTCATCTTTCAGTTTAGCCTGGATGATGAGACGTTGATCTCGAAACGTCTAAGTAAGAATAAGATGACTTATGTTTACTTATGTCTCATGTTGTCTTCATCTTGTACAGATGAGGAATAGTCTTACCGTAATGTTGAATTTTATATATATATATATATATATTATATATATATATATATATATATATATATTATATATATGTGTGTGTGTGTGTGTGTGTGTGGTGTGTGGGGGGGTGTGTGCGTGTGTCCATAAATGTGTTATATATATATATATATATATATATATATATATATATATATATATATAATATATATATACATATATATATTCTATATTAATAAATATATAATCTACATAAATGAAGAAAGAGGAAGGGCGAGATGGTGCAAATATTACGTAATATGATACACTACGTTCATAAGTTTCAGGAAGATAGTAAATTATAGGTTTTTGTAATGCATCAGCATGATACGTTTTCTTTCGAGGGCCGGTAAGCACAGGGCTACGTGGTATTTTAACTACTTTACAGCTCAAAAAAGGAGAAGGTACTGTGTGACTCAGATGCTGCCTTGTCTGTGTTTAACATTTTTCTTTTGGTATAATGTTGACTGTCTTGAAGGTAAAAATCATTTGTTAACCAACTGCTCAAGGCACAACGTTCAGCAGCATTTTTTGTTATGTTAATGATTTTTGAAACGAGAGAGAGAGAGAGAGAGAGAGAGAGAGAGAGAGAGAGAGAGAGAGAGAGTTTGTAAAATACACGTTGAAATAACTAACATGAAGCACCAAGGTTTATATACATTCTCTCTCTCTCTCTCTCTCTCTCTCTCTCTCTCTCTCTCTCTCTCTCTCTCTCTCATGTGTGTGTGTGTGTGTGTGTTTATGTGTGTGTGTGTAAACAAATAAAAGTCTGCTACTATAGTGAAGATGTTATATCTTCAGTTGGGGGGTGGGGAGAGGTGATAGTTACTGTGTAAACGAACTCTGTTGGGAGTTGAAAGATGAAATAATCATTCGAGTTATGGAAGTAATGAATAAAACTAACCATGAGACAGTTATTGCTTTAATTGAAAGAGGTTAGCGGGACCAGCAGTGTGTGATAGCCTGAGTACCCAGGCCTCTGAGTACTGCGGGTGGCGTTGATCATAGTCATTATCATCATCATTGGCAGTAAGTAATAGCTGTCGAATATGATAGTTATTCTCAGGTGAAGAATAGTTGGCGATAAGGTACTTAGTTACCGAACCCTGCCGGGCAATTATGGCTGTCGAAACCCACTAGTTATTAGAGCCATCGATGATGATGACCCTTGGCTGACGGCCGGAACGACGGCTGTCTAGAAATTATCATGACTTTCTGATCAGCCGCTCGCTCGCTGTCTGGCTGTGTGTACGTGTGTTTGTGTGTCAGTCTGTGTTGCTCTTTGCTATAAGAGAGAGAGAGAGAGAGAGAGAGAGAGAGAGAGAGGAGAGAGGGTATGCCAAATTCATTAGGTGGTTTTCTCGTACAGCATCTCCCTTTTGAATCCCTGGATATACGATATAATGATAGAAAGTCTTTATAAGAATATCAGCTGGATCTGTTTGTCAAGCTTAAGTCTTGTTTCTCATCACCCCTCATGTACCCCTATCTCCTCCTCAACCTATCACACACACACCCCCCCCCCCCCATTCATTTCTTCCAGCCTGATTTCCAGACTAATCTTGGAGAGCTGTGTCGTCCTAAATCACTAACCTAAACTAGACTAGACTGGAGCTGGAATGCGACCGACACCTTGCTGGAAATTTCCCATAATACACTGGAGACTATGTAGCCAGTAATTTTCACAAATAGACTGATCTTTTTGCTATCTTTATTTTATGGCGTTAGTTGTTTGACTCATCGTAATTTTTCTTGATTGGATTTTTCAATTAAATTTGAATAGTTGTGCGGCCTATTTAGTGTCATTTTTCTATTTTTGGTGTGGGTTCCTTAGTTCACATACTTGGCAACTGCGTGAAGTTGCCTAAAAGAAAAAAGAAAAAACAAGAAGCCAAATTCTTCTCTCCCCAAAGTCATCCTCTATCATCCATTTATGCGCATCCCGCCCGGCATCTCATTCCCGATCTGAGGGCTCGGGAGCGACAGACACCGTTTTGTTGATTTGTGGATCAGGAAGTGGCCTGGACGCCCTAAAGACTTATCAAAAGCTCTATGAAGTAGTTACGACGATACTTATCTTGATTTATGGGCCGAATTGACATTAGAAACCTCGTTAGGGGATGTTGCCAGAAAGTAACATCCAGGGATGAGGAAGGAGTGCAAGCCTCTTATCTGTTAATAGCTTGTTTTTATGCATAGACATATTTCATTGATAACGGGTGGAGGAAAAAAGTAAAATTGACGTGTTATGTATTCATCGGCTGCCAGTGTTGTCTGTTACGCTTTTCGTAATTGCAAGAGAATTTCTCTTATCATCGAGTTCAGATTCTTTTGATGCTGTTAATGGCACCTGCGCTGAGGGAAACGCTCATTGCTCCTGAGAGATTTCGGATGAGTTCGTAGGGTTGTGTCATTGGCGCTGTCGTCGTCCGATATTGTGGGTGGCTTCAATTACTAAGGTTGAATTATGAGATTTTATCTGTGGGCTGATAATGAGCTTGTCTCATTGATCCGTTGGATGGATTTACAACACCTAAATCATGAAAAAATCTTTCAGTGGTTTTATACGCAGGGGACCTAATATAATATATATATATATATGTACTATTATTATATATATATATATATATATATAATATATATATATATATATATATATATATATATATACGCAAACACAATCAGTAAGCTACAGTTTCATATCCAATTCATGCTACATCGGAAATATACCCGACGGGGAATGATCACCGAAGGGGATTTAAAATTGATAAATGGATCGGTACCGAAGTGTCTCGAACACCCGACACAGTACCTTCCAACGGTTCTGCTCGAAGGTCAAACCAAGGCCAACAGCAACCTGAATAATTCCCCCGTCGATGGATATTCTCGAAGTAGCGTGAATTGGATATTAAACAGTTGTAGCTTAATGATTGTATATAAATCACGGTGATGTGATAAAAAATTCATATATAAACATATGCGTGTGTGAGTGTGTTTGGGAGAAAGTGGTAATATATGATATATAAGATAACTCTTCTTTTCTCAAAGGTTATACGATTTAACCATGTTCCATTAAAAACCTGTTAAGTTTTTTGCCAACATAAGCAACGTACCTGGCAGTTAGTTGAGATTGGCGCTGTACGAATAGTGTTGAAGTAGAAACTAGATAGACTGCACCTTGTGCAGCGCTCCGTTCTAAGAAAATGTTATATACACACACACACACACACACACACACACACATATATTACATCTATATATAATATATCATATATCATATATGTATATATATATATATATATATATATGTAATTAGTGTATGTAAGTGTTGGATTATATTGCTTATGTATTTATTAATCATAAGAAAGAAATACTTGCTTGATCTGAGAGTAGCTTCATGTATAGCATAGAAGAGAGATAGAGAGAGAGGAAGAGAAAAGATAGAGGAGAGAGAGAGAGAGATGAGAGAGAGAGACGCTAAGCTTCACTAACTACCATAAAAACGATCCAATATCCACTTTAATGTTCGGTTGTTGGCTACTCAGAGAGGCTGTCAGGTACACTCATAAAATTCGGGAGCTGGCGTGTGGGTATCATTAGCAACCGGTTTTGTCTGTGCCTTCAAACAATCAAAAGCCGTAATCTGCATCCTGGATCAGGTGAGAGCGACGTCCAATAAGTTTCGGAAGCTAACACAAGTCGCGTGTTTGGCAAGTCGTGGTCTGCCTTATCTCGTGTAAGCACACCAGATAAAATGTGTTTTTATTCTCCTCCCGTTGGGGCGATTTTGCAACGCATTTTATATGATGGCGATTGCGCCCTCTCCGCCCAACGAATATAATTATTCTATGCGCAGAAATCCACAATGGATTATATGTTATAACCAGCTATTACAAAAGGAAGTAGAAAAAAAGGACTGGAAAAATCCCAATCATACATATATATATATAATATATATATATATATATATATCTATATATATATATATATATATATATATATATATATATATTGCCTGACTGACCAGCAGGTCTCGAATTTCCTCGCGGTGGTTCTCGGGAACATGTGTTTTCCGTATGCAGGTACACTGCATTCTTAGTCTCAATTCTCAACTATTTCCTTTTTCGACAAATTATGACGAAGGGTCAAAGGGAAAAAAAAAAAAAAAAAGCGGTGATGACCATTGAGAAAACACCCCAAGGAAACTCGTCTCTCGGAGGAACATGTGATTTTTACCTGGTGGAAAAAAATATGAATTAATTACCTAAGTTATTGTCCTCCCAGTTTCGACTTTTCCCGAGGGCAGGACTTTTAAAAGGAAATAGTTAGAATTCGTTCTGGGGTTCTTGACTCTGAAATCGTTGCGTAATTAACAACGTATTGAGTATCGTCCTTTTCTCAGTCTCTGCTCTGATCATCTCTGTAGAGGAGTATTGATTATAGACATCGTCTCAAGCATTGCAAATTGTCAGTGTCTGACAGAAAAAAGTTTTTTTTTTATCCTTCTTTATGGATGAATTATATCCTCGTGACTGCTGTTGCGAGATTTCATGGTTTTTTTGTTTACGTTACTTGGTATTTGCTCGGTATAACTTGGACCTGTCATGCGTGTACATTTTGCAACAAGAGATGACTGGTTTGAGTATAGCATACTGATTTAGGTAAAGCTCTTTCGCTTCTTAGAACGTCACTTGCAATACTTGAGTACCAAGAAAGGGAAGGTGTGTCTACGCAGGTGGATTCTGATTCTTATTTCTCATTTTTATTTTTTCTGTTTAAGTTTTTGTTGTTATTGAGATTGTTTATGTTTCTGCGACCTCTGTCCAAGCACACTGTACCTACCCACTAGTCGTCCTTATTCACTCTTACCCTCACCCTCAACATATCTTCATGTATATTAAAGCAGTGCTAGATAAGCCTATGGGGAATTTTTATGTTTCTCCGGCTGCTGTGACCAGAATGTTGATTTTGTACGAATATGTGTTCTTAGCTTCGGTGATGAAGCCATTAAAAGGAAGGTAAGGTTACTATCATGCTGTTGTACATCAGAAATGTATTATGTGTGGCGTATATATGAGAGCTGATGATTGATATACACTTGCATTATTCATGAGAGCATACCAAGCTAATATGTATTCTTACGCAAGTGTGGCCGTACAGAATGTGTTCTGTCAGTAGTAACGGCCTGTGATTGATCTTTCGTGTTGATTGAATGAATTAATTTTTTTACGTTTGCTCTTAGAAGGCAACGTTAGGTGAG